>NC_090925.1:83590935-83893965 GCF_040938575.1 Ambystoma mexicanum
GCACCTCCCGGCAAGCATGTAGTTCAGCCGAGATGGTACTCTCAAGCTGTGCAAAGCTCTCCTCTGCCCGCTCCCTGTGGGACATCAGAAGGACACCCAGAATGGATCTGAGGGAAGCATGCTCCTCCCTCAGGGCCTTCATGTGTGCCTCTGCGTGAGCAGCAATTGCTTGACGCGGAGATGACATTTCAGTCTGTCTGAGGCCACCATGCCCAGCCTGATCGAGCGGGCCGTGGACCGTGCTGCCTGCTGCTGGAGAAGCACCTGCCTAGCAGGGGGGAGCACAGATTGGGCCACACGCTCCATGCTCTCAGCGATGTTCTCCATTGCTGCCCCCTTCCGTTCTGAATTGGCAGTCATGTCTTGCTCCCACTCAGTATACTGTGGTTGCGCACAGCGACCACGTTGCTGGGCTTCACCCCTGCGGGACCCAAGGACCGGGTGTCCTCGTTGTGTTGGCACCGCCCACGGCTGCATGACTACATGCCCCCGTCGATGTGATGTCCCAGGCACATCAGTGACTGGTGTGGAGGGTGACCCTGCGTTCGATCCACCATGGACGGAGGTTCCAAGACTGTTTGACCCCTCAGTGCAGGTGTCGCGGACAGAGGAGTGTCCACATCAGAATCACTCACCCCTGACATATGGACCTGATGCTCGTCCAACTCAACATGGTCGTCAGAGTTTTCTTCAGGGCTGGACTCATAGGCAGCCAGAGACAAGATGGACTGTAGCACTTGGGGGTTTTTGTGGCCTACCACCCCACTACCCCAACTTGCCGGGTTGATGTAGTGATAACAACCTTGTGCCTGGCATGACAACACCATCCTCCGGCTCCATTGCGTCATCATCTGAAAAATAGAGAGACAAATGGTCACTACACATGTTAGAAGCACACAACACACACACACACTGACACCAAACACATCAGGCAGACATGTGACACACAAAGTAGAACCTGGCATACATGCTGGGTCGACTTGGAATTGCTTCTGTGATCAGAGCTGTGTAAAGGTAGCAGTCTGCATTGAAGTGGGTCTATGCAGTGCAGCAAATATGTATGTTACTCGCTACCTACATGTACAAGGACATGATGTGTGTCAGAAAATGTGAAGGCAGTGTACGGTCAACTTCAGGCATCACATGCAATGTGCATCCAATGGGTAGCATATCTACAAGCAAAGCACCCCTCCACCCAAGTGCTGAAGCAGGGATGCCTAGCATGGTATCAAAAGGCTGACCATAGACCTGTGTATTGACAGACAGTGTTGACTAGCATCAACAGCTTCATGTGAGTCAAGTGACACGACTGCAAATGATGATGGGACAGTAAGCAGGACACATGATGAAACCTCTGGAGTCCACCCACGTGTGAAGAACACACTACACCAGTTGGACAGAGTCATTGGCCATTAAACAGGCTGAGGCCTGTGACCCTCACAGATTGTCAGACCCTAAACGTGTGTGCAACGCAGTACTGAGCCACAATTGACATGGGAAGTCAGATGAAATGCCATGCAATTTGGCTCATCATGGACTTGTGTAACAGTGATCATCCAGTCATGGACACATATGGTCATGCGTGGTATTCACATGGAGCATGCATGGGCACTCATGTCCCTGCGGGGCATCTGACCTCTGCACAGTACAAGTGAGACACACTGCATCAAGTACTAAGGATGTATCACAATGGATATGTCTGGCAGATTGGCCGCTGGATGTTAGAATGCACACAGGAGGCATGACCAGGGAATTAACCGACGGCAATATTGTAGCAGACCAGTGCTAAGATGGAATTGGGGTGCAGAGCAGGGGGTTGAGTGGCAAGAGAGCATGCCGACATTGGCTACCCCCTTGCAGGCAGAGGACACATGCACATCAGCCATGCTATGCATAGTTCCTGGGCTGAGAGGAAGCTCACCCCACGCTACATGCAGAAGTGCCAGTGAGCTGGAACATGGACCGGAGGGGCATACTGGTAACCAGCATGTGACTACGGTGCAAAAGTGGTGATGTGTACAGTCCCCATCTGCTCCACATGTTCACCATCCAGCAGAGTAGACATGCATCAGGGAAGCATTGCATTACTCGCACATTATAACCATGTACACGTGACATGTAGTGGCAGTCATGCACAACACATCACACAAGTAAAACACACACGTCCTCGACAAACACGCATCAACACTCACTGGACTGGGCATCAAAGTCTGGCATCTCTCCGACTCATTCAACCGATTCAGATGGTATGAACTCCGCAACGAGTGACTCATGCGGAGTGAGGTCTTCCTCCTCCGGTGCAGGCCCACCGCCACTCACCAAAGTCAAGTTGTAATTTGAGGCACGCTTAGCCTTAGCGCTTCGTTTGAGGTCATTCCAACTCTTTTTGCACTCTTGCGCCGTGAGCACCTCATGGCCGAATGCACTCACATGCTCCGCAACTTGCTTCCAGTGGGTATCACGGTGGGCAAGCGTAGTCTGACAATTAGAACCCACTAGCATGTCACGGCTGTGTTTCCACACGTAGCCCACGAGGAAGTCCAGTTCCTGGTTGCAGAAAGGCTTCTTCCTCAATGTGCAGGAGGTCATGGCTGTGTGTGGGGTCCCAGCCTGTGCTGCAGGTGCAACCTTCCTCCTCTTGGATTGTGGCGCAGAACCGGGCTGGCTGATGCCGCCCTGATCAGTAGGGCCAGTGGGACCGGTGGATTGAGCCAAGGGAGTGGCATTTGGAGGGACGACCAAAGGGCTGACTTGTGTCAGTGGCAGCTGGGTGCCCTCTAATAGACCCTGCGCATCAACATCCGCTGTGGCAGGGTCATTGACCGCGACTGTCATGGTTGGCAGCCTCACAACTGAGGTGTTGTTGTCTGCATCTGCCCCTGCACTTGCCAACACTCGGCTGTTCGGGGCAGCAGATGACATTACTGCCCCAGGGACACGTGTCTTGGTCAGGGCAGCCCTACGTGCCCCTACGGTTTCCCTCCGGGCCTGTTGGAAATCTTCCAAGGGCCCTTCAATTGCCAACGCAGCCTGCGCTGGCAGACCCTGAGCCTCGGTGGTGGTGTCCACAGCTGCACCTGCGGCTACCACTACACTTGGGCCCGTGGCAGTCGATGAAACGGACTGCCGGGTCACATGGGCGCCAGTGCCAGATGCAGAAGCTGCATCTCCCAGAACCACAGGGGGTGGTGGCATGACTGCACCAACACATGGCACAACATCATGCTCAAGTGGCGCACCCCAGCCTCTTCCCCCTCTGCGGCCACCCTGGACACCCTGGAGTCACCCTGGCCACGTCCCTAACCACACTTGCCATGAGGAGTATGCCCAGCTGAAGCGGCCTTCACCTTTGGTGGCCTCCCAACAATGGCACAGATGGAGTCATGCCGGCACAGATGGAGTAGTGCCAATGGGAGGTGTACACCACAATTGACCTGGGCAATTGGGGTGAAGGGGGTGGGATGCAAGATGTTAAGGCTATATGTGACCCCGGTGATGTATTGACAGGTCACGCTACACTCAGGCACCCCAAAACTGCAGTAAATCTGTGCACGCAACCCTGCAGCCTACGTGTGTGGAATCAACCTCCTGCAGTACGCGGTGGCACCCAGTAACACGAAAAATGTGTACGCATGGGACACGCAGGCTACTATGACCTCAAAAACGGTGCGATATACAGGGGCACCCGCAGTGGGAAAAATAGCGTGCGCGACTCACCGTCTGACTAGCGTGATAATGAAAAACACGAGTAGCCAATACCCCTGCCAAAAGAAGAGATACGTCATCTATCGCTGTGAAGATGTGATGGCGCGCGAAACAACACAAAGCAGCTACACACACCGGTCTCCACGAAAGGCACAACAGCGAACTGCTGGGCCCGCTCACCTTTAACCCGTGCTGACGGAAACGCCCGCGTGCCTCACGTCACTTACGCGCGTAGGCCCTTTCCTCAGATTATACGCTTTCACACGAGGACATGCAGTTTTTTCACACGCGCTGAACCACTGTGCCGACGTCACAGGGGAAACGCCCCCGCGTCACATCAGAGAAGCGCTTACACGCTAAGTGCCTTTGGTCCAATGAAAATGCGTACGTGTGCTGACGCGCTAAGGGCCTTTCCTCCAATTACACACTGACGTGCAATTTTTTCACGTGCCAAATCACTCCGTATCAAGCTGGCTATGCGAAAACACACGGAAGACCACGCTCCTGCCCAGAAGGCCGAATTACTGCCCCCCACAGCCCCGAGCATGATCCCACCTGCCATCTGCTGCTGCCTGACTGCCTGCTGGCCACGTGCCCTGCTATTTGGTGCCTGCACGTCAGCCATCTGCAGGGGTCCAGTTGCTGTGTCCACCCCTGCTGAAACAGAAAACTCCCGACTGGGATACCATCACTCCACAGCCCAGCCCCAGGACCCAGTTAAACACCCACACCTGCCTCGGGGGTCGCCATGTCGGGGCAAACACCATCTGAGACCATTGGCGACCCCCAGCCAGAGAGGCAGAGGGCCACCAGCTCCAGTCAGAAGGAAGTTGGTGTCCTGGTGGAGCATGTCCTGGGGCATTATGATGCCCTCTTTGGAACATCATGCGCCAACAATGAAGGACGGGAGAGGATCTGGGATGATGTAGCGGTTGCCATCAAGGCGGAGGGGGTGGCAACCCGTGACATCAAGCACGTCAAGAAGCGGTGGGAGGACTTCAGGTCCAGGACCCTCATAAAGGCCCGGCAACTTGCGGAGGGGGGCCGTGTCACCATGAGTGACATCCAGATGAGGGTCCAGGAACGCGTAGGCCCATCGCTCCACGCCCAGATCCTGCGGAGGAAGACCTGTCTGGAGTTGAGCGGTAAGTGGCCAAGCATTGTTGTGTGAGACAAGACATGTTGCATTGTGCTGGTAGTCTGATAATTGCCTGTATGTGTGACATAGGCCATGTATGGATGTGTGTGTGCAGGGACATCATGGTTATGCATGTGAGACCAGTAATGTGTGAAGCACATGTTTGGTGCATGACTTACAATGCAACATGGGTAGCTGTTTGGCAAATGCACACATGAAAGCATACCACTGTCTGTTCTTGCACATGGTGGGGGTGTGAGGGATGGGTGCTGCTGTCATGTACATGTATGGTGCTCATGTGTGTGTGTCTGAGAAGTGTGTGTGTGACTTAGGTACGCCATGGATTCATGACACATGTCTGTGATGATGTGTACATTCACTCATGCAGTGTGGTCAACATTGTATGCACTGTGTTTATCGACTGTGTCTGTGGTGTAGAAGGCATGATACATGACCCTCTGGTGATGTCTGTGCATGGGATTAGTGTGAGCCATGATGCATGTGACTTTGAAGGAAACATCTTGTTTAACAGAGGCCCTTGTTCATGGATGCGGATGTTGATTGCAGGTACTGGGACTGTTTCTGCATATGTGTTGCGTGCATTCACCCATGTGTTTTGGAGGGACAGGATGGAAGTGAATTTTGACAGTGCCACTCATGTGTTATTGCTTCCTGTGTAGGGAAATTTTGTACTGTACCCTGATGCTTGTGTTCTATGTCTCCCTCTATGCAGCGTCAAGTGAAGAAGAGGGCAGAGACTCCGCTGTGATGCAAGGCCCAGCCACCCTCCCAGGAAGTTCCATCATCTGGGAGCGAGGGGGCTGGTGCTGCGTCTGCCACTACGGCAATAGCGGAAGGGCCGGGTGAGCCCCCACAGGGGCTTCCAATGGTGGAAGACGGTGTGGAGACATCCAGGTTGGTGGTCTCCACAGAGGAGGAGGAGCCCGCTACTGAGCCGCACATGGGGCCTGGTGGGAGTAGTACCAGTTGTGCAAGTGGTGCAGTCCAGGGCCAGGAGGCAGCACAGGTCACCGCAGAGGGGCCTGTGCATGTCGCTGTCCTTGACCCTGTGACTGCACCACCATGCACCAGCAGGGATGCCCCGTCCCAGGCCCATCCGCAGGTAGGGGAGAGTGCCATGTCATCTGCCTCTCTACTACCTGCGGACGAGGGGTCCTACGACCGTATGGGCTCCGTCCTGGTTGGTGTTGCGTTGTGCATGCGTGTCATTCGTGATGACGTGCGTTCTTCCTGGGTGGAGAGCGCAAGCTATCACAAACAGCAGCGTCGTGATGTGGCACTGCTGGGAGGGGCCCTGGTTGGTGGGTGTGTCGGCACTCTGGCGGACTGCTCCTCCTCTGTGGAGACTATACGCCAGTTGTTCTCCACACAGTCTTATGGCCCAGATTCCACCAGGGCCCCCTGTGGACCTGGCCCAACCAACACAGCCAGCTTGGTGGAGCTCACATCCCTGCCACAGTCGGGAGTCGGCAGTCCAGCAGGGGTGGACGCCACAACTGGAGACCAGCTGATGGAGGATGTGCAGGCACAATCAGACAGGGCACATGCACAGCAGCAGCAGGAGCAGGCTCTAGGTGGGAGCAATGATGGCTCGGGGCCATCAACATCGGAGGGGCAGGCATCGGCCAGAGGGCAGGAGGACCCAGGAATGGGAGTGTCTACTGTGTGGCAGCGGTTGGGCCAGCAGATAAATGCGGAGCGGCGGCAGGCAGGAGTTCTCCATGCGTCGGGTGTTGAGGCGGGCATTGTGCCTCGAGGCAACTCGCAGGGAGTTGGAACATGCCATGAGTGCCTCCCTCTGAGACCTCGGAGCCAGGGCAAAGGCCCCCCCCTCGGGACATCGACATGGAGTTCGATGATGCCCTGGCCCAAGACACCAAAGAGTGAGCCGCAGGACTTGCCCGCAACCATTGTATATAGTTAGAGAGTGTTGTTTCCTTTCCGTTTTTTTTTTATTTTGGTTGCGCTTGGACAATGCATCAGGTTTTTGTATATAGTTTTTTATTAGGTAGTCTTTTTTGTAGGTTTCATTTCATTAGTTGGGCTCATGGACCCTGGATTGTTCATTTGTACATAGTTCACCATTGGTTTAATCTCATTTTTTTTAATTTCACCATGGAGCAATGGATTTCACTTTCTTTTTTCCCTTGGATTTGCTTTGTTGGGCTGAGACTTTGGATACCATTTCTTTTGGATTTCTTTGGATTATGATTTCTTTTTATTCTTTTACGGACATGCAGCATTTCTTTTATTATTCCCATTGTTGTGTGTTGTATTTTAATTACGTTCATGCTGTGTTTAATACATGTTTTCTTCATACTTCGATGTGTGGTATTATCTCATTGGTTTCATGCATGTCATGATATGGGTTTTCACATTCACTTGCACCCATTGTGTGTGCGTGACGGATTTGTGTTCATTTACATACTTGCCATTGGGGTTGTATCATGTAATTGGCTTTTCTATGTGGGGGGATGCAATATTTGGTTGGGTCTTTGGGCTGGGGAGGCTGGCCATAAGGGCCATGATTGAGGATCGTCATGACGTGGGGGCAGGGGGACATGAGTGGGGGCCTGCTGGCAGGTGCTGCTGACTGATGGGGGTGAGGGTGCAGGGGGACATGAGTGGGACATGAGTGGGGGCCTGCTGGCAGGTGCCACTGACTGATGGGGGTGAGGGCGCAGGGGGACATGAGTGAGACATGAGTGGGGGCCTGCTGGCAGGTGCCCCTGACTGATGGGGGTGAGGGCGCAGGGGGACATGAGTGGGGGCCTGCTGGCAGGTGCCCCTGACTGATGGGGGTGGGGGCGCAGGGGGACATGAGTGGGTGCCTGTTGGCAGGTACCCCTGATTGATGGAGGTGGGGGTGCAGGGGGACATGAATGGGACATGAGTGGGGGCCTGCTGGCAGGTGCCCCTGACTGATGGGGGGTGGGGGCACATGGGGACATGAGTGGGGGCCTGCTGGCACGTGCCCCTGACTGATGGGGGGTGGGGGCGCAGGGGGACATGAGTGGGGGCCTGCTGGCAGGTGCTCCTGACTGATGGGGGTTGGCGGCGCAGGGGGACATGAGTGGGACATGAGTGGGGGCCTGCTGGCAGGTACCTCTGACTGATGGGGTGTGGGGGCACAGGGGAACATGAGTGGGACATGAGTGGGGGCCTGCTGGCAGGAGCCCCTGACTGATGAGGGTTGGGGGCTCAGGGGGACATGAGTGGAACAGTAGTGGGGGCCTGCTGGCAGGTGCCCCTGGCTGATGGGGGTGGGGCACAGGGGGGACATGAGTGGGACATGAGTGGGGGCCTGCTGGCAGGAGCCCCTGACTGATGGGGGTTGGGGGCTCAGGGGGACATGAGTGGGACATTAGTGGGGCCTGCTGGCAGGTGCCCCTGACTGATGGGGGTGGGGGCAGAGGGGGGGCATGAGTGGAACATGAGTGGGGGCCTGCTGGCACATGCCCCTGACTGATGGGGGTGGGGGCGCAGGGGGACATGAGTGGGAGCCTGCTGGCAGGTGCGCCTGACTGATGGGGGGGTGGGGGCGCAGGGGGACATGAGTGGGACATGAGTGGGGGCCTGCTGGCAGGTACCCCTGACTTATGGGGGGTGGTGGCACAGGGGGACATGAGTGGGGGCCTGCTGGCAGGTGCCCCTGACTGATGAGGGGTGGGGGCGCATGGGGACATGAGTGGGGGCCTGCTGGCAGGTGCTCCTGACTGATGGGGGGTGGGGGCGCAGGGGGACATGAGTGGGACATGAGTGGGGGCCTGCTGGCAGGTACCCCTGACTTATGGGGGGTGGTGGCACAGGGGGACATGAGTGGGACATGAGTGGGGGCCTGCTGGCAGGTGCCCCTGACTGATGGGGGTGGGGGCGCAGGGGGACATGAGTGGGACATGAGTGGGGGCCTGCTGGCAGGTACCCCTGACTGATGGGGGTGGGGGTGCAGGGGGACATGAGTGGGGGCCTGCTGGCAGGTGCTCCTGACTGATGGGGGTGGGGGCGCAGGGGGACTTGAGTGGGGGCCTGCTGGCAGGTGCCCCTGACTGATGGGGGTGGGGGCACAGGGGGACATGGGTGGGACATGAGTGGGGGCCTGCTGGCAGGTGCCCCTGACTGATGGGGGGTGGGGGCACAGGGGGACATGAGTGGGACATGAGTGGGGGCCTGCTGGCAGGTGCCCCTGACTGATGGGGGTAGGGGCGCAGGGGGACATGAGTGGAACATGAGTGGGGGCCTGCTGGCGGGTGCCCCTGACTGATGGGGGGAGCGGGCGCAGGGGGACATGAGTGGGGGCCTGCTGGTAGGTGTCCCTGACTGATGGGGGGTGGGGGTGCAGGGGGACATGAGTGGGACATGAGTGGGGGTCTGCTGGCAGGTGCCCCTGACTGATGGGGTGGGGTCACAGGGGGACATGGGTGGGACATGAGTGGGGGCCTGCTGGCAGGTGCCCCTGACTGATGGGGGTAGGGGCGCAGGGGGACATGAGTGGGTCATTAGTGGGGGCCTGCTGGCAGGTGCCCCTGACTGATGGGGGGTAGAGGCTCAGGGGGACATGAGTAGGACATGATTGGGGACCTGCTGGCAGGTGCCCCTGACTGATGGGGGATGGGGGCACAGGGGGATGTGAGTGGGGGCCTGCTGGCAGGTGCCCCTGACTGATGGGGGTGGGGGCGCAGGGGGACATGAGTGGAACATGAGTGCGGGCCTGCTGGCAGGTGCCCCTGACTTATGGGAGTGAGTGTGCAGGGGGACATGAGTGGGGGCCTGCTGGCAGGTTCCCCTGACTGATGGGGGTGGGGGCACAGGGGGACATGGGTGGGACTTGAGTGGGGGCCTGCTGGCAGGAGCCCTTGACTGATGGGGGTTGGGGGCTCAGGGGGACATGAGTGGGATATTAGTGGGGCCAGCTGGCAGGTGCCCCTGACTGATGGGGGTGGGGGCACAGGGGGGACATGAGTGGAACATGAGTGGGGGCCTGCTGGCACATGCCCCTGACTGATGGGGGTGGGAGCGCAGGGGGACATGAGTGGGAGCCTGCTGGCAGGTGCGCCTGACTGATGGTGGGTGGGGGCGCAGGGGGACATGAGTGGGACATGAGTGGGGGCCTGCTGGCAGGTACCCCTGACTTATGGGGGGTGGTGGCACAGGGGGACATGAGTGGGGGCCTGCTGGCAGGTACCCCTGACTGATGGGGGGTGGGGGCGCAGGGGGACATGAGTGGGGGCCTGCTGGCAGGTGCCCCTGACTGATGAGGGGTGGGGGCGCATGGGGACATGAGTGGGGGCCTGCTGGCAGGTGCCCCTGACTGATGGGGGGTGGGGGCACAGGGGGACATGAGTGGGACATGAGTGGGGGCCTGCTGGCAGGTGCCCCTGTCTGATGGGGGGTAGGGGCGCAGGGGGACATGAGTGGGACATGAGTGGGGGCCTGCTGGCGGGTGCCCCTGACTGATGGGGGGAGCGGGCACAGGAGGACATGAGTGGGGGCCTGCTGGTAGTTGCCCCTGACTGATGGGGGTGGCGGTGCAGGGGGACATGAGTGGGACATGAGTGGGGGCCTGCTGGCAGGTGCCCCTGACTGATGGGGTGGGGACACAGGGGGACATGGGTGGGACATGAGTGGGGGCCTGCTGGCAGGTGCCCCTGACTGATGGGGGGTAGGGGTGCAGGGGGACATGAGTGGGACATTAGTGGGGGCCTGCTGGCAGGTGCCCCTGACTGATGGGGGTAGGGGCTCAGGGGGACATGAGTAGGACATGATTGGGGACCTGCTGGCAGGTGCCCCTGACTGATGGGGGATGGGGGCACAGGGGGACGTGAGTGGGGGCCTGCTGGCAGGTGCCCTTGACTGATGGGGGTGGGGGCGCAGGGGGACATGAGTGGAACATGAGTGGGGGCCTGCTGGCAGGTGCCCCTGACTGATGGGAGTGAGTGTGCAGGGGGACATGAGTGGGGGTCTGCTGGCAGGTGCCCCTGACTGATGGGTGTGGGGGCACAGGGGGACATGGGTGGGACATGAGTGGGGGCCTGCTGGCAGGTGCCCCTGACTGATGGGGGGTGGGGGCCCAGGGGGACATGAGTGGGACATGAGTGGGGGCCTGCTGGTAGGTGCCCCTGACTGATGGGGGGTAGGGGCGCAGGGGGACATGAGTGGGACATGAGTGGGGGCCTGCTGGCGGGTGCCCCTGACTGATGGGGGGAGCGGGCGCAGGGGGACATGAGTGGGGGCCTGCTGGTAGGTGCCCCTGACTGATGGGGGGTGGCGGTGCAGGGGGACATGAGTGGGACATGAGTGGGGGCCTGCTGGCAGGTGCCCCTGACTGATG
Source organism: Ambystoma mexicanum (assembly GCF_040938575.1). NCBI lineage: Eukaryota > Metazoa > Chordata > Amphibia > Caudata > Ambystomatidae > Ambystoma > Ambystoma mexicanum. Next base: position 83,602,128 of record NC_090925.1, read on the forward strand.
GGGTGGGGGCACAGGGGGACATGGGTGGGACATGAGTGGGGGCCTGCTGGCAGGTGCCCCTGACTGATGGGGCGTAGGGGCGCAGGGGGACATGAGTGGGACATTAGTGGGGGCCTGCTGGCAGGTGCCCCTGACTGATGGGGGGTAGGGGCTCAGGGGGACATGAGTAGGACATGATTGGGGACGTGCTGGCAGGTGCCCCTGACTGATGGGGGATGGGGGCACAGGGGGACATGAGTGGGGGCCTGCTGGCAGGTGCCCTTGACTGATGGGGGTGGGGGCGCAGGGGGACATGAGTGGAACATGAGTGGGGGCCTGCTGGCAGGTGCCCCTGACTGATGGGAGTGAGTGTGCAGGGGGACATGAGTGGGGGTCTGCTGGCAGGTGCCCCTGACTGATGGAGGTGGGGGCACAGGGGGACATGGGTGGGACTTGAGTGGGGGCCTGCTGGCAGGTGCCCCTGACTGATGGGGGTGGGGTAGGGGGACATGAGTGGGACATGAGTGGGGGCCTGTGGCAGGTGCCCCTGACTGATGGGGGATGGGGCGCAGGGGGACATGAGTGGGGGCCTGCTGGCAGGTGCCCCTGACTGATGGGGGTGGGGGCGCAGGGGGACATGAGTGGGACATGAGTGGGGGCCTGCTGGCAGGTGCCCCTGACTGAAGGGGGTGGGGGCACAGGGGGACATGAGGGGGGCCTGCTGGTAGGTGCCCCTGACTGATGGGAGTGGGGTAGGGGGACATGAGTGGGACATGAGTGGGGGCCTGTGGCAGGTGCCCCTGACTGATGGGGGATGGGGCGCAGGGGGACATGAGTGGGGGCCTGCTGGCAGGTGCCCCTAACTGATAGGGGGTGGGGGCACAGGGAGGCATGAGTGGGACATGAGTGGGGGCCTGCTGGCAGGTGCCCCTGACTGATGGGGGTGGGGGCGCAGGGGGACATGAGTGGGGGCCTGCTGGCAGGTGCCCCTGACTGATGTGGGGGTGAGGGTGCAGGGGGACATGAGTGGGACATGAGTGGGGGCCTGCTGGCAGGTGCCTCTGACTGATGGGGGGTGGGGGCGCAGGGGGACATGAGTGGACATGAGTGGGGGCCTGCTGGCAGGTGCCCCTGACTGATGGGGGTGGGGTGCAGGGGGACATGAGTTGGTCATCACTTGTGGAAGGTGACATGTGTGCTGGCTGGGGGGCATGGCCAGGGTTGCAGGGTAGTCCCCTGTGTTGTGGGTTGCCTGCAGGGGCAGTGGATGGGGTGGTTGGCACACCTGGGAGGACCCACACTGCCTTTTCACATGTGGGACTCCCCGTGCACCCCACTAGATACACGTACCCGCTCTGACAGCGGAATTGCATGTGAAACTTCACGCGCACCCCCGAAATACACGTACCCGGATCAAATCAAGTGTGAGACTTCACGCGAACCCCAGTAATACACGTACCCCACTCGCACAGGGCCAATCACGTGTGAAACTTCCCACACACACCCAAAATACACATACCCTGCTCAAATCGCGTGTGAAACTTCACGCAAATCCAAGTTATACACGTACCCCACTCGCACTGGGCCAATTGCGTGTGAAACTTCCCGCACACCCCCGAAATACACATACCCTGCTCAAATTGCATGTGAAACTTCATGCAAACCCCAGTTATACACATACCCCACTCACACTGGGACAATCGCGTGTGAAACTTCCTGCGCGCCCCCGAAATGCACATACCCTGCTGTGAAACTTCTCGCAAACCCCAGTTATACATGTACCCCACTCGCACTGGGCCAATCGTGTGTGAAACTTCCCGTGCACCCCCGAAATACACGTACCCGGATCCAATCGCGTGTGAGACTTCACGTGAACCCCAGTTATACACGTACCCCACTCGCTCCGGGCCTATCGCGTATGAAACTTCCCGCAAACCCCAGTAATACACGTACCCCGCTCGCACAGGGCCTATCACGTATGAAACTTCACGAACCCCAGTAATACACGTTCCCCATTTGCCGTTTGCTGTTTGGCAGCCCTGTAAACTGGTCCAGGGTTAGCGTAGCCCTTTGCGCTGGATTGGGGATTTTGATGGCTTTTCCTTGTGCAAGGGCATTCTTGGGGACGTAACTGGCGCTGCTGCAGGGTCGCTGCGGTACTCTGCGCCACGGCTTGTTTTGGAGGCTAAAATCCATGAATACGTTGTGCGCGGAAATGGATTTTAGCGCACGCGGCTGGCGCAGACATTCGCACGTGCACACTGTGCGGCAGCCGCGTGCACCACTTGTGCGCGAAATTCTATGAATTACCCCCTAAAAATGCTTCACATTATAATGTCCAACATAGACCAGTAAAAAATAAGAAAGCATATTGAGTGGCATTCCATTTTAATGTAATCTGTATCTAACATCAAGAGGACGATGCAACCTCAATTTTGATAGCTTACGTTTTGCCCAAAGTATGGCCGCGGCAATAGAAATAGTGAAAGGACTACAAGGGACAAAATGATATTCAAAACGGTCTTCATAATACTTGAATCCGATTAATTTAGTAATTTATTAACACTTATAAGCAGATTAAGGCTCAACTAACACAGGTATTGATATTAAATGGCATCCAGTACAAAATGTTTTTTTTTTTCTTAAATTACGCTTTTAATTTAGTTATCCAATGTAACACAGCTTTAAAACTGTTTGAATATATACGAGAATCCTTGGATCAATTTTAAAACAAGATCAACCAAATAAACACTTCAATTTTACTTCGAGGATTAAACATGGCCACCGAAGTTGAAAGAGACGTAGGACAAAGTTGCTAGGCAACCTAACGTTGATAATAACAACACAGCAACGGCGCGAAGCGAACAAGGACAATTTGGTACGAGACACGCTGTTAACAGTAAGCGTGCAAGAGGGGCTACCTGGGGGCTTTATCTGTATTCATGGCTACACGTGGGTCCTCGTGAAGACCCGATAACTTAACACAATCTATTAGCAGCAGCCAATATTTTACAAACGTTTGCACGTTAACCATTATTTGTTAAACATGTAAATGTGCCCAAGTTCTTCGAGAACTTAACATAGTAACAGCTAATAATTCGTGAATGCTTGTTTGTTTGCTTTTTCTAAAATGAAAATGTGCCCGAGAGTCGAAACGGACACACACATGTTAATCTGAACTACAAGTTTGGTTAAAAAAATAACATTTCACTGCAAGCACTATCAGTTTATGTAACGTGTCACTAAACTGTTTTAGAGTAACAAGTGAGCTGCACAGATAAAAGCGGTTTTCACCATTTTATGCTTCTATTCCAGGGATTTAACCCATGACTTGAAAGCTAAGATTCAAAGCATACCAATTCAGACTAGCACCACTGGGACTGAACCCCAACCTGTGAACTTGAAAAACTTAAGAAGTAGAACATTTGAATTAGCACCATTAGGTAAGAAGGACAAAAATGAAACAAATACCATACTCACCAGTCTATTAGGAATACTTGCATAAACATGTTTTCATCATTATAAATGATCGATGTGACTGTAGATATTAACTATGTAATTTTTCATTTTTCTTTTTCTCATTCTTTCTTATGTTTTCTTTAATTTCCCTAACACTCCCTCCTACCCATTGCCCCTCCCTCAATGGCCAACCAAATGAATGAAACTATGGAATGAATGTGTGAATTTCATATGTTGTTTTATATAACCAAAACATAATTGGTTTTCTTTGAAAATGTAATTTATAATTTGAAAATGTTACATAACTAGCCCTGATTTGAAACATGTTATCACACAGGGCACTGTTAAAAGTGTAAAATATGTGTAATTAAAAGTAAAATTCTCACAAGAACACGGAGAAGAAGGGACATTTGTGTTCTTTTTCTCTGGAATATGTGGGCGCATGAGAATATTTCAAAGTAACTACAAGATTTTGTTTTTGAAGCCAAACGTAGTAGAGGAACCAGACAAACTCTGTTGTTACAATCTCTTGCGACCGTGAAAAGCCAATCATTAGCTACAAAGAAGGGCGCTGGGGTCCGATTGCAGGGAAACCCTTTCAAGAAGGTTCCTCAGAAAGCTATTTCATTTGAAACATGTAGGAATTATTTTTTCATTTAGCACCCAATATAATGGAATACACCAAGCACAAACCATAACTGTAACCCTCAAAATATCACTTCAGTACAACTCTTCATACAGACTAACAGACATCAGGCACTATTCCAAAACAGCCTCTCCCGAAATTGGAAGTAGATTGTATTAATTTCTCTATTCTTTCCATTCATTATATAAACATTTCTTATATTCAAAAAGCAGTATTTTTTTTTTATTTTCACAGAAATGGGAAACACATTTGAGTGGTTGGAAGAAAATGTTCCAAAAGAAGAAATGAGTGATGATAACATCTCAAATGGTAAATAATACATATTTCACTATAAAAAAATAATGTAATGTATTACAGAGCTCATTAAAATAATAATGTCTTCATTTCAGTTTACAGTTCAGTTCACAGTTTAGTTTACATGAAAAAACATTAAGAAAGAACACACCAATTTAATTATGGAAAATCCCAGGGATTGTTAGCCTCAGTGCCCATGACTCTTCCTTAATGGCACAAAACGCTGACTCAGAGGTGTTGACGAACAGTAAAAGTTCATATCTGGTCACCTGGAGCCACTTTTTCTGTTTGGATGCAAGGTGCCAGAAGAGAAGCAAAGACAACTCAGTATGGCTAAACATCCGATATTGATCAGGAATGTCCAGTTAATCTTTTGATGAGGCCGCTGAAAGATCATTTGAAAGTCTACTGTGTTGCAATAGTTGCTGATTCACGTTGTCGAACAAAGTCATTGGTTTGACCATGTAGGATTAAAGGGATGCAAGGGGCACAGGGGACAAAGGGGGCACAGATGTATCCTTGGGCATTGAATGGGCTAGGACCACGTGCTCCTCAGGGATAATGAGGACTGGCATCTGGAGTGTAGAGAAACTGCACACACCTTGCCAGGCTGGAGGCTACTGCATATAGGTGTTTGATCAACAGGTCCAAAGAATTTACAGAAGGGCAGCCGTACCTCTAGCCAGATCAGTGATGCGAAGCATGTGACTTCAGGTCCTTTTTGTGCCAACAGGCACTGTGCCATCAGCCTTAAAACACAGAGAAAATGGGTAAGTGTCTGTAACTTAAGAGGTTTTACTGACTCTTTGAGCCACGTCAGATGCTGCAAATAATCACTGTCCCAAACTGTACATAATGAAATCATGATCTTGTCTGCAAAATTGGATAAACTTAGAAATGACTTTAAGGAACTTTAAAATTATGTTAAAAATCATGTTATTAGAAATGTTGATTATCACTGTCATTCTTGTACCTGTCCACCTTGCCCCCAGCAATCACCCGCATCAAATTCCCAAAATATAAATGAAAGATGCTTTGATGAAAACCTCACCCCCAATGGTTACAAGATGCTTCCCAAACCCAGATCTAACCGTCCATGATGTGGAGTAGCTCTGATCTTTCCAGAATGGATCCCTGCTTTTGTCAGTCCTATGCAGGCCTAATCCTCATTTGAATGCCTGATCTGCATGCTCTCTATCACTCCTGGCCTCTCTCTTATTGTGGCCACTGTTTACAGGCCACCTGGCCAGGTTTCCCTCTAAGTCTCTGAGTGGGCCGACCTATCCTTCTCTCTCCTTGCCTCTACCTTTCAACCTCTCTCCCTTGGAGACCTCACCACCCATCTGGATGCTTCTAGCCCCTCCTCATGGCTCTTTCATAATCTCTGCGACTCTCTCTCTTTCTATTCTACCCTCTGGCCTGATACACTCTGCCGGGCACACCCTGGATGTTTTCATCTCCTCGGACATCCCTCTCTCAAACTCTCTCACCACTCCTCTCTCTCGGACCAACCACTTTCTTTTTTCTTCGCACCTGATGCTCTCTGTCTCCTAGGTGAAGCCGACCCCAGAACTACCACCCACCTTCTCGGCCATCCGGCCCATGAAGCATGTGTCAATGGAGGCTTTTGCCGCTACTTTCTTGCCTCCTCTTACAGCTACGGCTGACTCACACTCAAAAAATAGCGCACTCTAACCTGCATCTCTCTATCACTAACACTCTTGATGTTCTTGCCACTGTCATGAGGATCCATTTTAAGCTCACCTCTATGTGAATATCTTAGTATGATTCCAACGTTACCACCCTTAAATGTAAGTGCAGCGTGGCCCAGAGAAAGTGGATGGCATCAGGTGCATCCTCTGACAAACTAGCCTGTGTTGCCTGCTCCAAAGGCAATACAGACTCTCTGCCCTGTCCAAGAAGAGAGCCTACATCCAAGACTGCAGCTCTGCAGCCTCTAACAACACAGCCAAACTCTTACAAATCTTTAAGGAGCTGGCCAATCCTGCTTCAGTCTCCACCTCTCCTGTTCCCTACCAGGCCCTCTGCACGGCTAAGGCTTCTCACATCACCACAAAAATGCAGCAGACGTGTCCACTCTCTCCTCTACCTTTCTCAGCCCCTCTCCAGCTGCCTCTCCCTCTCCTCCTCTGTACTTCTCTTTCCCTGTGTTTACTCCTGACAATGTTTATAGACAAGTCCGATCTATGAGAGTATCATCCAAACAGGTGCTCCCCTGTTCCTCCAGAACCATCAAGGACCACATCGATATCCTCGAGCCAGCCTTGGCCAATTTCTACAATCATTCTTTTGCCACAGGAACTTTCCCCTCTACCCTAAAGAACTCACTTGTGCACCCCATCCTGAAGAAGCCTTATGACGATCCTTCCTCTCTGGCAAACTATCGCCCAATCTCTATCACTCGTTTCCTGGGCAGACTGCTAGAAAAAGCTGACCATCTCCCAGCTTACTCTCCACACAGAATCTGTTGGTTGTCTCCTTGACCATCAATTTAGAGCAGCCAGAAGCACAGAAACTGCTCTCATGAATACCTGTGATGTTCTGCTCTTAAATCCCTCCCGATTATAGCCTTACTTATGTCCTCATCCTCCATGATCTTACCTCTGCTTTCGACACGGTCAACCACACCATCCTGATCAATTCTCTCCATGACTATCTGGGCATTGTGGATCAGGCTCTAGCCTTTTTGGCCTGCTTCCTCTCTGATCAACCCTTCCAGGTCCAACAGGGGTCCTTTCTCTCCAACACCTCTCTCTCCACATGTGGTGTCCCCCAGGTCTCTAACTTCTCACCCTGGCTCTTCAACCTTTATTTAGCACCTCTCCCCCATTTCATCTCAACCTTATCTCCTAACATAAAGTGTTATGCAGATGGCACTCAGCTCTGCTCCAGGCACCCCCCAGCTTCCTTTCCTCTGTCGCTCATTCCTGATTGTCTATCCGTGATTCAGGAATGGTGTACCTCTAACAATCTCTGCCTGAATGCCAGTAAGACTGACATCATTCTCATTGGGACCCCTGTTCCTGCTTTCCCTCTTTCACTCTGGCTACTGTGAGAAACCAGAAGGTGTCTCACTAGTCCCCGGGGATCTGGCTTTCAGGTGTCCAGGACATGGCCACTGCTTTTGGATCCAGTTCCTGGGGGTGGACCAGTGTGGGAGGATGACCTGCGTGATAGGTCTTTGGGGAGTAAGAGTGGAACACTGTATGGTGAGATGCAGTATCCCCTTCCCTGTGACAACTTTACCTCATCCTTCCAGTTAGGATATTCAGGAGCTCTATATTCCCCCCTTTTACAACATGGACACTTTCACACAGACAGCTTGTTATGATAGAAATCAGACTAACACACAAGAAGTATACCTGACGTGTCCCAATACAATGGTCAGGCGAGGTCAGGCATCACACACACATGACTTCCATTAAACTTCCCCACACAGATACAAGTTGGAGCACAAGAGCACACTCTTAGCGAGGCAAAACACACAAGGAAACAGCAGTTTCAAGGCAGCAGCTGAACAAGAGAAGAAAGATGGCAAAACAAAAGGGGATCACAAGCAGGGAAGTTCCCTTGACCTTTTCGACAAGGAACTGTTACTTTCCAGAAACCTTGAGAATAGAAAGCTTATGACTAGGAAACCGTGCTGAAGATTCCTGCATTGTGTGTCGGAGATACCCGGGGCCCTGCTGTGCCAATAATCAAGGCAGGGACAAAGCAGCGTCAGTGATTCAACACAGGCGGTGAGTTGGGGATACTGATACAAGACTGGTCTGTGTTGAAGCCAAGGATGCAAAAAGCTAAATTGTATGGCGAGCACGGGAACGAACATTGTTAAAATGTGTGTGATAAGAGATACAAGTAAAGTTGAACTGCTGATGAGTGATTGAACTTTAAAAGCAAGATAAAGTACCTTTGAGAAAGTGGTCCAGCACCTCATGGGTGCTTAATCAAAGTGTGCTGTAAGGAACCCAGCTCAGAAGCGGCAAAAGCGAAAGTGAGAAAAAGGTTATATCAAGAAGACAACAAGTAATTGTGATACGAAGTGGTCCTGCGACCGGTCTGTCAAAATTCTGTTCACCATCAAAACTCTTTGATTTTGATGGAGTTGAGAAGGTTTGGAAACATAGATACATTTTGTCCGAGCTCGGCGGAGGGAGATCAGTTCAAGGTTTTGTGCTAAAGTGTGTCTGACCCCAGTGGAGGGGAACCCGGGGTGAACGATAAATCACCCGAGAAGTCGTATAAGTGAAATCCTAAGAAGAGAGGAACTTTATTGTGTTTAAGTGCGTCTTAGCCCATCAGACGGGGGCCAGAGGTGAACAGTAAATCACCAGAGAAGTTGTACATGTGAGATCCAGAGAAGAAAGGAACTTTAATACTTGTGAAGTTGCATCAGGCCCTCTGAAATAAAAGACTTTGAATGACAAAGAGACTTTGGAACAGAAGGCCCTGATGTTAAGGTTTTGAACTGCATCCTCGTGCTGAGAGAAGCCAGAGAGTGTGCTAAACTGGAGTGTGCCATCTTGTTCTGTTCTGAAAACGTGCGCAAAGGAAGCCAACAGCTTGAATATCCTGACATATCATTTCTTGAACACTTTTATTTTGCATAACATTGTTTCCGAAACAATTTGTATTGATAAGTAATGATTGGCAATAGGTTTATTAGTATAGGCCCGTTTATTTTGACAGAATCGGTTAGGACTATGTTATTATTATTTGGTGATCGGAGCTTGCTCCCATCTTTAGATTTAGGATTGGATAGGTGTTTTTCAAACCCATTTGAAGTTCAATAAACACCCTTGAGCTGTGATCATTTGCATCTGTCTTACTGTTTGATACAATGCCTTCCTTACACTACCCTCCTTGGACCCTCCAACTGGGCCTTCCTGCGAGGCAAAAAACCTTAGTGTTATCTTCGACTCCACCCTCTCCTTCTCTCCTCACATTACGGACGTATCTAAGAAATCCCACTACCAGCTGCACCTCCTCAGAGGTATTCTTCCTTTTCTCACTTTATCCCAGAATCACACTGTCTCCAGAAACCTGGTTCTTTCAAGGCTGGACTACTGCAACAGCACCTTTCTAAATCTGCCTGCCTTTACTATTTGGCCTCTGCAACTAATCCAGAACAGGACTGCAAGACTTTTCCTCAATCAAGCCCAGGGATCGCATTTCTCCAGCCCTGAAATCTCTCCACTGGCTACTGGTGGGTGTAAGGATTAAGTTTCCTCTGCATTGTCCACAAGGCTTTCTGGTGCCGGGGACCACATTACATCAAACATTCTCTTCCTAAGCACTTTCCTTTGATAGCCCTCCACTCATCCACCTCCAACTCTCAGAGCATCAGGCTTTTCTCCAGGCTGAGTGTGGGGGGGGTCGATCTCTCTACTCGGCTGGTGCCTACCTCTAGAAAAGCCTCCCTGCCTCTCCCAAACTTGAGCTGGACCACCTCAGGTTCCGAAAGCAACTCAAAACCTTCCATTTTGCCTCTGCCTTCTCTCTCTCTCTCCTGCTGATGTTCTTGTCTGCTGCACTAACTGGCTCCCTACCCTTCCTCTGAACCTTATGGGGACCAGGCTACTTCATGACAAGTAGCCCCATGCACTGCCTCCGGGGCTACTGTACACTAGGGACTGTATCTGCATCCCTACAGTCCCCTGCATCCTTGCACTTACTTAAAACCGGCCACCCCAGTGGCACTTGTGTGAGCTTTGCTATTGCACTCTCCCTTTCCCTCCCCCTGGCACTTCTCCTCTACCTTCCCCTTGCACTTGCACGATCTGAATGACACAATGCCTAGTAAGATTGTTTGTTTTGCTCCCCTGTCTTCCCCTTTCTTGTCTTGTCGCGCCTAGAAACACTTCGAACAGGCGCCGTATACATGACTTATCATATCATATCTCACCTATTTTTAATGATTACACCTAAAATCACACAAACCCGCAATGTAGCTGCTCTAGAGTCCACCGACTCTTTTTGTACAATTCATCATTTCAAAATGTAAAAAAAAATGTTTTTATTTAAAACACAGTATACAGTATAAAGGAATGCACCAAGCACAAACCATAACTGTACACCTAATGTTATCACTTCAGTTCAAATCTGCATACAGACTCACATACACCAGGAGCTCATTCCAAAACAAACTCTTACCAAATAGTAAGTACACTGTATTTATTTCACTATTATCGTTTATTATATAAACCTTTCTTATAAGCAAATATCACTATTTTTTTTATTTTGAAACAGAAATGTCAAACACACTTGAGTGGTTGGAAGAACATTTTCCAAAAGAAGAAATGAGTGGTGATGATATCTCTAATGGTAAACAACCCATCCTTCAATATAAACAAATAATGCAATTTATACGGAGCTCATGATTCCTATAGTACATACTTTACATGAAGAAACAACACCCAAATTTAATTATGGAGAATCCCAAGAATCACAAAGCCAATGCATATCCCCAACTGTACATAATGAAATCATAATCTTGGCTGAAATATTGGATGAACTTAGTAATGACTTTAAGGAACTTTTAATTATGTTAAAAATCATGTTATTACAAATGTTGATTATCACTGTCCTTCTTGGACCTATTCCCCTTGCCCCCAGAAATCACCCCTATCAAATTCCTAAAATATAAATCAAAGCTGCTTTGATGAAACTTCTTTCCCTCCCTCGCCTTGTTATCATTGTATAGAAATTCCAAATTCTCCTATTTATGTTTCCCATTCCGATACCCCATACCTTTCATAAATAAGTGTGTTTTAAACTATACATTTCTTGTATAACAATGAATAGTCTGCAGACTATATGACTATTTAGGGTATCCGTTCACAAATGGGGTGTCTGCGACATTGCGCCATGTCCAGACATGTCTGTTTTCTTGCATGATGCACTTTTAATTAGTCCACGGACAATGCGCCCATTTCGGACATCCATTCGCATGTGCCCTGTGTCTCTTGCTAAATGGGTGTCCGCGGTCACTTGCCGTCACCGCAGACCTCTACGGACATCATCATGTGATCGCACTCATGCTGCTTGACGGCCTGTCTGTGGACCGTGTGAAACTGCATTTTCGGCCGATCTAGGGTGTTTCAAGTTGAATGTTTACCCTTCCAGAGCTCCTAGACCCATTCTTAGTTGATCTCTCAACTTTTTACAACTTTCCAAGGCCTATTTTTGACTCGGTAGTCCACAGACAGTCGCGCAGTCCGCAAACAGTTCCTCTGAAAGGGACCCACCCATTACTTTCAGTCATTCTCAATTCTCAGTCATTCCAGGATAGAGGAGCTGACAGCATCTGCTTAGGGATGGTTAGGGGACAGAGCTTCCCACTGCCTTGGACTCTCAGTCTTATTGGCGGGCGGAGGACTTTGCAAAACTCATCTCTCCCAGCATAGGTCTAATGAATTATTTCTCAGGTTTATGTGTGAGAGGGAATCAAAGAAGGACTGGGAAAACAACTCTTTTAAAGACAAAAGTCAACAAGTGATTGGACTAAAGCGAGGCTGGTTTAGGGGTCCAATCTCTGTTCTTGAAATAAGTGGACTTTGTCTTCTGATATCACACACAGGAAGTGCTACAGGAAGTGGAGAGGGCACGAAGGAAAGGTAGAGGCAAAGCGAAGAAAGATGGTGGAACCTCCCTCCACCTTTAAAGAGCTTCCCTTCCCTACATTAACCCAGCCCCGTCTCTTCTCAATAGAGTCAAAGGCCTTTAGATATGCAGCACCCTTGTGTGAGGCTACTCCTTTTGTGAATGGATGTGCCCTTGATTCCTGTTTCCTAATACAGCTTCCTGTGGAGCGGCTGTCTCTCTGGGGGAGGGTGCTACGTGCCCTCACAAAGGAATGAAGAGAGGCAATCCCCAAAGGCTATAGTGCTACCAGCAGTGTCAAGTGCCAGCCTTGTCTGGGAAGAATACAAATAATCAATTCACAGCTGATCTGGGCTGACACACGTCTGATATCAAATGCTGTGGCTATAATAATTATGAGAAATACCATAAACCATGCATTCATTCATGTATGGCTTATATTTAAAGATGTATCTGCCACCAGGAGGTTATACTCATGTTTATTTGGTTATTGGGTTTTGTTACATGTGAGCATGTCTTAAGTTCAGCCTCCTGCTCTGCAGGGACTTGGCTGGCACTGCAGCTGTCAAATGTGCACCTGTGCCCGCTGAACCTGCTCTCTGTCACTGGTAGAGCAGCAGGCTCTGCAGAACAGGATACTGATGCAGATGGGCACATTCATACTCTGCTTTTGGCAGAGAGATTATGAAAGTGGAATCTGTTCAGCAGATTTACATTTCAGGTATGGAATTACCTGCATCATTTGATTATTGAATACAGATAAAAAAAAGCCAGGGCTTCTACACCATTGTCAAATGGCAATTCCTCACAAGTGCAAACCAATATGTATCCAGAGTCATTATCTTTCAACTCTTTGCCACATGTGCTTGACCTTGATGTATTCCAAGGCATCAAATAACTGGCGCAATTCACTAGACAATGATTAATTGCATTTCATTTTATAAATCATATTGCATAAACTGCGATGTAATTTCAGAGAAGATGGGAATGTTTATTATTCTAGACTCCAAGCTACAGGACTATACAGAGCCTATATAAAGTAAATCAGAGATCCAGGCTCCATCTGACCCCAATGTTTACTTTGGTTGACAGAAACTGCAGATAAGAGTGACTGAGTGTGAACTTGTCTTACTTCCACGTAAATATTGGTAGGAAGTCAGGATGGTACTAAATGAGTTAGTCCTTCTCTCTGATCTGTCATTTCTTCCACCTCTGTTCCCCAGCATTTTTCTTTTTCATTATTGTTTTGCTCACTTGTGCACCCTTTATTGATGGTCTACCCCTTTTTCTGTTCACATTTCTCCCATAAATCCACCGGACCCTATAACTGAAAGGGGAGGACAGGACCCGGAAGAGCCTCCCCTCTTCTACCCTGCATCAAAAAGATTGGGTTCAACAGATGCCTCAGGAGGTAGCCAACCCTTTTAGCAAGCTAAAGAGTGCCTTTCTAGGGAGAATGGCAGTGCCAAACCTCTTACCCCCTACCTCAGTGGCGTAAAATACAGGGGATGCTGGTGACGGTGATGCATCCTCTGATGATGATTAGGAGGGAGATGATCATGATCAGGATAATGTCATTATGGTGGACCATAGCAGAAAAAAAGCTGGCCAGCCCAAGAGAACAGCACAATTACCAAACAATCTTCACTGGAGGACAGGGACAACATGGGCGACATGTTTGATCCCGACCACATATGACAACAGAAATCGACAGAGTGGCTTCCTTCACCAACAGTTGCCGAATATATGATGCAGCAGATTAGGAAACTGCTGGAGAAAGCAGTGTGCTTCATTATGAAAGCGGAATGCTCAAGGGTGGAGCTCCCTGGCAAGGCTATGGACAAGCCAGAGCTTGATGAGAAGATGGTCACTTTTGCTACCAGTGGCTAAACACATCAGAAGAGACGTTGACCACGCCTGGAAGAGTTTCCAGGACAAGGTCCTTGTCTTAGCCGGACCCCTGGCAAGGATAATGGACTTGGCAGAGAGGGCTAAGGACACTGGGAAGCCTAGCCAGTTGGGTGCAAAGAGCAGTATGCCTACTTGGCAATGCCAGCTGCACTCTCCCCTCAAAGAGACAGCACAACTTTTTGCTGAAGATCGATAGCAAACTGGGGGACCTCACAAACTATGAGGCAGGACAATCTGCACAAGGATTACTATTTGGCGAAGAGTTTGATAAACAGTTTATTGCAACTTATACTGCCCTAGAGAAAGCCCAGATATTGATTCACAAAATGTTCCCCGGAAGAGTTTTTGCAGGGACCTGCCAACAAAGGGGCTGTTTGGCCTGTCGTTTTGGTTCAGCAAGAAGGCCGCAAGTCCTAAGAGCCCAATACTGGGAGCGTCGACACCTTCTTTCCATACAGATGGAGTGGTCCGCATGGGCGAAGAAGACACAGAAACTTTAGACAACAAAGATTCACAAGCGGTAAGTGCGCACCGCGAAAATTACCCCAAGGTGGGAGGCAGAATGCTACAATATAAAGCAAAATGGCAGGAGCGATCAGGCGATGCCTGGGTTTTGCAGACAGTGGCGGGCTTCAGACTAGAGTTCATGAGCTTCCGCTGCAGATACATATTCCTGCAAAGCTCATGATGTCAAGGCAGGAGGATGTTTTATTTTATTTTATTTATTTTATTAAGCATTTGTAAAGCGCTTAGACATCAAGGAATTGTGTATCAAAGTGCTCAAAATGCTCCTCAACACAGAATTGAACAGCCGGTAGAAAAAGGGGTGTTAGAAATCTGTTTGTTGGGGGATGCAGGTTGTTACAGCAATATGTTCCTGGTACACAGGAAATGAAAGCTGACGCCAGTGGCGCTATATCTCCTTCTTTTAGAAGCATCCACTCCACCGCTTCTCTACCTAGGTCATGAGGGATAGATGTGTATAGACTTTTAACATCTACCGTGAAGCAGATGTTATTATTGTCGAAAGGAATGGTTCTGAGAAGTTGCAAAAAATGTGTGGAGTCTTTGATGTAAGTGCTTGTCTTTTGAATCAATGGCTGTAAAAAGTAATCAATATATTTGCCCAGTGGTTCAAGGATACTGTTGATTCCTGCTACTATGGGTCTCCCGGAGGCTAATATATGTCCTTATGTATCTTCGGGAGAGTGTAAAAATGAGGTATCTTCGGATGCATGTTGATAAGGAATTTCTTTGTATTTTGATTCATCCATTTGAGTTCCTCTGCCCTTTCTAGAAGTCTTTCCAGATTGTGTCGAATT
The DNA here is from genome assembly GCF_040938575.1 of Ambystoma mexicanum. Classification (NCBI taxonomy): domain Eukaryota; kingdom Metazoa; phylum Chordata; class Amphibia; order Caudata; family Ambystomatidae; genus Ambystoma; species Ambystoma mexicanum. The sequence continues at coordinate 83,617,362 of NC_090925.1, forward strand.
TCTTCTGTGGGATCCGAATCGAGTTTTGCTTAGGTGTTAAAATCACTAAGCTGTCTCATACATTCTTCCTCGTAATCTCCTGTGTTTAGTAGAACTAAACCTCCCCCTTTGTCTCCAGCCCTAATGGTTATAGTGTCATCTCCATATAGGTTTCTTATGAGTTTAAGTTCATGTGGTTTCATATTGAAATTCCGAGATTGTTTGAATTTAATCTTCTCTAGGTCTCTAGTGACCTGTTTCTGGAAAATGTCCACAGAAGGAACTGAAATGGGAGGAACAAAGATGCTTTTGCCTCTGAATTCTTTGAGGTCAGAATCCTCTGACTCTCTCAAATTTCCTTCTTCTAGCTCACTGGGACAAAGCTTAGTCCTTTCTGAAGAGTTGTGACTTCTTCGGAAAGGACTAAGCTTTGTCCCAACATACAATAGTACCTTGTTTGACTCTAACATCGAACTGTACAAACTCATTTGGAAAATGAAATTGAAAGTGTTCTTCAGTGAGCTAGATCAAGGAAATTTGAGAGACTCAGAGGATTCTGACCTCAAAGAATTCAGAGGCAAAAGCAACTTTAGCATTGTTACCATAATGTTTCACACATGTGCAATCTCGAATGGGGAGAAATTGAGAAGTGATCATGGATACACTTTGTGCCAGGCTATCTGGCAAAGGGTGAAGAAATGTGCAGCCCTTTGAGTGGACATATACCTAGAAAAATCACTCAAGATCCCCCTCACGCTTCATCTTGAGCAGGATTTTCTTAAATTCCAGAAGCTCAAGACTTTCCTCATTACCTCCTCCTCTGCTAAGCTCACAGTTGCTTGTTTGGTGTTCAGGGCCCTATGCATCCTTGGGGCAGTGACCTCCCACACTGAATCCCCCCAGCTTCTGTCTATCCTCAGTGCTTGCCTCGGCTAACCCTCCACCCTGGAGGCTCGCACTTACCTTACATTGCACTTCACCTGTTGTTCACCCATGAGCACAACAGCACCTATCCCATTGCCCTTCCTTTCTGCACTTGCACGTTCTGAACACTCACAAGGCATAGTAGCTTTGTCCTCCCCGTCCCATTGTATTTCATATTTTTTTAATGTATTTCGATTGTTTTCACATCACATTGTCTCTCGCTGCTGAATCGCGCCTCCATATTGGTGACGGCATCGAGTTGCCATCAATGGAACCATTCATCTATATATCTAAAAGTCAAAAAATGGTTTGTTTGTGAATTTGTGGCTTGGCAAAGTGTTGGCGTATGATAGGTAAAGGTGTATGAGAGGCAAAAGAAAAGGCCTATGGGAGGACAAAGGCAAGGTGTATGGGAGGTGAATGGACCTGAGAGGTGAAGCTGAAGTCAGGAAGCCTTCCAGAAGTGTCCAAATTGTGGGTTTGTTGTTTGGCGAAGCATTGGCGTATGGGAGGTGAAAGGCAAAGGCATATGGGGAGGCGAAGACGAGGCATATGGGAGGCAAATGGACGTGAGAGGCAAAGCTGAAGGCAGGTAGCATTCCAGAAGTTTCCAAATTGTTGCTGTATAAAGAGGTGCAACAGACATTATTGCTACTCTCTTATGAATAGTGTGAAAGAGTTATTAGAGCATATATTGAATATTTAAATTGTGCTTTGAGATTTAGCATGGAGTGTGCTGTAGTTGTGCTTAGTGATTCAGTCTGTTGCATTTTTAGTAGTGTTCTTGATTCGTACAAGGCTTTGCATTAAAAAATAATTATGCCCAACGTAATTGACATGACAATGTTGACCGGGAAGCGAAAACGAAAAAATGTATTTATTCACCACATTCCACTCATTCCGACAGACATGCTGTTCAGTTTCAAGAGCCTATAGTTCCCGGTCAGGCTGGCATTCGGTACAACCATCAACAAAGCACACAGCCAGTCAATCAAGTACAGTGGTATCAACTCCATGTTTCTCCCATGGGCAGTATTATTTTTAATGTTCTAGAGTGGGTTCCCTGAATCAGTCGTATATCTTTGCTCCAACTGGAAAAACAAAAAATGTGGTTTATAAACAAGCCTTACAATGAACATGTATTTTGGTAATATTGAAATTTAGGTCCATAAATTGTTGGCACCCTTCATGCTGCTCAGGAAACTCCATGTCATTCCAAGTACAGTTATACATTTCAGAAAGAGTTTTTAAGAAGAACAAAACGTTGTGTTGTGTACTCCTTCTAAGGAAAACATTGGTAAAATATGGATTAATCGAAATTAATAAATTCTTCTCACCTTTCTTATCGACCCTTCACATAAATTACAAAGGTACCTTAAGGTATTTCTAAACAAACAGTACCTATGAGACAATGAAGTCCCAGCCAACACCGGGTATATCAGCTAGTTCTAACTAAATCAAGATTGTTCATAAATTCCTCCCACCTCCGCACAACATTCACACTATTTCCCCCACACAATGATCATTAGTTATTTGAACACCTTCTCCTCTCACAATTTAAAAGTTCAAACATCTTGCGTTGTGATCACCCCGCCAACAATATCCATCTCAACATATTTATATTGCGTATTGAGGCAAATAAATCAAAGATGCAATGCATGTCTGGGATGCATCTGTAAACTTGCCCACGGGGGGATCGTATATGTTCACCAACAACAAAAGCACTGGTCACCACCAGGTGGGCATACCTAGAATCCAGTGGACGCCATAATCATTGGGATCTACGGAGCACCTTCCTTAACCACAGGTCCCTTTTAATAAACTAGGCTCTTGACTGCCGATCCCACAAGGAACTACCCTTTGCTGATTAACAAACTACTACACATCACAAAGACAAGCCTAATCAACAGGTGGGTTACCCGCCACATCTAACTGCCTTGCCATGACTTACACATTACCAGCTATGTGTTGAGAGATTCTAGTAGCACTGCATGCGATCAGAGGCTTGCCAGGGGGTGGCTTAGGGGGCTATAGCCCTGGGTCTTTTGGTTGAAGCCCCAGATAGAATCTCAGGGTCTACAACCCAAAGACAAGCTAGCCCCGAGTCCCGATAATCCTGACATTAGTGTAGCCCCGGATCTTTGCCAGACCTAGCAACACCCCTGCATGCGATTGAAAGGCAAATTTCATGCTTTTCTTGCAGTTTTGCAACAGCAGATTATTAATAGTCCTCCCACAACTGATTTGTTAAGTTGTTCACTGTTCACCCCCACATGAACCTATCAAGGTAACTTAAGCCATTGGATACTGGTTAATTGTTCAGTTATAGAACTTTTAGAGTTTCTAAGCCTTTATAGCTGAGTCAATTCTCCTTTTTTCTAACCCAACAGGTTATATTTGTTTTAACTTCTATCCCAGCTGTATCCGCTGAATAGGAATCTGATGTGAATCGTCTCTCCTGATGAATGTTCAGTACCTATCACCCTAAAGAACAGAAACATGTTGAGATTATAATCTCTGTAGTTTAACAGAGACATAAACCAACAGCACTAGCCAACCTATGGCCTACTCTATGCACTAATATTAGGTTTGCATCTTTTGACGTGGTTCTAGAATATTAGCCACTTGTAGGATCTGTATTGTATTCCTATAGACCAGTTTTTATTAACTACAACAGCACTGAAACTCATGTTTATGTATGTGTTTATTGATTTAATACTTTTTAATCCATGTTTGATATGATTAAACTAATGTTTTTTGACAAATTATTTTTGCATGCTTGCATAACCTGTCACAATAGCTCTGGCACACGTTTATTAAGAGTCTATTCTACCCCGTAAATATATAGAGTTTACAGTGACAAATGTGTGTTTGAGTAGTGTTAACTGGGATTCCTTTGATGTTTTTGAGCACCACCAACAGGGGCCACCGCTTATCAATCACCAACATTACTGCCAGCACATGGGCATTCTCCCCCTCACAGTCCAACTAATATGATTTATATCTGTTGGCACAGAGTGTAATTAAGCCTCCTAATGGCCGACCCAATCGCCACTTGGTCGCTTTCCTTTGATAGAAAGTGAAACCATCGAAAGAGGCATGTCCCGCCATCCAGGTTTCTTGGAGCAATGCAATGTCTGCCGTGCTCAGCAGTGTAGCAGAACCAACTTCATCATCAATCAAATGAGAGTGACCCATGGTATTCCAAGATTTTTACATCATGGGCAAGAAAGACAATAACCAATTCCATTGGGACTGAACGGCTCTGCCTTCACCCCCATGGTTTATCACAGCATTTGTAGATTTCAGAACAGTCTGATGCATCTCTGGTATATGACAACCCCCACCATTATTCACACTTATTAGTGAAGTGCCTATTTGGCGGTACGTCAATGTCATAGCCCCATTTGCTGAGGGAGTCAACATTTGCTCTCACCAATGACACCACTTTGATGCAAAACAGTGCACCCTCGATAACTCAACATATTCAAAATCCACACAGCTAATTACCCTGGGGTCAGGAATATTACCAGAACGTTGAAAAACCCTCCCTCTGTTCATTACACTGTTGATTGAGGCAAATAAGTTGGGTACAGTAAAGTAGGTGATGGGTCGGGAGGCATCAGTCTTTTTACCCTCCACATTGCAGAGCCTCTTCATGTTCACTTTCAAGGTTTTACCATCTGCCTCTTCCACTTGTGAAGCTGGCATTACACTCAACACATGTTCAACCTCATAGGCATTAATATCTCTCTGGTCCCCACTTGTATTTGGAAGTTTGGAAGTGATTGAAAGGTCTATCGCTGTCTTGTTGATCTTCTTCGGCTCTCTTGACTTTAAGCTAGTGAGATTACCCACTTTGTTTCGGGCCCTTATCCCCTGCCAACTGGCTTTTTTTTCAATTTACGAGATATTTTTGGGGTTGACTGACTGCCTTCTTGGGCATCACTTCCTATCGGCGGTTCTTCAATTACCAATGACAATCGAAGAGAAGAAGTACACCCTTCATTATTCTTTTTCTGCTTTTTGTTGTGTTCTTATTGAGACATGATAGAGTCAAATAGGCGGTTAACACTAACTTCTATACTGTATACGGTGGAGGGTGGACTTCTACTTGTGATGACTCTAGCACCTTCTCACAACATTCTACAACTGCCTGCAAACTGCCCTGCGCCACTGCAGGTGTGTGAGAGGATATACCTAGATTCCCTGTGTTTCTTAACCACAGATGGCTCACCATTAAACTTTTAATAACTTTGAGTGTAATCGAGTGTTTTTGAACCTCTCCATGGATGTGATGGCACAATGTAGGCAGGATTTTCTAATGCAAAATTAACAGTCTCTCAATGGTCCACCTGCCGAAATGAAACACTCACACCTGGAACCAGATCTCTCTCCATCCTGTAATATGCCTGTTAAGTAGGTGAGCCTGTGAGCCTGACATTTGGGGACATACTAACTTGAGTGCGTACTATCTATGAGCACCATTACTCATATTTGGGAGCTGCTGTACCTTGCTTGCAGGAAATAGCACAGATTAAGTAGTGAATTGTTGTTGGCCAATCCAGTAAAAATGTCAGGATGGCCACATGTCACTGCCACGGCTGCCTGAGTCATACCTTCATCCTCCATAGGGCCGTTAAAAAAGGCTGTAATTTTATTTTTATTACACTTCACAGAGCAATCTCCTTGAACAGATTCTTGTTCCTGCAGGATGGAGGTTGACTTGATTGTCCCATGTATTAAAATGTTGGGAAGTAACACCTTCTTTTTCCCTCTTAGATTGTAATGGCTTTTACCAGATTTACTCGGCATTTGGGGGATATTTTCCACAAGATACTTCCTGTCATCCTGCCTTCTCCGCAGTAAGAACAAATAGATGGTGAGGTAGCATAATGTGCTCCACCTGTCAAGCAGTAGATTACCCTTCTACGCACCTAACAAGCCATGAACTAGACTGGTTAGCTTCACACATAAGCAAGGAGGGCAACACATGCCACACCTGGACCAGCAACCATCTTCTACGTGAGTGAGTACAAGACAATACTAAACACGTACATACCCTAGTACACAGTGGATGCCATCCTGATCAGTCACAACATGCTCTGGCGCATGGCGGGCAGCAGTAAACCAAAAGGATGCCATTATCCCTACGCAGGTGCCAAGTTGCACTCTCCACAATGACCTGAAGCTGAGATGGAGTTTTTACTGCAACTCTTAGCGGAGTACAGGATTCAAAGATCCCAGAACTCAAATGTCCTAAGTCACCACCACACAGGTGATCATCTTCTTCCCGCTTCCCTTTGCACCGATAACTCAGGCTCACCTTCTCAACCGCCACTGATCAGAACATTTGGCAACTCCAGAAAACTAGAGCAAAGAACCGCAATGTGTTGGCAAGCCGCACTACAAGCAGCTGCTTCTGAAAACGTCCAGTCTGTTCAGTGTGTTTTTTTTAAATAGAATCATACTAACATTCACATGAACATACAATGTCCCCACATATAACATATTGGCTAGAAAGTACTGGTGATTGAATTTATTTGGGTTGGTCTTAATGAAAATGTTTTACTTTGTCTTTTAATGCACATTTGGTATCAATTTTATTTCATACAAAATGTGGGCGGATACCACCTTGTGCCCTCTTGGCTTTACCCTCCCCCATCCCATATTGCTTCACCAAAACCCACCACCTTCTTTTTGAAAGACACATGGTGAGTAAATCAATCTGAAGTGAAAGGTCTGTGGTAGAAACACTGGATAACGTCATCATCCTTTAAACTGAGCAAGAAAATTAAACTTTTTATTCAGCAACAATAAGCAAATACCCCAACAAAACCAAATGACCTGTTTGCTCCTTTACACTCCATCACTCATCTTTCTCCACCTTACACTATTCCCACAATCAACAATCACACAGCAGCAGAGGTCAAGTCCTACAAAATTAAAGTGGGTGGACTCATCAACAAACGCAATGGGATGTGACGTTGCCTGAAATTAACATATCAAGGTGAAATATGCACATTTTATTAAATTGGCTTTTCATAACGGTGTCCAGTCATAATTTTGAAAAAAAGGTTTCGACATACAAAAGTTCCTAATAAAAAGTTTTGAATAAAAAAGTTTCAAATGCATTTTTTTCATGTTATGTTTTTTTTTTAGTTTCGTGTAAACAAAATGTTTGTTTTAAAAATAAAATGGGGGTGTGCAGGGAACCCCCCATTAAAAAAAATGCATTTGAAACTTTTTTTTCAATGCTTTTGTGTTGGAACTTTGACTGTCGAAATTATCAATATGAACCTTTCATAACCTCCCAAATTGAAAGGTGCTCATGTTTTAAACTCCAAGAACCACTACAAATGTTTTCCCTGGGACTTGCAGTATCGAAATGTGCTATTTGACCTTATATGTTTTATTTTTGATCGGTTATATAGTGCAGTGGTGAAATGTCTGGCTTCAAACCTAATGACTGCAGTCAAGGTCTGCTTTAATTAATGAATTCAAAGAGTACATCCAATGTTTTTCTTTTAGCTCGGAGGGACTGAGTCCCCCCTCTGAATAAAGTGGGGGGACTCTGTCCCCCCACGTGTACCCTCGACTTGAGCCCTGCACAGCAGAAACTGCCTAAAAGAACACCACACTAACTGAGCAACAGTATTGCTGATTTTTCTACCCTTATCACACACCCCTGCACACAAGCAGATAGCCTGGTCCTCGCAGCACTTACTCCCAGGGATGTACTTGGGTTCTCCCTTCTTACTGAACAACACACCCGCAGCCCTCTTGGTCACCACTCACCTAGAAGCAGAGCCACTCACTTCACTAGCATACTTTTGGCTTGCAAACATTAACACTGCAGGGATTACATCTGCCTCTCGCTCTCAATCTTGCTAATAAACCCCTTCCCACTTTTCATGCTGGACCATGCATAGCGAGCCAACCAAAATGGCAGAAGTACTCTATATGAAATCACTTTAAAGTACAGTAAATTTTATTATACAGACTATAGACTTCACTGGGACTCTTCGTTATTTGTAATCAGAGGACCTCTCAAGTAACTATTTTGTAAAATCTCTTTTGAAGATACAGAAGTTCTTTGGTTTCTGCAATTCTTTCAGCAGACTGTTCCAAAGTGACGGCTCTTGAGACGGGACAAGCTGAGATGAAGCTTTTGATTTCTTCGACTGGACTGCCAAAGTCTTGTTGCAGTGGATAATCTTAGAATTCTTGGGGTGGATGGTGTATCAGCCTGTTGCATAAGGAAATGGGGCCCTTTTCCCGTAACCAGGAGTACTACATAGAGCTGAGTTGTGAAGGAGAGTCACAAAATTATGACAGCATTCATGCTGCTGCAAAAGTGACAGGAATACATTGTTGCATTATTCATACAGCTTTGGTGACGATTACACAATGAATGGATAGTGTAATGAAGACATACTTGCATAATCAATTCAACTCCTCAGTTCATTAAATGCAACAATATCTTAAGTACAGAACAAATCTTATTCTGCAATCAAAGTTGCATCTTGGGGGCAAAAAGGCAAATATGGAATGGACCCGCAGAAAGACAGAGAAATGTCAACAGTGGTATGAGAGTGAAAGTTTTCACTGCAGTAAACATTTTATTATGCCACATTAACACCTTGGAGAGGGGTTCACTGAGCCTTTCATCCAACATGGAAGCTTGGAAAGCCCCCAACCCAAGCCTCCTCAAAAGTGGGAGGCAGCCATCTTCCCTGCCGGGCAGCAGCTAAGTACTCCTCTGCTCTCTTCCATCCTACCCCCAATTTCCACCCCTCTCTCCTAATCCCTGCTCCACCCATGCCCCACTTACCGACCACACGCCAGTGCTTGGAACACCGAGTGCATCTGCTCTTCTCCGGCATTGACATTGGCCAACATGGAAAGGGATAAGGGACTATGTGCAGTTCTCTTCTCTCTTTTCCATGGTGTCCATCCGGTTTTCTAGTTTACAGCAAGCACACTGTATCTCAACTTAAAACTAGCACCCTGTTAAAGCATGCCAGGATGGTAATAGCAATAAACCCCTCCATGCAGGAGAATTACCAATCAGGTAATGGCCACCACTGTGTGGGTTTATTGCTTAATTGTGTTATTGTTAATTCCTATAGTACTTAACTTATTTTTGTTCTGCCTCAGGGCATTTTTAAAGTCTGTGTTCCTCATACTGTATATAATGGGGTTACACAGAGGACTGATTATGATGTAGGTTAAAGAGGAGATCTTGCTGTCTCCCATGGCTGATTTTGGTCGAATATAGGTAGCACAAAGAGATCCATAGAAAACAACATCCACAGTCAGTTGGGAAGAGCAGGTCAAGAAGACCTTCAATCTCCCTGCCTTTGCCTTGATTTTTATGATAGAGGACACAATGTTGACATACGATATGATGATCAAAATAAATGACCCCAGTGTCAATGAAGCTCCAATAGCATAGATCACTATTTCAATTGTGTGAGTGCTGGTACATGTGATCTTCATCAGTACATGTGATCTTCATCAATGCTGTCACATCACAGAAGAAGTGATTGATATTGCGGGAGCCACAGTAGGAGAACCCAGACACGGCTATAGTGAATGGTAAAGCAACAATGAGACCAATGAGCCAGCTTCCTGCAGCCAGCCGTATGCACACCGCTAGATTCATGATGGAGGGGTAATGTAAAGAATTGCAGATGGCCACATACCGATCATAAGCCACCAATGTAAGCAGAACAACCTCTGCAGCAGCAATGCCAAGAAAAAAATTCATCTGGAGCAGGCACTTTGTGAGCGAAACATGCGAGTCCTTAAGAAAAAAGTTTGCTAGCATTGGAGGAAGAACAACTGAAGTGTATGATATGTCAATTAGTGACAACATAGAGACAAAGAAGTACATAGGAGTGTGCAGCTGCGAGTTACTGGAAACTGTTGCCACAATAAGAAGGTTTCACTCAGAGTAAGCAGGTACATCATTAAAAACACACTAAAAAGTGGAACTTGGAGGTGTGGAAGATCTGAAAAGCCAACAATCAGGATATCAGAGGTTGAACTTAGATTTGCTGCTTCCATTCAATGACCAATGCAGCTACTGCAGGGATGGATTTGAAGATAAGCTGAAAATAAATAAACAAGCAAAGTAATTATTATTATTGTTGAAAAAATGTAAGTAAAGGAGTATAGTCTTTTGGAAAACTGAACACACTGATGGATTTTATTTTTTATTCTGGCAGTGCTTATCTCTAAATTTCTCATGGTTCAATATGTAAAATACAGTAAGGCTTTAGTTGCAATGGTTGCATTTAGGACCACGGTTCTTTTATGGAAAGCATCTCTTGATCTTCAAAAGATCAATTTTTAGCAAACTTCTGTCACGGTCCATACCCCCAAACATCAGGTACAGAACACCCTGCCCAAGGCGTTGGGTCCCATGGGGGCCTTGAAGGCCCCAAGGAATCTTGCAGGTGCTTCCTGGACACTGTCCTGGCGCCGCTGGCTCAGGCTCATACTGCTATCACCAACATGGCACGTTTCAGACTCAGAGAGGCACGTGTGAACCAATATGAGGCAGGGTGAAGGGATTATTTGCCGTGGGACTATTTGCTTGGGTGTGGTTGCTGGAACTACTTTACCTGAGAACTACTTTCAGAAGACTTTATAAGCCACACCCTTCATACAGAACACGCTTCGCGTTATTCTGCAGTCCTGCAGCGTAACGCTCACCGTGTCTGCAGCTCCAGGTCAGCCATCAGCCACGCCCATCCAGTTGCCTCGAGTAACCTGCAAAGAGGAGTGAGAAAGAAGAGCAGAACAAGATACTTACCAGTCTCTTCATCACAGCCGCTCGGGAGTCCACGCTTCTTCAGAACTGAAAAGGAAAGAACATCAGATTAGCCTTGCAGATCACACGCTCTTCATCGCAGTTCAGCGCCGCACTAATACTTACCAGCGAACCATCGGAACATCATCACTCGATCTCTGCTTCATCTTCCAATCGTCGCTCTGGGACTGCCGCATCTGTAAAACAAAAGAAGCCATCAGGTTAGCAGAGCAGTGGGAAGGCCTCATTCTGACTTATAATCCTGCACGAGGCAGCTCTCACCTGAAAGCAGCAATCCTAACGGGCTCACAATTCTTCATCACGCAGCCTTGTCCAGGAGATTCCGCACCTGCAGAATATAAAAGCAGCAGGTTAGTTGTGCAGAAAACAGTAGCAGGTGGACAGACTTTTGCATAGCACTGGCGCAAATCTTACCTTGGGAAGCCAGCTACCAAGAACGTCGCTGCATCATATGCACGAAGGGGGAATCTTTAAAGAAAGGTACAGAGTGAACTTTTGCAACTTGAACTCTTAGCTATCCATAGCTTTGGAATAAGACTTACCATAGAGTCACAGTTGTCTGGAACTTTCAATAGGATCAGTGAAGTAACTAAATCCTAGAACTACGACGCACCCCTGCGAACAGTGGCAGGACGGAGAGCCCGCTATTCGTAACTCAAAGGTGAGATACAGCGGGGGGGGGACAAGTGGACGCCACGGGAGGCAGGAGTCGGCCTCATCCACATGGTTGGGTAACCTGTGATTTACCTTTCTAGGCAAGCCTGCTTTCGTATCGGAGGGGAGTACAAGACACCACTCACCACCAGATCATCCAGCTCCGTCCGGCGCCCCTGTGGAGATCAGGTGAGCGTAACAACTTCTGAAAAAATAATTGAGCAAATTTACAAAGTAAAGTCACACCTCTACATCATTACCTAATTCAAAGGCATATCTGGCTATGTGACCAGTGTTCATGCCTGTCTTTGCATTTCAGATTTGCATCATGATAAACAAGAGGAACATATGCACAAGCAGGGGAGGGGACACTCCATTCTTTAGTGGGAAACAATCATTGGTAATATTTTTTGATAATCTTTGTGTAGCCAATATGTGCTGTCTCTTCTGAAAACTTGGCTTTTTTTAATCTCTCATTTAGCCTAGGTGCATCCTTTGCCCTGGAGCGTCCAGTGGTTATAAATAATTCAAATATTTTCATTCATTCACAATTTGTATTTGAATGTCTCCTGAACTGAGGGAGGTGTGGGGTAGGGGGGGTGCCAAGATGTGAGTCCCACCATTGTCATGTAAGATGTTAGCTTGCTTGACAAACAAAAATGGCTCACCGAAATATCAAATTAACAGAGAAGTTGTACACATTTGATTTCGTGCATCAGCTCATTTAATGCAAAGGTTAAATCGTACGTCATGAAAGTGTAGACCATGGATACAAACATCCTCATTTTAATCGTAGACATGTTGAGTCTTGCGAAGTTGTTCTTTGCTTTGATCTGTGTGTGTTTTTAAGAAGCATTGAGGGACTTTTGGTCAAGCTCTGATTGTTTATGATTCAGAATCCATGTGGCCTATTGACATGTGCATTTAGATGTAACATGAACAGATGCTTCATGCAATACAATACAAATGTATCTATTGGTAGAGGACAAAGTGGCGCACCTCCTGTACAACCACATACACGTTTTTTTCTCATTCTACTTCAAGAAACTTGGCTTATGATGCAATGGAGACAGATTGGTGCACCTTCAGTGATTTGGGACATTTAGCTGCTGCATTCGGCATTAACAAATACACTCACAATACACCCATTAAGTCTTTAGAGAGAACGCAGGTTCCATTAACCAGGATGCAGCAGAGGGAGTTGAGAAGAAAAGGGGACCCACCAGAGACAAGGACATGAGTCCATAGAGTTATGTACTCTGTACATCACATTAGAAAGGCAGACACTACAAGTCATGCGTACAGCTTGAGAAATCATTGCAGTGAGTGAAGTCTTGATTTGTATGGCGTTCACCCCCACTATGGGGGGTGGACATGGCCTTTAATGGCCAGCCTTTGCTCGGGCCTCAGCGAGGGCTGTGGGTCATTAAAGGATGTGTCCACTCCGCACAGCGGGGGTTAAAGCAATTCGGACCCCAGGGTTTAACCAGGGTGCAAATGTTTTTCTTTCCCATTGGGAGATTGTCGTCCCTTGCACAGTCAATCTCCCGAGGAAAATAAAAGAAACAAACATGGCCGCCACCAAGGGAAAATGGACTAAGCTCCTTTTTCATTTATATGACCGTAGCCGGGAGATTGGAGGAACGCCAGAACAAAGCACAAAGCTCCAGTCCAGCAGGTAAGTGGGGAATGAGGAACGAGTGGGGAAGGGACAATAATTGTTTTAAAAAGGGGTTCTGCGAACATGGAGAAATTCCCTGTTGCCTCCTCACACTAAAACAGAAATGGCACCACCCAAGGAAGGGCCTTGGTTGGCTGGGAGCAGCAAGCAGATAATATTATTGAACCCATCAAAGCACATGGTCATCCATTGATCTGAAACACCTACCCCCTTTGGTGATGGTCTAACAACATACAGAAACATACTCTCCAGTGCCCTGAGATTGGGAAGCATGTGGTCTACAAGGGTAGATGGGGATTTCTGATGAGATATGATGTGTTGACCAGTGACTCAATGCAAGGGTTCTAATCCATATTCTTAGGGTTGATGCCCACCGAAGCCAAAATACCCCTCAGGTTGCATGATATGCCATAGAGAAGTGCAGTGAACTATCAGCTTAATCTGTCCCCTCTGAGGTGGGGTCAAGACTGGTGTCTGTATGATGTTCCCTCCTTTTTAATGGTCCAGTGGATTAAAAACCTAAGGCACTGCGAGCTGGTGAGAGGAATTTCCATTGCTAATGTTTCAGTTAATGAAAGCTTCCCATACATTAGTTTATGATGCTTCCTGCTTTACTCTATTTCTGCATGGTTCATTTAGTGCATCAAACCTCGTTCACGAGCCAAACCACCATCATGCCTTCTGTGCTACTGTTTTAAGGTCTGTTTTTAAAGCAGATCAGGGAACGAAATTTATTTGGCCCGATCAGACAGATGCCCTGGTGCACTGCCGTTTAGGAGCGCTGGTGATGTGTGGGTGCCTACTGCATTTTCTGTATTAAAACATTATCGGGATGCTTCAGAATTGTAGTTTTAAATGAATTATAAACTCTGTTTTAAATATGTGTGTATGGAAAATAAAAACAATCCAAGTATTGTGGAAATTAATTTGTTCTGAATAAAAAAGATATTGCTAGTAGCACGCAATAGGAGCAGATACAAGTGTTTCATCAGGAAATCTTTTGCAATTATGTGCATGTTACATGAATGAATTGCACATTGTCTCATGGAGCGACAGAGGTCCCTCACTGCTCCCGGATCTACCAATGCACACAAATAATCACCTAGGAGTCTTGCCTAGCTGTTGTGAAGAATATCTTTCAAGACGCAGAGGTTATGAAATCTTGTACTTCTTCAGAGGCACTGTCCCACTGAAGCTTCCCCAAGAGGAGACCACTCCTTTTATCAGCTCTATTATAACATCTCAGGTGATTGTGCAGAGCGTTTCACTAACTTTTAGTTCACTTATTTTGGTGTCAGTGTTGATGAGCTGTTCCCCAGAGATAAGTCCAGTGTCTCCTTTTTTTTTAAATCGCCCAAATTACAGTCCACAGATTACTGATGATATATACCCAAAACAGAAAGGGCAATATTGGCCCCATTCCAAACCAGATCCACTACTTCCCTTTCCTTCTCCTCCTGAGGAAAGTTCCTTTCAGCGGCTTCAGCTTTATGGCAGCACCCAATCGATGTAGTCTAATCACAGCTCCTTCACTGCACTTAGGAAATTGTATCAGGAATTGAAATGTACACAAAGGGAGGGTAAAAATCAATGTGCAAAAAGAGGTCTGGGAGCCCCTATATCGAGAACAAACATGACCATATAACCTGTTCTTTGCAAAGGTGCCCACTCGGGAGGGTGTGCAACCACCTGTCTGGGGTTGCTATTGGTACTCTTGTTCCCAGGAGAATTGTCAAGCAATTCGGTGCTGGACTGCCCAAGTTGGTGGGACAAAGACTGATATGCAAATGTATATTTCTCCTCTGTGAAAGGTACAGTGAGCTAAAACATGATGGTAGACCCTCCTGAGTGGACACCTTCATGAAGAACAGGTTATTTGGCCAAGTTCGTTCTTGGTATGGGTGCTCCCAGACCTCTTTTTGTAAGTTTAGGAACTTGGGGGTTCACACTAAGTTACCCAGGGTATCCAGATGTGGACCCCTTTCTCACTGTACTCAGAGGGGCACAGCTTCACCTCAATGAGGAGGCCCGACTAGGCTGAAACACATGTCTGTGTTTACTGTTGCTACTCTTATTCACAGGAGAATTGCCCAGCATTTCGTTACTGGACTGCCTAAGTGGGTGGGACAAAGACTGACATGCAAATGGATATTTTGCCTCTGTGCAAGGTACAGTGAGCTAAAACATGGTTGCAGATCCTCCCGAGTGGGCACCTTCCTGGAAAATAGGTTATTTGGCTGTGTTTGTTCTTGGTAGAGGGGCTCCCAGACCTCTTTTTGTAAGTTTAGGAACTTGGAGTTTCACCCTAAATTGCCCAGGGTTATCCAGACGTCGACCCCTTTCTCACTGTACTTAAAGTGGCACAGCTTAACCATACTGATGAGGCCCGATTAGGCTGAAACATGTGTCTGCGGTTGCTATCGGTACTCTTGTTCAGAGGAGAGTTGCCTAGCATTTTGGTGCTGGACTGCCCATATGGGCGGGACAAAAACTGGTACGCAAAAGGATATTTCTTCTCTGTGTAAGGTATAGTGAGCTAAAACATGGTTGCAGACCCTCCCGAGTGGGCACTTACCCAAAGAACAGGTTATTTGGCTGTGTTTGTCTTCAGTAGGGGGGCTCCCAGACCTTTTTTTGTATTTTTAGGTACTTGAGGTTTCACCTTAAGTTACCCAGGGTTATCCAGACATGGACCCCTTGATCACTGTGCTTAGAGGGGCACTGCTTCACCTCACTGATAGGGCCCAACTAGGCTTAAAACACGTGTCTGGGGTAGCTGTTGGTTCTCTATTTCTGAAGAAGATTGCCTAGTATTTCAGAGCTGGAATTCCGAAGTGGGTGGGACAGAGACTGAAATGCACATGTATATTTCTACCCTGTGAAAGGTACAGTAAACTAAAACGTGGTTGCAGACCCTCTGATTTGGTACCTTATCAAAGAATAGGTTATTTGGCTTTGTTTGTTCTCAGTAGAGGGGCTCCCAGACCTCTTTTTGTATGTTTAAAAATCAATGTGGCAAGGGAGACGTTAAACACAGCATACCCAAACCTGACCTATCTACCTTGCTTATTGTGTGATACCACAACAACTGTTGAGTTACCTGCATTCTGTTGTGAAACTCAGCAACCTCAAAGGCCTGATAAGCCATGAGCTGTATTAACAGGCATGTTCTATTCTCTTGCTGGATATTATACTGAAAAATAGCATGTTTCAACTTAGAGCACACTCTTACCACCTCTGTGTTGTTCCTGTAAGTCAATGTTGTTTTCAAGAAACAAAACAATTCAGTAGACTCATTGCAATAATTTCCTAAAACTACGCTTTGGTCTTCTATGCAACACTTTCTCGGCAGAACCACTCTAGTAAAGCTCACCAGTAAGTCTACTATAGTAACACTCTCACTCTCATTTAAGCTCTGAAGCCTCACTCTCAATACAGCCGTTGAAGGTGAAAAGCATCAACACCATATGATGGTCTTCAATATCTGTTTGTTCGCTCTCCTAGAGTACAACATGGAATAACAATAATCTATTAGATCAAAAACATGGGATGACTCAAGATATACTTTCATAGGTTCAAAAGAATCTGTATAAATTAAACGATTGCCCTTTGGAACTTTCACACTGTGTTAGGGATTCCTGGACCTACGGTCTTCCAATAAGTCCTGAAGATTGTCCTCATCGGACATCCAATTTTAGAGGGCCTCACAAGGGTAAGGGACGTGTCCTGGTGCACACTCAGCTGGTTTCAGAAGAAATCCTAGTAATAAATCCATCCACACTCCCAACTGCGCAAAAACTCACAGTTGCCCCCTTGCCAACTCACACATTACCTCTTCCTATAGCAGAGCACATATTAAATACATGGGGTGGGTATCACCTATGAGAGGTTAAAGCCTTTCCTTGGTCCCACTTTGGTGACGGAAAGATAATGCAAACCCTCTAGAGGTGGAAAATAAGACAAGTTAATAAATAGGAATATAAACAAGAAAATTCCACAACACAGTACATACATCATTTTTAGTGTATGCTGGAGGTACATGCTTTTTACATTGGGCAGCATCTACGGGGCAAGTTACTATTTCACCTTCACTGCTGAGTGGGTCACCTTGGTGATATGGAAGGGTCCACGCCACCATGGATCATGAACTGATTTGCACTGATGGGTAGAAGTACCAAGGCTCCACCGGCTCTTTAGGCAAAGCAACATTTACCGGGTTGTAACTATAACTGACAGACAGAATTAAGGACCTCACATAATCAAAACATTTTTCAACATTGAGGTGCAGGTTAGTGTGAATGGATTGTACAGGTGGGGATTGGGAGAGCCTCATAGGGCCTCCATATAAAATGTTGTGCAGGTTAAGCCCTGTCTTCTGATTATAGGTGCTTTGAATACAAAGCAACAGCAGGTGAATGGCATCCAGCCACTTTAGCACTGTCTCTTGACACAGCTTTGACAATTTGTTTTTTACTTTGCAATAACACCTGCTTTAAGCTCGGCCTTAGGAGAGAAGAATGAGACATCATGGGGCTGTCCTGATTGTTATCAGCGAGCACAGAACAAATTGAATGTTTGAAGAATATTAATGATGTGCTTATCCTTAGACTAGTCTCCAGTAGGAGGGGCTTAGTCAGATTGCCTTTTGTTTCTGGTGGGCCTAATGGGTATTTCATGATTACAGGCAAACAATTGCTACACATTCCAGATGCTCAATGCAAGTCACAAGAGAGTCTTAACTTCGCCCACATGGGAACCTGTATGCAAGGCTGAAGCAGAAATTAATATGTCAGACTAACCAACAGTGCATCAGGCCAACCTAGATCATTGAATGTTTCATTGTGCCTAAATGGCCTATTAACCTCCACTTTAATTGTGAAATACATTACAAAACACTGTACTTTGCCATTCTGAGAAACCGGAAGGTGTCTTCCTAGCTTGTCTCTGGGGATCTGTCATCCAGGTGGCCAGGACATGGCCATCGCTATTGGATCTAGTTCTTGGGGGTGGACCAGTGAGGGAGGATAACCTGAAGGGGGGTCCTCAGGGAGTGGGACACCGACGGGTGAGACACAGTATCTCCCTTCTTACAACACCTTTTCTCCTTCCTACCATGTACAATATTCAAAGACACTGCCCCCCTTTTCCAACATGAACACTTTCACACTCCATGAAAGACAACATACTAAAACCAGAGCCATTTACCGAACATGTCCGACCATGCACACCTGATGGCCCTTTCCCTTTGCCACAGGGATTAAAGGTAGAGCATGAGAGCACACTACGAGCAAGGCAGACCGAACAACGGGACAGCTAACCCAGCACAGCAATTCAAGAGGAGGTGAAAGGCAGCGAGAACCGAAGGGGCGACAAGGAGAGAAGCAACCTTGCCCTTTCCGATCCAGACATGCGGAACCTCCCTGAGAGGAACTATAATACTGCGGACAATAGCTCTGTGTTCCGGCAGATGTCAATGGTGCATGGAGCATGTCTATGCTCGTAAGCAGGACAGAGAGAGACGCCTGCTGCTGTGGTAGCGTCCTTGACTCCAAATAGAGGTGAAACCAAGAAGTTCATCACAGTCGGTGAGTCGAGGGGAGAGCCGATAAGAAACCAAACTGTGTTGAATGGAAGTTGCATAGTAGCAAAGAAAGGGAAGTTCAAAGAACTGTTTGCATTAAGGGAAGACCAGCTGCAGAGGGGTCTAGCACCACATGGGTGCGCCCTCGAAACCACTCTGGTGAATCCCACATTTTGGAACTACCGACACCAGAAGTCCTTAGGAGTTTCTTCGCCAGAAGTTCAAAGTGCTCATATAGGTGTCTTTCAAAATCCTCTATACAGTCGAAAGTCTTTGACCAACACATTAAAGGGAAGGACGAATGAACTCTCTGTGATTGGCCATTGTGAACTTGACTAAGGGAGGTTGAGAATTGTCCACAGGGCATTGTTTAAAAATACAACAGGACCTAGTGTTGTTGTGAGACGCTGTAGTGAACCTAACAGAGGGAGGTTATCAGCCAAGATGGGTATGAGCCTGGACGTAGGTGATCCTAGGGTGAAAAGTCATCACCCAGAGACTGTTGAATATACAAGGAGAAAATGTGTGAGCAAGAGCCATATTGAACCCAACTGAGGGAGGCTAAAAATAGATAGGGATATGCACCCGGAAGAGGAGTACCCAGGGATGAACCACTATCCCCCTAACTACCGTATAAAAGGAACTTTAAGTTGTACTATACATCAGGTCCTCGAGGGAATGAGACTTTTTTTGTGCAAAGAGACTCAGCCGTCGAAGAGTCTGATAATTGAAAGCAGAACTGTCAGTTCAAGCTGGGAAAGCTTGAGTGTCTGCTGTGCTAAGAAGTGCTACCTTGTCCTGTGCTGAAAACGTGGGGAAGGGAGACCCCTGGCTATCCCCATCCTAACATGTTATTTGTGAACATGTTTTTCTTTATTGTAAACCCTATCCCACACTCTTTCTATATTAGTTGTAAGAACTGGCAATATGTTTTTTTAGTATAGGTTCTTTTACTTTGACCAGACGCTACAAGGACAGCCTTATTTTGCATTTGATGGTTGAAGCTTGCTCCCATCTTAGATTTAGGTTAGATTAGGCATTTTTTTCCCGCTGCTTGTTGTTTAAATAAACACCCTTGAATCATGATCACTTGTGTCTGTCTTTGCTGTTGGCACCATGAGTCCCTTCCGCCATGTACATAATATTTAAATGTTAAATTATAACACCCAGGATCAGGATTTGAGCCTGTGCTGCACTGTGTTGTCTTGCTTCCAAGACAACCGCTTTGCCCCTGAGCTACCCTTCCTCCCCAATAACATATGTGCAACTCTGAAAACATTTCCCCTTGCCATTTTTAAATAATGCAATGTAATCTTTTAAAGCAGTTTTCTCAAACCTGTTTTTCACATTTTCTCCTGATACAATTCTATGATGTATAAGAGATAAGGTGATTATTGATGAAAGGCAATGCAGCTCTGCCCATCACCAGCATTTCTTGTTTGTAGATTTCAATGTATGTTCTGTTTTAGCACAACTAATACACTGTTTTTACTAAATATAGAAAGTTCCTGTCCCTCATGAAAGCAGGTCACTCACTACATGCATCCCAAAGTGACATTGTGCTTTTGGGTTCCATTTATGGTGACATGTGACATAATCTCCAATTCAATGAGTCGAAAACACATTATTCTGTTTGGCACATGAGGGAAATGGGGACTGGAAGACATCACTACTCCTACCGTCCTTCCCCCTGCCCTAACTTGAACTGCAAAAGTTCACAATTCGAGCTTCTACGAAAATCTGACCATAGAGCCCAAATGAATGCAGTTGTGCACAGATGTTTTTCAACTAGAAACTCTTGTGAAGAAGGAACCCTCTTATCTCTCTTAGACACATGATGTGCATAGATAGTGTGGTTGTGAATTCAAAACTGCATTACTGCAAACTCTCTTCAAGGTGAATTATTCAACTGCCGCGCCATCAAATTACAACATACTCAAAATGTTGATGTTGCATGGCATGATGTCTTTTTAAATTTGGTAATTTTTCCAAGGCCAGTGCTCTTTATTTTCTCTGTTCCTTTATTTTGCTCCTTAATATGTCACACTTTCCATCTCAGTTCCTGTCCCATTACCTTTATTTTATTTGTGCCCTATCATTGTTTCTACCTTGCCTTTTTCCTTTTTTTGGTTTCAGTGTACTTTGGGGGTGCAAAGCACCATCATTCATGACAAAACCTTTGTTACAGAGAAAAGAGAGAGAAGGGGTAGTTGAAACAAATTGACGCAGGTGAATGGGCACTGCTTATTTCAATTCTAAACAACTAATTTAATTGTTAGTCGATACTGTTATTGAATGAGTCTGGGGTGCATACCCTCTCAAGAATGAACCACAGGGCATTGAAAATAACGGCAATAAAGTGGAGCTAAGCTAAATAGCCGGTGGTGAGGGTTGCACTCCCTTGGTCTTGCTAACCAGATAGAAAAACATGTGCTTGGACTGTTCCTTCAATGTTAGCCAGTTGTTGATAACCTGAAAAGATTACATCCAGACTTTTGCTCAGAAAAGACAACACTGTATTAAGTTAAAATGACCACTCATAGCGGTCTATGCCAAAATGCCAATCTGCCAATGTCTGTTTGTCCATCATTAGGGCAAGTAGCTATGCATGGAATATTGGAAGTCGTGGACAGGCCCCAAGGACCCAAACAACCAGCATTACATCAGAGGTACCACAAAATGGAAAATAGTCATTGTTTTAAGAGATACAAAATCAAACAAATAAAATTGTGACATTCCTGTGTATTGTGCAGGTGAACAACCATCACCAGCATGTTGTGATATCATGCTCAAAACACTGACAAATAGGTTGCAATGCACGTATTTGTAAAAATAGAGAGTGTTATTGGTGAACGTTCATGATGATTATTCAACAATTAATTAATAAACACAATTAAAGCAATTGGATTACAGCGTCAAATTCTTAGTGGGGAAGATAAATGAGATATATATATATATATATATATATATATATATATATATATATATATATATATATATATATATATATATATATATATATAGAAGAGAGAGAGAGAGGAGTAGAGTTAGATAATTAAGTCTATCTGTAAAAAGAGCAACAGTATGATGTGATGCTGAAATACTTTGTGTTCACTACCCAATTAAAGGTACACCCGATTTCTGTACATATAGTATTATTCAATATGTTTGTACTCCACCTGAAAGCAAATACGTGGTTGGCATGACAATGCCTGAGCATGCATCAGGAAAGGCTTATGTCTTGAGGCTTTGCACCATTTCAGTCAATGAGTGTGTGTTTAAGAAATGTTGTGGCAATCTTGAGATACATTAAATATCTCATGATTTGGAGACCTTGATGCACTGGGTGATCCTGACTTTGCTGGCAGATTTTATGCATAAGCTTTGACACACCACCAACTGCAGGTGGCCAAGGTGTGCCATCATGCCGGGCATGTCCCTGACAGTACATGGCCAAAACCTTTCCGCCACCTCCTATTCATCTCCTAGGGTGCTTTAGAGCTCTTTTGCTGCCCATCATCCATTCAACCACCCACCTGCCTTAAGAAATGCTGAGCTGGTGGAAGACAAGGGGGGAGCCATCAGGAACAGTGTCTGCAGTGGCAGGAGGCGGGAGCGTTGATGGCTATGAGCAGGTAGGCGTCATGGAAAATAAAATTGCAGTTAGAATGTATGTATGTGTGTGTATGCATGGGTTCATGCATGCTAGGGATGTGTGTGTCTTTGAGACTACATCAATGAATTATGTGCATTATAACAAGGGAGTGCATGTGTGCATGTGAAAGAAAAGTGTAATGTGTTTGTGCATGCATGCCAGGGGATTTGTTTCCATAAGTGTGTGTGTATGGGTTCCAATGTGCATTAGTGCACATTTGAATGACTGAGCATGTGCCTTCCAGTTCGTGCAAATATTTATATTTGGGGAGGATACGCCAAGGAGCACCGTGATGTGGCTTGGCCTCCATTACAGAATGACAATGATTGGGGAAGGTTGTGGGGTCATTGGGGAGAGAACATGGCCCGGCTTTGAAACATTGCAGGAACCATGGAAAGGACTTCTTTCAGGCATATTAATACATTATGGGCATAGCATAATGTTCTTATGTGGGAATACTAAACTATATTCAAGGAGTCAGCAAGAAAAGGTTTTCTGGCAGTGCAATCTCGTGCAAAACCAATATTACTGTGTTCTTAGGTGATTAAATTGACATCTATTGGAACTTCCAGCATTGACATGTCTTCTTATAGTGGAATTATTGGTAGGGCATTATGTGCAAAGACAACATTAATGTGTTCTTTGGGCGAATACCAACTTACATTGCCCAAGCCAGCATTCACTGTAGAAGCATTTGATTTTAAACTCCTCCTACAATGGTGCTCTCTCTAGAGCAGGATCAATGCCCCCTTTTACACTGTCTATCCTTCTTCACAATCTCTCTCTCTCTCTCTCTCCCTCTGCAGACTGTCTCTCTCGCCTGACTCATGTGCTCCTTTTATTTGCCTGTCTCTCCTCGCTATTTATGTCTCTTTACATGATAACTCTGTGTCTTTTTCTTGTTATGGAATCTCTTTGCCTACTTTCCTCACTCAATCTCTCTCCTTGTCTCTTTATCCCCTGTGATCCCTGTATATGTCTGTCTCCTTGCCCTTTCTGTCTGTCTCTCACTCTTTCTCTTTCCCATTCAAATTCTTTCTTTCATCGTACTTACTATTTCTCTCTCTCCTTGCACTCTCTCTGTCATTCCTTCCTCACAAGTGCTCCCTCTGTCTCTGGACTTCTCGGGCGTGTTCTATATCTCCCTTACCTCTGTTCCCTCATTCAATCTCTTTGTGTTCTCACTCCACGCCCTCTGTTTCCCTGTCTTTATATCATTCCTTGTTCATTCATGCTCTCTCTACTCACACTCACTGTTTCTCCTTTCACGAGATCTCTCTCTCTTTCTCTCACTCTCTATCTCCTTATGTCATGTTTCTGTGTGTCTCTCTCCTATCACATATGCTCTCTCTTTCGCTCGCTTTTCTCTTTCACTCTGCCCTCACTCATCTCTCTCCTAGCTCTCTCAACTTCTCCCTGACATCATTGCATGCATCCTCATCATATTTTCTCTCGCTCTCACCTTCCCATGCACCCCTTTTTACTCAACCCCAAGATACAAGCACTCTGGAAAAAGCAAGGATGCGCTTCTTGTCCGTAATTGGGCAAACAAGGGTGTTCTAGGGACACTATACCTGTACGTACTGTACGCTAGCAAAATAGGATTGTTCTTAGAACACTTTAGATGTCCGCGGACATAAAAAATGCCCATGCTGCATGGTTAAAAAGTTTGATTCTATGGGTGTGATCTATGGGTGTGATCTATGGGTGTGATTTATGGGTGTGATCTATGGGTGTGATATGCTGCAGTGTTTGTGGCCAGGGCCTACAGTCTTGGGTGCATGGCTGAAGGCCGTAAATTCATTTTTTAGGAGTGTGTGTTGCTTCTTTGAAGAGGTACCTGAGTTACTTTGAGTAAAAGATTCTTCTTTGGTTGTACTAATTAATGAAGTATTAGTTTCTTTTACTCTCTTTGAAGGATTTGTAGTGACATCATGTTGAAGTAGTTTTCTTTTACAACATTTTCCTTTTTGTGGAACAGGATATGTTTTTAGATGGGGGGTGTATAGTGAAAGTAGTCTATTGTATTCTAAAATGCAAGGTATTTCAGGTATATGATAATGGTAACATATTACTAATAGAGACCGGGACAACCAATGGGAAGATAGGGTTAATGTAATGGATTAATAATGAGGTACCAGGACGAGGAATAGAGAGGCAGGGGAAATGTAATGGATTATTAATGGGGTGCAAGGATGAGGACTAGGGAGGTGGGTTAAATGTAAAGGATTATTTATGGGGTATCAGAAAGAGGAAGAGGGAGATGGAGTTAATGTAATGGACTACTAATGGGGTATCAGGACAAGGAATAGGGATGCAGGGGAAATGTAAATGATGTAAAAGGATTACTACAGGGATGAGGAGGAGGGAGGCAGAGGTAATGTATTACTAAAGATGCACAATGAAAAGGAGGAGGGAGGCACAGGCAATGTGATATTTGACTATTGGTGTACCAAGACAATATAGTAGGAAGTGGGGGTAATGTAATGTAATGTTTTACAAATGAGGTAACTGGCTGAGGAATCAAGGGGCACATGCAACATAATGGATTATTTAAGGGGTACCGAGACGAGGAAGATGGAGGCAGAGGTAAAGTAATGATTTACTAACAGGATCACAGACGAGGAAGTGGGAAATGTGAATAATGCAATGGATTAGAAATGGGCTTTTGGGATGGTGACAAAGGGATAAGGGACTGCTTACTATGGTGGTGCCACACTGTGAGAGATTACTACAGGAGCATGGGACGAGAAAGGAAGATGTAAGGGTCATTTATCGGACTACTAATAGGGTAACGGACAAAGGTAGATGTGCAAAGGTAAATGTAATGAATTACTAAGGATATACCGGGATAGGGAAAAGAGAGACACAAGTCATGTAATGGATGATTAATAGGGCATAAGGCAAGGAAGAGGCAGGCTGGAGTTGTGCAATGGATTATTAAAGTAGTACCTAGATGAGGAAGAGTGAGTCAGGTGTAATGTAATTGATTACTTATGGTGTAAGAGGATGAGGAAAAGGGAGGCAGAGTAATGTGATGGATAACCAATGAGGTGCCAGCATAAGGAAAAGTAGCAGGGTAATGAAAAGGAAGAAATGCATGGTAACAGTTTGAGGAAGAGGGTGGCAGAGTTAATGGAATGGACTACAAAATGGTGTACCAGGATGACAATGAGGGAGGTGAAGGAATTGTAATGGATTACTAATGGGGGACTGGGACATGGAATAGGGAGACAGTGGTAATGCAATGAATCACTAATGGGATACCAGGAAAAAGAAGATGCACGTCAGGGTAATGGAATATAATTCTACTGAGGTGCAGACGGAGGAGTTGGGGGTAACATAATGGATTTCTAAAGGGCAACAGGATGGGGAAGAGGAAGGCAAGGTTAATGTAATGGATTAATGATGGGATAACAAGGTCTCGGGACAAAGAAGCAGATTCATGAACTCGATTACTAATGATGTCCAAGGACACAGAAGTTGGAGGTGGTGGTAATGGAATAACTGCAAATGGGGACATGGATGAAGAAGAGGGGGGTGGTGTGAATGAATTGGGGGACGAAAGGGGTGTGGATATGCGGGTGAAGGAGGTATTGTTAATGTAAATGCATACTAATAGGGTATTGGGACAAGGAAGAGGGAGTTAGGGGTTAAGTACGGAGATGAGGCAAGGAGAGCTGGGGGTGTTGTATTGCATTACTAATGAAGCACCGGGATGGGGAGGCGGGAGGCAGGGTTAATGTTATGGATTTCAAATGCGTTACCGAGAAAAAGAGGGGAGACTAGGAAGAGGGTTGTATAATCATATAAATAAGAGGGTAATGTTAGGCATGACGTATGTGGTACTGTGATGAGGAAGAAGGAGTCAGGGGAAATGTAATGTATTACTAATGGAGTTCTGCAACAAAGACTAGATAGTGCTGGTGGATCATATAACGGTTTATTGATTGAGTACCAGGACAAGGAAGAAGGCAACATGTGTAATACAATGGGTTACTACAGGGATGAGAAAGAGGAAGGAGAAAGTAAAATAATGCATTACTAATGGGTTACCATGATGAGGAAGAGGGAGGCAGATGTGGGGTAAAGGGTTACTAATGGATAAATGGGATGAGGAAAAGGGAGGTTGAATTGATTACAAATGAGCAACTGGGAAAATGTTGAAGGAGGCTTTGATAATGAAATGTATGTTCAATTGGGTGCTTGGACACAAAAGTGGGTGGTGGGGGTAATTTAATGGATTACTAATGGGATACCAGGATGAAGAAGCTGGACACTGGGGTAATTCAATTATTACAAAAGGGGTACGGGATGAGGAAGAGGGAGGTGAGGGCAAAGTAATGGATTACTATTGAGGTTCAGGATGTGAAAGAGGGAGGTGGGCTTATTGTAATAGTTCAACATTGGGAACCAGGATGAGAAACAGAGGGTGGTGGGTAATGTGATGGATTGTTACTGAGATGATGAAGAGGGAAGTGAAGGTAATGACATGCATTGCTAATGGATATGTAAATGACTTCAATCCAGCAATCCAACTAAGTCAATGCCTAGTCTGGGATGCTCAATGGAAGCCCTTGTTTATATATTTTCATGTCAAATTCTTTGAATCTGGATGATAAACCCTTATATAACGCCCCTCTCTTTGAATCCCCCTGACCTCACTGAGCCAAGAAGTAGGTTTGTTTTGCAAATTATATATATATATATATATATATATATATATATATATATATATATATATATATATATATATATATATATATATCACACTTTCATGAATAAATTAATATTTGATAACACACTTATGAATATAATAGTGATCAACAATGGGTAATATTACAAGAGCACACTCTCTTTAATCAATGAGGAGTTGGTATAGAAAGGATAAGGTAGCAGAGAATACTTTTATGGTTCAAGGAAAGCAAGATGGGAAAGAATGCACCACAGGAATAAACTTGATATGGTTTCAACAAGAGATAATATGATCACTTTTTCCCTTGTGACAACTCACTCCCCCCCTATGCAATATAAAGAGACGGAAAGAAGAGCACACAGTTTTCAGGAATACAGTGCAGTTCAAATTCCAGTTCCCCCCAGCAAGCTTAGAGAAAACCGGTATGCTTTTAAACAGGCAAAAATACTCTTAAATGTGATTGTAATGAAGTGAGAAATATGCTAAAAATTCACTATAGGAGATTCAGGGTAGGTAAATTGCAATTAGTTGGAATGTCATTTGTTGGAAAGCTGAGGATCTTAGCTTTAAAATGACAGTTAAATCTTGCTTCTAGGACATACAGTTCAAAGGATACGGACGTTTTTGTGGAGGTAGATTTTCAGAAATAAAATAAAGATTTCAGAATGTCAGATGGCGCTTTAAAGATTTGGAATCAACAGGATGGACACACGATTTCTGTGCAGTTGTGGAGAGGTTGAAATGGTTTGAATAAGATTATTTTAAACTAAGAGATTGGTTCTGTACGGTTCTAGGCTGGATACTCACTCCTAGTTTTGGACTGGAATGGGCCTGGGACTGCACTCTCACCATCGGACGGTCTTTGGCACTGGTTCTGCTCACAGCTTGGCCTCTGGTCTGCTATCGGCACTGCACAGCGGTCTGGTCGGTCTGGATACAACACTGCTCTCTCTGGATCTCGGTTCTGGCACAGGGTAATGGGCCAGAAGTGAACATCATGGCAAGGCTGTTGAATAGTTTGGTTAGGTTGCTGGATTCTGGGGCCTCTGAAAAAGATTTGGCTTGTGGATTAGGCTTTTTTTCTCCAAGGTTCTAGAGTTTAGTTCTAGAGTTTGGTTCTGAAATCTATCTGGAGTCTAAGTTCTGGAGCATGGAATCTCTGTCTGCATCTTGTGGTCCTTCTGGATATTGGCTGGGTCTGGTCCAGCAGAGTGCTGTGCAAGAAATCGGTTTAAGAGTGGAAAGAGAAGTCCCTATCTGGGTCTCAGTGGTTCTTTTTATGTGTTTCCAAAGGGGGTGTGGAGGCTGACTTTCTATGCCCAATCCACTAAAGATTTGATAGGTTAGAGGATTCCCTGTGACCTGACTGGAGAACGGATAGTGAGTCAGAATTAGTCATCAGGTATCGTCTTTATGGCTGAAGGAAAGAACACTGCCCTTTGCTTTCTCAAGAAATCAATTTTTCATAATCAAACATGCTTCCCAGATATACAAGTTGTTGATAATACATGTGCACATCACAGATTCATTAAGACAGGTCGCTGTTCAACCCTGATCTTTCTAAGAGTTTGGGTTCAGAAATGACAACTTATTCGCGATTTTAGTGGGTTTCGCAATATTGGTTTTGCACCAAATCTTACACAGAGGTACACCCCCTCTCTGGGCATATTACAGTACATTTTAATTTTTCTAGTATAAACACAATGGCCCTCATTACGACCCTGGCGGAAATCGAAAAACGATGGCGGAAATGTAATACCGCCATCGAATACCGCTCGGTGCGATTATGACCCGTCACCGTAAAGTACGATGCCATTAGCGACACCGTAGTGAACGCCAACGCTAACTGCACCAAGTACGCGCACGCGCGCCATGCAAAACCGTAATTACCACCATGGCGCAACGGTACGCGAATTCTGACCCTAGCGGACATTTACTTAACGCCATCAAGCATGGCGGAAAGTACCATTCCGCCATGGTGAGAATTACGGCATCGTGAACCAACCGTAAATGGCCCTACTGAGTGCCTGTACACCACTCCCTGCCCACATTGCACAACTCCTCGTAGGTGCAATGAAGTTACACAATGCAACCAGTGAAATGTACAAGTCACCCATGCATGCCAACGAACAAATGAATGTAGGGGCTCCAAGTGCCTTGTGAGTGGCCATCCATATTTGGCATGTCACCATTGCCGTACTGATGCAGCACAGGCATGTGAAGGTTCAAGTACAGCAATATGAACTGAAATATGAGACAAAACAACAACAGGCCCCCATCGCTTGACACCAGTGTAAGGCAACATTCAAAGCAGTATCCTGAGGGAGACTGCACCAGCCCTGTACTCTTGCCAGTAAACAAACCAACCATCAGCATAAGCATGTACCACACAAGTTGGCAGAGTGACTGAGCAGCCAGGCTCATCTCAAGAGGGGCCAATGGGAGCTGCAGGGCACAGATGGCACGAATACAGAAGCTATTCCAATGGACATGACCTCAGTCTCCCTCCAAGAAACGCACGCAAACACAGGCACCTGTGACCAGCCATTTTCTGATAATCACATCATTCCACCAATCCCCCTGGCTGACCTGCATCTGTTACACAAAAGCTAATCCCCCGCCTCTGAGCATGACATCATTAAAACAGTCATAATGGCAGCCCCTATCCCTGACCTTACTGGGCTTCGTAGGCAAACGCGGCCAGTACAGTACCACGCAACTATACTCAGAAGCCGGAACCCAATGCAGATCTTCTCACAATACATCGCTCCACAAATAGGAATATGCTACATTACTTGCAAAGAATAACGCTACACGGTTAATATCAGAATAAAATTTTAATGCACATCAAATTCACCAAGCCCATACAGCTATTAGGTCATAAACTCCAAAATATTTTTCATTACTGTGGGCTGCATCTGCAATAAATGACCAGCTTCTTCTTGTGTGACGCCCTGTTCCTTCATGGTACACAGGGGCTACATTCACGTTCAAAAAGGCAACAGAACCGCAGGGCCGTCCCATTAGGTAGGCACTAGTCCAGCTGAAAGATTGATATGTTGCTCCTAGCCACTAGTACTGCGTAAGGGCAAGTGGCCCATTGGCGATCGTCCCATAAGATCGTAATGGTGCTCCACTGATTAACTCGAAGCAGCAGGTGTCGGGAGTAAAAGCCATCTGCAGGAGTGGCATACAGATGGCAGCGGCAAAAGGGGAGGAGATACCTGTCACCCAAATGAAATGAAAAAGAATAGTATGGGCATCAGAACTTCATTTGTATTACTCACTTTAAAGATCACACTAAATCTACAGCCATATGCATGCTAGCCCACTCAAAAGGATTATTTCCACCCAAAAATCACTTGCAAATCATAACTATATAAATCGAGGTGAAAACACTATTACAAACAAGTGTTTGTGTGCATGCGTCTGTTAAAACAGAATCCATTAGATGGGATTAGTAACGTGCATAGACACAAGTGTTTGAAGGCGCGTCGAGACAGGGAGGGTTCAACAAGGGCAGATAGACGATGGTCCCACTATGGCAGCTCTGCATCACATAGCGCAGGGGAAGGGGATAGATTCCAAAAAGCCATGTACATGGCAAACTCTCAATTAAATCATCTGTCCATGCATCCATACATCATTCCCTCATCCCGGTATAAAAACGCCTGATTATTTACTCACATAACATTTGAAATTTCCATTGAGTCTGTGCGTAATGCAGTCTGCAAAATCCACTGTGCTCCAGCCCGGAATTCTAGTGTTGTGAAGTAACATGTATTTGGGAACGTCCTGCCTTATCGTCCACTATGCTATTGCGCATCCCATACTATTCATATCAATCATTGCATTCTCGCCATGGCCCCTGTCCCAAGGACATTAAACAATAGAACGTTATATTTGCAGTCAGACCTGTGGGCGTCTCCTCGCCGCTAGCTGAAAACCGAAAGCGCTGTCCTTCGAATTCCTCATTTGCAACATCACGTCGAAAAGGCATCTGTGACCGTTTGAAATCACAAATTCATCCATGTAGTGCGGCAGTGTGTGAAAATGTCAACTGGCTTCACTCACAAATGGGACGCCCCGCCCGTCGGTGAACCTCGGTACAGTGCTGCATGAGGGTCCACCGTTAATCGAGTACTACACTCCACTGACCCTTCACAAGTTTGTTCGCGACTGCAAAGATAGTATGTGAAACAATGGGACCATAGCAGAATGAACATATAAACCAATATTTCACTGCCATCGGGATTAAATACATGATTGTAATAGCAAGATGCCATGCGTCAAATTGCAGCGTTGTGTGCGAGACGTGCTCGCCCAAAGGGGATTGCAGCTGGCACAGGTGGAATGAATCACCACAGGTGGAGGCTATACAGCCTGAAAACACATAAATTGCACACCCAACCCCCTCCCACAACCACACCCACTCCAAAATGCTACCGGCAGGACTAGCGATGTTGGCCCTGGGGGACCTGATAGCACTGCAAGTACTCCAACTTCAAGAAGAAGACGAACACCAACTACTACAACAACCGGCCGCACAGAGGAGACGCAGGAGGAGGAGGAGGGCAAGGCAGGGCCAGCAAGGCCCACCAGCACAGCCACTACCACCACGCAGGCAGCCCGCAATCCCACGCCTCCGAGCTCATCCGTTCAACCTCACTGCTGAGCAGATCCACACCCTCTACCGTTTGGACCGGGACACCATAACCGCCATTGTGAACATGACACACGCTGACCTTGTCAGCATGATAGATAGCCCAACCGCCATCCCACCCCTACTGAAGGTGGTGTCTGTACTCCACTTCCTGGCCACAGGCACCTACCAGCACACAGTCGGACAGTTGCATGGCATTTCACAGCCACTGTTGTCACGGACACTATTGCAAGTGCTCGATGCCCTCCTGAAGCACGCAGACGACTACATCTCTTTACCATGCTCGGAGCAGGAGATTACAAACACAAAAGTGGGATTCCATGCACTTGCCGGCATACCGGGTTGCATTGGTGCCATCAACTGCACCCATGTGGAATTGGTTGTCCCACATGCCATGGAGGTCCAGTACCGCAACCGGAAACAATATCATTCTCTTAATGTACAAATGGTGTGTGACTCCAACAGGATCTTTACACATTGTTGTGCCCGATTTCCTGGATCAACCCTTGATTCTATGGTCTTGAGGAACTCTACAATACCACGCTACATGGAGCGACACGCAGGGAACAGATCCTGGCTACTCGGTGAGTCTCATTTCATGCATGATAATGTGGGGTATGTGATGCGGCAATGACCTGGCAGGAAGGGGGGGGTGCGTACGTAGCAATGTCATTCCACAAACATCCTTTATTGTCCACATACAGGTGATGCCGGGTATCCACTGAAGAGATGGCACTTACACCACTCCGGAACCCACAGAACCAGCATGAGGAGGACTACAACCATGCCCACTCACGTACCCGTGTAGTCATAGAACAGGCATTCGGCCTACTGAAGGCTCGTTTCCGCTGCCTCAGCAGGTCTGGCGGGGCACTCCTGTACCGCCATGAGAAGGTTGCAAAGATGGTCATGGCATGTGTCATGCTACACAACATGTGCGTACGTAGAAATGTGCCCATGCCCCCTGACGCAGAACTTCAAGCACCTGAAGATGGTCATGATGAGGGTGGGGATGTGGCAGCACCTCAAGGAGTCCGCGAGGCACAGGAGGCCCGTGAAATTCATCAGAATATCATAGATTCATGCTTCTAGCACTCACGCCTGGTGGCTGATACATGGACACGGGACTTGTGGCACTGTGTGTGTCTGGAACATGCACAATGTGGACTGTACGCCTATAAAGGTCTCGTACACAAAGATCAATGTCCACACATCTCATTGGATGATTATGAAATGTTTATAGCATATGTGAAATTATATTACACACCCCATCGACCCGCCACCCAAGAAAGCCCAACACCCCCCTCCACCCTCCTACCTCCCCCCCGAACACCAGTGTCCAAAGATGCTCATTGTCAGTGGGCAGACGCTATTGCAAGCCCCCTCTCCGGGTATCAGGGGCACCCCTGCCTGTGGAGCGCAGGTTCCTCCCAGATCTACGTTGGGGGCTGCCCTGGACGGAACTTGCAACAGATGATGTCTCTGCCTGCTCACGTCCATGCATGTCCCTAAGGGTTTGTGAGAGCTCAGTGAGCACACGGCGCACAGCGGCAAGTTCACCACATACGTCTTTGGACGTCGCATGCAGTTCCCCCCTCAGGCTCTCGGTGCTTCTCTCCATTTGTACCCTTAGTGTCTCTGTACTTCTCTCCATTTGTACCCTTAGTGTCTCTGTACTTCTCTCCATTTGTACCCTTAGTGTCTCTGTACTTCACTCCATTTGTGCCCTAAGTGACTCAGTAGATGTTTCTATGGCTGCCTTAGAACCCCCACATTCATCAGCATGCTCCTTGAGGAGCGTGGCCAGTTGCTGCTGTTGCACGATCACCTGGTCGAGGGACTGTTGCCTCTGCTGGGCCATGCCCATTTGCGGTGGTGTCATAGAGGGGCTGATCACCTCATGTTGCCTTGCCACAGGGCTTGTGGGGGATGGCCAGTCGTCATCTTGTGGGTGCCCCTGCGTGGTATCCTCATGGTGTACGGGATGAAACAAACAGGGGGATTGAGACAGGTCATGGATGGGTCCTACATCGACAGCACCGTTTTCTGTGTCGGAGCATGCTGGCATTAATGCAGTGTCACCTATGGTGCTGCTGCCACCAGAAGCAGTGCCTTCTGTGGCATCCATTGGGGGGACCTGTGGTGCTGCTGTTGTGGGCATGCTGGCTGCTGGGGTGCCTGTTGAAGTCCCCTCCTGTGTGCTGCCACTTGATTTGTTCTGCTGCCGTGTCTTGATCCGTGCAGCTGAGGTGGAGGGTCTTTGGCCGTTGGTCTTGGCCCTCTTTGCAGGTGTGCTGGTAGGGGTGTCCTGAAGCTCGTCGTTTGAATCGGACCCTGTGGTGGAGCAAAGGAGGACGAGCGTTATTTATGGGTCATTGGAAATTGGAATGGCAATGTATCACATGCATTGGGGTGGTACCTGAGGGTGATTTGGGTCAGGGACTTGGAGGTGGTTTCATTTTTGTGTGGATTGAGGATGCAGTTGTTTTGCAGCCTGCAGTTAGGGTGTGCATGCTGCACGTGTAGAGGGTGTTTTTAGGATTTTTAATTATTTATGTATTTAATGTGACTTTTAAAGTGCGCTATCAGGCCAATGTATGTGGACGTTCTCCTGGACATGTGTTTCTGTTGCACTATGTGGACACATGGTACTTCACATGATTGGACATTGTGGATTTAGCATTGTTTTATTTGGCCCACCGATTCTTCGGATGTCTGCACTCCTTTCTCCATCCCTCCGACTCCCTCTATACTCTCCATTCCAATGGTGGAGGCACAGATTTCTTCCCAGGGGGTCAACTTGATGGGTGATTCCGATCCTCCCCCGGTAGCTGTGGCAATGTTACGGTTGGCTGATAGTATGCTCCATACGCGTATCCGCAAGTCGTCCCATCGCTTTCTGCATTGCTGTGGGTTGCGGGGTGCGGTCCCCACAGCACTTACCCGCTGTGCCACCAGGGCCCATATGGCCTTCTTGTTCGCAAGTGCCGTCCTGGTCATTTGCGTCAAGAAGACGACGGCAGCATTCTCCTGGAGGGTCTCTGTGAGCACGGTGAGTTCCTCATGGGAGAAGTGGACCTGCCGCTTGCGGTCGCACGCTTTTTTAGCAACTTTTCCCATTTTGATTGTTTTAACTAGGGTGGCTAACGGGTTGGGATGTGTCTCAGGGTCGGATTTTTAATGGTTGTGTTGGGATTCTGATTTTATAGGTGTACGGCGTGCTGTTTCCCGTTCCGGCCCCATGTTTTTACTTCCGTTTCCGTATATTTACGGTCACCGTATTTTGCGATTACCGCTCATTACGGTGACCGCTATGATGGGTGGCGGAATTGCACCTAGGGCGCCGTACGACGGCGGTGAGGGGCGTTTTGGGGACATTTCCGCCATCGCGGACTTTGCACTTCCGCCATGGCGTAATGCTCATGCCAGATGGGTCAGAATTAGCCGCACTTTACTCCATCGTGCAATGGCGGAAACGCTATTTACGCTATGGCGGTCAGGTCAGTTACTTTCCGCCAGGGTCGTAATGAGGGCCAATGTCTACAATATTAATAAATCCCGGGGTTTGGTGTCAGAACATAGTACTGATTTCAGTTTAGTCTGAAATTGTGAGTGCATTTGTCATATTAAGAATCCCAAAGTTGTATATTTCTGTCAGCTTGATACAATATTGTATAAGTAATTTAATAAAACATACATTTGCCTCCAATTCAGTACACCCATTGGTTTGTCCCTGCCCGCAGAAACTTGGCTCTGACTCAGAGGTCATATGTCTTGCCTCTGCCAGAGCAGTGTTGACAGTTACACCACGAATCAGCATATTCTATTCATCCCGAAGCCCCCATTGTTCCTTCCTCCAGGATGCAGGGAAAATTTCCTCCCTCTTAATCAACAGGACCCTGTGATATCCTGCCTTCTGGTGTGGAGTTCTGAGGTGTGAAGGATTCCCGGGGACAGGAAACCTTTTGAAGTCTGAACTGCATCAGGCTACTGTTTAGGTTCTGAAATACAGGTCTCCTGTCAGAATTTAGATCGCCAGCGCCGGTCGGTGGCGGACACCGGTGCTGCACCCATTTTTGGCAGCTGCCTATCTTTAAAAGGGGATTTTACTTTGATAGCATTTGATTCTTGCTGATATTGTATTGATTTGGATTCTTGCAGTAGAGTAATGTAGAACACCCAACGAGAAGTTATATCCTTTTGGTGGTTTTGTGAGCCATGATTTTAGCAATTTTGACAATCAAGAAAATGAATTCCCACACAGCTCTGGGTTGATTTTGGCAATCAGTATTGTTATTTCCAAGTGGTTCCAGGCTACTGTGTGGGTATCCCAATGGTGGTTTTAGGTAGTGATCTCCTGTGTTCACTGACATGGCAAAAGTGGGTGGCAGCCTATTTTTCAGAATTTTACTGTGCATTTTTGGATGATCTCTGGCGAGCAGCATGCTTTCCGGCGGCCATTATGATGTTTCCGCTGCCAGTATTGCACGGCGATGTTGCAGGGCTTAGATGCGTGGGTTGAAACATCCCACAGATAACCGTTGCAAGGAAGAGGGAGGTGTTGTTAATGTAATGGCTTACACATGGGCTGCAGGTAGGAAGAAGAGGGAGGCTCTGGTAATGTAATTAATCTTTAATTGAGTTCCAGAGAGTGGAATGTGGAGGTGTGAATAATGTAATGGATTACTAATCTGATACTTTATTGAGTAACGTGGAAGCTATGGTACCGTAATGATTGCTAATGGGGTGCCGGGATAAGGAAGAGGGAGACATGGGTAATGTTATGTATCACTAATGGCTACCAGAACCAGGAAAATGGTGGTGGGGTTAATGTAATGCATACATTTTTTAGCGCCAGGACTAGGAAGATGGAGGTGACAGAAGAGTAGTAGCTTACTAATGGGGAACATGGATGAAGAAGATTGAGGTGGGGCAACATAATGGATTACTTCAAAGATGACGAAGAGGGAGGTGATGGTTTTGTCATAAATTAGTAATGGGGAACCGTGACGAGAAAGAAGATGGCATGGGTATTGTACGGATTACTAATGGAAAAATGGGTGAGGAAAAGGGAGGTGGAGGTAATATACAAATGATCTACCATCTTAAAGAAGAGGGAGGCTTGGCTAATGTAATGTGTTTTGAATTTGGTGGTGGGACAAGGATGTGGGAGGTGGGGTAATTTAGTGAATTACTAATGAGATTCAAGCTCAAGAAAGATGAACCCCGGGTAGTGTAATGATTACAAATAGGGATCCGGTAAGAGGAAGAGGGAGATAGGGGTAATATAATGGATTACTAATGAGGTAGTGGGACAAGGTAGAGGGAGGCAAGATTAATGAAATGGATTACTAGTGCGGTACTGGGATGAGGATTTCGCAGTGGTAATGTAATTGATTACTAAAGGGTTACCAAGATAAGGAAGAGGGAGAAAGGGTTAATGTAGTGGATTAATAAAGGGGAATCTGGATAATTAGAAAGAGGAAGTGGAAATGTCATGGATTACTAATCCATGGATTAACTGGAATGCCCTCCCATCAGCATTTAGAGCAGAAACATCTTATTGGCTGCTTCGCAAAGCCCGACAAACTTGGCTAATCACCTAAGACGCTACCTGTCAAAGAGAACTCAGGCTAAAATTGAACTTCAGCCGGCTCAGTACATTTGCCAGAAGGGAGGACAGCGATCTCTGTATTACGCTGACTCAAGTCGTTTGCTCTGATGCATGTATGTAACTGTTTCTGTAAGAGCTCCCTAATGCCCTTGGGCTGAGGCGCTTTACAAATGAAATAAATAAATAAATAGCTAAATACATCAATAATGAGGTTATGAGATAAAGAAGATGGATTTGGGGTAAAGTTACAGATTACTACAGGGATGAGAAAGCTGGAGTCAGATGAAATGGAATGCATTACTCCTGGGGTACTGGGACAAGGAAGGTGAGGGCAAAGTAATGGATTACTATTGGAGTTCAGGATGAGAAAGAGTGAGGTGACAGTAATGTAATAAATTACTAATGGGAAAGGGGATGCAAAAGAGGGAGGTGTGGGTAATGTAATGGATTTCTGCAGGAATGAAAAAGAGGGAGGTGAAGGTAATGTTGAGGATTACTAATGGGGTACAATGACAAGGAAGGGGGTGTAATGGATTAGATATGAACTATGCGGATGTGGAAGAGGGAGTTTTGGGTAATGGAATGGGTTTTTAATTGTGTACCAGAGCGAGGAAAATGATGTGGTTGAATAGATAACTGATGGGATACTGGGTTGAGGAAGATGGATGCTAGGGTAATGCAATGATTACTAATGGGGTAGCAGAAGGAGGAAGATGTAGATCGGGGCACTGTAATGGATTACTAATGGGGGAGCTGTAAGTAGTCTAATGGGTTACTCATTTGGAACCTAGATGAGCAAGGGAGAACCTGGGGCAATATAATTGATCATTACAGGGTTGAGGATGAGGGAAGTTAAGGTAGTGTAATGGACTACTGACAGGGTACTGTGATGAGGAAGAGGGGGGAAGGCTAATCTAATGGAATACTAATAGAGACATGAGATGAGGAACAGGGAAGTGGAAGAAATGTAATTTATCACAAATGGGCTGCTAGGATGAGGAGGAGGGAGTGGGGTAATGCAATGCATTTTTAATTGAGTACCGAAAAGAGGAAGTGGATGGTGGGAGTAGTTTAATGGATTTAAAAAAATGGGATACTGGGAGAACGAAGTAGAACTGAGGAAAGTAATGATTACTAACTTTGTACCGGGATAAGGAAAAGGGAAATGGCATAATGTTAATGGGGTTCCAGGATGAGGAAGAGGGAGGGGAGTAAAGTAATGATTTACCATTAGGGTTCCAGGACAAGGAAGAGGGATGCAGTGTAGTGTGATATATTACTAATGGGGTACCTGGATGAGGAAAAATGAGTTGGAATTAATGTTATGGATTACTAATGAGATACCAGAACAAGCACTAGCGAGGTGGGAGTGATGTAACAGCTTACTTGTGAAATGCACGGATGATGAAGAAGGAAGTGTTGGAGAAATGAAATGGAGGATTTAGGGAGGACGAATATTAGGCTGACTGAGGCCTGTTTAATGTAAAGGATTACTAATGGGGTACCAAGACAAGGTGGCAGCAATGCAATATATTAAGTATGGTGCACCAACATGAGGAAAAGGGAATTGATGGTTTTGTTATGGTTTATACATGGGGTACTGGGGCAACAAAGAGGAATGTGGGGCTAATGTGATGGATTTCTAATGGGTTACAAGCATGTATTGGGTTACTGATGGGGTGCAGGCTCTATAAAAATGGAGGAGGGGATCATTTAGGGTTCAACTAGACCTTTTTGATCTGTTGGTGTCCCACTGCTATTGAACTAGCCTCGTCTGATCTGTTGTTGCCCTACTGCTATTGAACTAGCCCTTTTTGATCTGTTGCTACCCCACTGCTATTGAACTAGCCTACTTAGCCTTGCTAGTGTCAAACTAGACTATTTAGAACTGCATATATATCACTATGACTACCACATCAGACTAACGAGCTCCATTCTAGCACTTACCCCCACTTTGTCATTACACTGCACAAATGTATCCACCCACTTCCTGCCAATCAGCATCACCAGCCGCATCCTCTCACCTCACCCACTTCACCCTCTCACTTATCACTCTCGCTTTCTGGTTCATCTGCAGCATGCCCCTATCGCACCTTCAAGCTCAATGGCCACCCCCTCCTCACCCCTAGGCTTTGCAGACTTAGAGCCTGCACCAAACTACATGTTACTCACCGCAGCACACCACCCACTCTGAACATCAGAAACTCCAGACTTAGCTCTCACACCCCTACCCAATCCACTCAAACATGCACCCCTCACCACCAGCTGCCCAACACCCACTCTCAATGCTCTGAGCTTAACCCCAACCCTTCACATTCTGACAATCACCCACACATTACACACCCAAACCTCAGCTCTCAATGCCTTAAACTACCCACATCCTCCTACCCAGAACTAAAATGTGCGCTCATCAATGCCAGATCCCTCCCTGCACATGCATTGGAGATTAATGACCTCATCATCACCCTTGATCTCGACTTACTAGCAATCTCTGAAACTTGGCTACATGAAGCATCAGCCCTTCCCTTTCTCCCGCCCTCCCCCAAGGCTGCACTATCCTAAGACAGGACCACAAAACCTCCTCTAAAGGTGGTGGCGTAGCCCTCATTTTCAAAGACACCTATTCCATTAGACTCTGCAACCAACAATGGATAAACAATCCGGATCTCCTCTTTGCAAAACTATCTCTCTCCCCTAACTGCACCATAAACATCCTAATCACTTACAGACCACCTGGTTCACCATTAGACTACCACAAACACCTCCTCCAAATCTTAGGGAACAACCTCAAAACCATCCTACTAGGTGACCTCAACTTGGACCTAAACGATCCCAAGGACAAAGCAGCCGCCTCCCTAGCCAATGAACTCTCCAACACTGGCTTCGAACTTAAAATGAATGGTCCCACCCACTGCAAAGGCCGATCCATCAACTGGATCACAAATCACAACTGCTCATCCTCCATCACGAACATCACAGCCCTCCCGTGGACAGACCACCACATCATCCAATTTACTATTCCCACCATTCCCACCCGCAAGATACTCTCACATGCCTCTCCCGCCAAAGTCAGAAGCTCCAAAAATCTAACTGAAACCAACCTAGCACCGCTTCTAGACATCCCAAACTCAAACCCCCGTTTAACAAAAAAACCCATCTCACTGGCCAACACCTATACTCAGATGCTCACCCAATCAATTGAGTCCATAGCTCCCTTAGAAGAAAAAAATATATATGCACTCTATTTCCTGGTT
This sequence comes from Ambystoma mexicanum, assembly GCF_040938575.1. NCBI lineage: Eukaryota > Metazoa > Chordata > Amphibia > Caudata > Ambystomatidae > Ambystoma > Ambystoma mexicanum. Next base: position 83,657,904 of record NC_090925.1, read on the forward strand.
TACAGAAGAGCTATCCACTCTATGAACTAACAAGCGCCGAGCACTAGCCAATTGGCAATCCACGCCTAACCAGTCTCCCCTCAATTAATTTAAAGTGACCTCATCCACATACAAAAAGGCCTTATTCCTGGCCAAATCTGAATCATTCAACTATAGAATCACCAATGCCAAATCTAAAACCAAGGAAATCTTCACCATCTTCAAAGATCTCACCACCCCTGTTACTGCCCCAGATGAAATAACTAAAGACAAAGCTTGGTGCTCCAGCATCCAGTCTGCTCTCATCAACAAAGTCAAAATGCTCCAAGACAAATAATAACCCCACGCACAGCCCTTCCCAACCAGGACACTCCACAAATGCCCTCTCCACCTAAACCTTTTCCGCAAACACCTCTCTTTGTCTTTAGAGACTTTACAGAATTGGAAGTCACCAACTTCCTCAAAAATATCAAACCTTTCACTTGTAAGGGTGCCATCTGTCCCCCAACTATCATCAAAGAATGTGCAGACTCACTCACCCCCATCATCACCGCATTTATCAATGCATCCTTCACCACTAGCATCGTACCTCAAAGCCTAAAAGAAGCTTGGGTTCGTCCACTCATAAAAAAAACACACTAGACCCCACCTGCCCCAACAATTACCGCCCCGTTACCACTGTTCCCTTCCTCCTTAAAATTCTGGATAAAGCCGCCCACAACCAAATCCAACAATATCTGGAATCTAATGCCATCTAATGGTAGCAGACAATCAGGATTCCGCAACGGCCATGACACTGAAACCGCCCTTGTAGATATTAAGAAACTAATCACCAAAATAATGGATAATGGCAAACATGCTCTCTTGCTTCTCCTGGATCTTTCCACTGTGTTTGATCTTGTAGACTACAATATCCTCACCGCCTACTTGTCCAACGCAGCCCACTTTTCAAATAAAGCCTCCTCCTGGTTAACCTCATTCCTTGAAGGAACGGTCATGAAGTTCTACTCTGATCAGGCCCAGGCTGACCCCACAACCATCGACTGTGGAGTCCCCCAAGGTTCTTTTACTGCCCCCACCCGCTACAACCTGTTCACCAAAGCACTCTTTGACTTGCTGGATACTCTTGGCATAGCATACACGAACTATGCTGATGACACACAATTCCTACTCCCTCTCACCGGAGATTACGACCATGACACGGAAGCACTCCTCCAAATTTATACTACAATCCAAACTTGGATGGCAATCAATGGTCTCTGCTTAAACGGGGATAAAACTGAGCTAATCATCCTTAGTCCCAAGTAAATTGTCTCTAAACGTAACTCTGAATACTCTCAATTCACCATTGACAACTCTAACATAACTGTCTCATCATCAGTAAAGACCCTTGGTGTTTACCTGGACTCCACTCTCTCTATGTCACGCCAAGTCAGTGCCATCTCTTCTGCCTCTGCTCACACACCAAACTTATAACTGCCTTAAAACCTTTTCTAACTAGTCAAAACTGCCTATCCATAGCCAGAGCCACATAGGAGCCAGACACTTCCACAAAAAACAATGACAGGCTCCAAACAGTATAAAACAATGCGCAGCCTTTCCATTCCTGAAAGGGACCACATATCCAAAATTCTCACCCTGACGCACAAATGCATTAACCTCTCCGCCTCTTACCTATTAGAAACCATATCCAAATACACTTCTGTCTGCCCCACCAAAAGCCACTGTGCGACCCAACTCTGTGTGCCACGCATAAAAAGAGCTAATGCCGAGGGTTTAAGCTTCCCCCACATAGCACCTAAACTTTGGAATGCCCTCCCGAATGCACTCAGAGCAGAACCCTCCCTGCTCACCTTTCCCAAATCGCTCAAAACCACACTATTCACATAAACTTCACTACACCATCACCAAGACTAGTTAATAACTCACTACACCTCCCACAGTTCAGGCACTATGTCACCCATGTATTATGCAAAGTTTAAACATATGTAACCCTAAACTGTAATTGTATTGGAACTGTCTCTTGAAACCACCATGCATTTCCTTGTTTTCATTGTTTTTTCCTTGTAACTAGCAATGTATATCCTGTAACAGCGCCACGATGCCCATGGGCTGATGTGCGCTTTAAAAATATGAATAAATAAATAAATACATATAATATATCACTGGAACATACCGAGATTAGAAAGGACAAGTCATCAGTAATGTAAAGCTGACTAATCATGACTTGGATGAGGAAGAGGGATACAGGGCTCAGGTAATGGATTACTACTAGGGTACAGGGAGGAGGGGGACATGTAATGGATTACTTTTGGGGTACTGGTACAAGGACTAGGCAGGTAGGGGTAATGTAAAAGATTAAAAAGGGGTAGTAGAAAGGGGCAAAAAGTGCTAGGTGTAATGTAATGGATTACTAGAGAGATGAGAAAGAGTGAGGTGAAGGTCATGAAACAGATTATATTTAGGGTACCATGACGAGGAAGAGGGAGCTGGCACAATGCAATGGACTACCAATGGAGAAATGGGGTGAGGACAAAGGAATTAGGAGTAATCTAATGGATTAAGAATGGGTTACCAGGTTGAGGAAGAAAGAGGCTTGAGTAATGTAATGGATATTTATTTGAGTATCATTACAAGGAAGTGGGATGTGAGGGAAATAGATTACTAATGGGGTACTGGTACATGGTTTATGGAGGTTGTGGGATTAATAGGGGTAATGGGACAAGAAATACAGTGGCAGGGTAATGTAATGTATTATTACAGAAAAGAGAATAAAGCAATGGGATGAGGAAGAGGTAGGTGAGAATAGTGTAATAGCATACTCATTGTGAACTGGTACAACGAAGAGGGGGACAGGGTTTACTTAATATTTGTTTTAATGTGGTACGTGGATGGGGAAGAGGGAGGTGGGGTATTATAATAGATTACTAAAGGGAAACCGGGACGAGGAAGATGGACTCTGGGGTGAAGTAATGGATTATTTATGGGTACCAGGATGAGGAAGATGGCTGTGGGGTAAAGCAATAGATCATTGTGGGGTCCCAGGATCAGGAAAGGGGATAGGTGACATTATTGTAATTGATTACTAATGGGGAACTGCGACCAGGAAGATAGAGATGGAGGTAATGTTATTGATTATTAGTACCCGGCGAGGGGTCAATCAGAATGAAACCTGGGATTCCACGGTCATTGTTCTGGGTGGGGGCGTGGCAGCCCCTCAGCCAATGAGAAGGCTCGAAGCGGGGCTATCCCCACTCTGAGCCTCCACGCGGCTGAGAAGCTGCCTTCGCCCCCCCGCTGGGAATTCAGGTATGTCTATTTTTTTCTTTTTTTTCTTTTTTTTTCTTTTCCCTCCCTCTTCACCACCTCCCCCGACCCAACCCCTGCCCTCCCAACCCCACTTACGTTCTTCTCTGTCATCTTTCGGGAGCGCACGTGCTTGGAACACTTTAGTTCCCAGCGCATCTGCTCCTGATGGCCGCCAATGGAAAGGGAAAATGGACTCTGTTTTCCCTTTCTCGGCTGCCATTTTCATGTTCTTTCTTTTTGTTTCGTTTCGGGGCAGAAACAACTGCTTTTAGTACCCCAGTCATGCAGATCTTGCAGGCCGGGGTACTAACAGCAATATGTCCCTCACGGCAGGGGCATTACCAAGTCAGGTAATGCCCGGGGTCCTTCATCTTTTTCATAGTCTCTGGATAGCGTGAACACCAGCTGAGTGCCATCAGCATAATTTGTAAATCTGACACCCATGGATCGTAGCATATCGCATAACAGTTTAGAGAAGATATTAAACAGAAGTGGTGACGAACAAGAGACCTGATGGACACCACATAGAAGTGGGACGATTAAAGGGCCTATAACTATGGTCCCCAGGGCATTACCTGACTTGGTAATGCCCCCGGCACTCGGGGCATCAGGGCATATTGCTTAATTAATGGGTACCAAGACAAAGAAGGGGGATGAACGAGTGATGTGATGGACTGCTAATGAAGGAGCCTGTTGGGTAAGAGGGGGTTACCATTATGTAGTGGATTGATAAGGAGGCCAGAATGATTAAAAGGGAGGTGGTAGATTAATGAATTACAAATAAGGCACCATGATAAGAAAGAGGGAGTGGGATATTGATGTAAAGGATTACAAATGGGGTTCATAGTAAAGAAGAGGGAGGTGGGGGACATGAAATGAAGGTGTAAAGGAGTACAGATATGAGGCTGAGAGGTGAATGACTAATATAACGGATTACTAATGGGATAGTGGGAAGAGGTAAAGGGGGTGGTGTTAATGTAATCTATTACTAATGGTGCAAAGGGATGACGAAAAGAGAGGCATTTGAAATGCAATGGATTACTTATGGAGTACAAGGACAAGGAAGAGGGAAGTAAGAGTAGTGCAATAGGTTAGTAGTTGTGTACTGAGATTAGGAAGGGCAAGGCATTGGTATTGTAGTGTGTCACTAAAGGTGTACTAGAATGAGAAAGAGGGCAACATGGTTAATGCAATTCTTTACCAATGGTGCACTGGGACATGGCAGATGGAGGCAGGGGTGGTGTCATGATTTACTACCATGATGAGGAAAAGAGAGGTGATGGTTAATGTAATGGATTGCTAATTTGGAAATTGGATGAAGAAGAGGGACATTGGGCCATTCTAATGGATTGCAAATGGGATACCAGGATGAGGAAGAGTGAGGCTTGGGTGATATAGTGGATGTATAATTGGGTGCTTGGATAAGGACGTAATAGGGGGGGGTCATTTTCCAATGGGATACTGGGATGGGATATGGAAGATGGACACTGGGGTAATGCATTGAATAGTAATGGGATACATGGATGATAACAATGGAGAAAATGGTATTGTAATAGAATACATCCTGTGACGAAAATTAGGGAGTTGGGGATAAAGTAATGGATTACTACTAGGGCATTAGGATGATAAGAGTGAGGCAGTGCTAATGAAATGTATTACTAATGGGTACACAGTTAAGTAAGAGGAAGAAATCATTAATTGTATAGATAAATAACAAGTTACCCAGATAGATAGTCGGAGGCAGTGGGAATGTGATGGATTAATAATGGCTTACTGGGATGAGGAAGTGAGAGGTGTGAGTAATGTGATAGAGTAATAATGTATTACCAGTACACAGTGGATGTAATATAACTGATTTGTGGGATGTTTTTACCCATGCATCCAAGCCCTACCATAAAACTGTGCAGTACTGGCATGGAAAACATCATGATGGCCAGAACTCCCCAGAGAGTGCACAGGGAAAACATGAAGAATAGGCTGCCACCCATTTTTGCCTCTGTTGTGAGCACAGGAGGGCACTGCCTAAAACCACCATTGGGCTACACACACAGTAGCCTGAAACCATTGGGAATGTCAATGCTGATTGGCAAAAAGCAACTCAGAGCTGTGGGGAATTAATTTTCACAATCCCAAAAATGGTTGCATTACCAGTACTCACCACTATCAGAAAACCGGCGTTTTAAAACCACCAGACTTTTGTGTAAAACTGAACAAATGAAACAAAACCAGACCAAGGTAAGACTTGCTAAGAGGTGGATACAATGTAAAGCTATATTCTGAAATGACTTGAAGGAAGTAATTATTTAATGTATAGCTAAAAATTGTCAGTTTGATTTGAATGTAGAAAACTGGGAACAAAAAGTGACATTTAGCTGAAACCTGGCTTAATGAAACTGAATTCTGCCTGACAACTACCCCCGACAGGAGTTAACACCTCTCTGATTAAATTAAGGGTGGAGCACCTGGGAACTGGAAGGGACCGAACAATGCAACTTCCTTGACTCAAGCAAATGTTATATTGGGGTGTCGTAAAATAGCTTCCTCTTGGGAGAAACTGGGGGGCAGCTGTGCCTCTGTGAACAAGCTGGCTTGGGGGAAGTGGATAAACCAGTTATTCCACCCTGTGATGTGGGAAGCCACACCCCTTTTTGACCAGAGCATGATTTTAAAAAGATAGATAACTCATAGTGCGGACTTGCCAGAATTAAATAAGTAATATAATTATTTTTGTGATTTTTATGTGAATATTTTAAGAGGCGTTATGACCCTGTGGTGTATTATGGGGGGTTGCTAGCGGAAAATAGGGTCTCACTCCAAATGTATGCATGTTAAAAATCTGACACTTTATCATCTGTAACCCATATCCCTGGTGCACATTTGTGTAAAATCTGGAAAGGTTTAGAGGTCGTTATCTGGATGAAAAGGGGAGAATTGGATGAAAAGGGGAGAATTCTGTCATCAGTGGACACGACATCGTACAAAGACAGGGATCGGATGGTTTGGTGCTACAGAAAATATATTAACTGGACCTATAATATTAGAAACATGGTACATAGATAAATATGTATTTGGGTCAGAAATAGATTTGTGCGCAATCTGACAAGGGGAGGTTCCTCTGACCATAAAACCTACAGCATCATTCTGACTCACATTTCCTTCCCCCAATCAAGGGAGAGAGGAGGAATTGGCCAATGATAAGTGAGAGGGGCAGGTTTAGTTATGACCAACGCACACACCCACTTTCCAAAACACATAAAAAGAGACTGCTGGGACAGGTAGAGACATTCAATTCCATTTGCTGCGGAGCATGCTGACCGACAACTTCACATCCAGAGATCCAGACCTCAAATCCATCAATCTCCAGAACCTGTAGCAGAAATTAACTCCAGAATTGGTAGCAGAGAGGCCTGAATTCACCAGCTGAATCCTCTTCAGCAGGCCTCAAAACTAACCAAACTATTCAACAGCCGGGCGAGCTGTTTGAAGTTTTGCCGAGAATTTTTGCAAGAACCTGTAGCAGTACCCAGAAAGCAGTGTTACATCCAGAATCCAGAGAGGCTAGACCAGCAGAGCAGAGCTGACCCAGATCGCTGTGAGCAGAACCGGTGCCTGATTGACCCGCCGAGCAGACAGAACCACAGCCGGACGTGTTGACCAGATCCGTGATGAGGCCTATTTCAAATTGATATTGTGAGTACCTAGCAGAACTGTGCAGAACCAATCTCTTAGTTAAAATAATCTAATCCAAACTATTTTAACCTAAGTAGAACTGCCTCCTAGAAATCGTGTCATCTGTCATTTTTAAAGCTGCACAACTGTCACCTGTCAATTCTGCAGCTGCAAGCTGTCACCTGTCATTTTGAGTTTACTTTAAATCCGAAAAACTACCTGTATTTAATCGTCCGTATCTCTGGAACCGTTTGGGCTAGGAACGGAATTTAACTTTCATCTTAAAGCTTAGAATATATGCTTTCCGAAAAGCCTAGAACTTTCCTCTCCTTATACTCTTACCGCAATCGTGATTCACGCAATCGTGAAATTTACCGCAATTTGCGATTTTGGCTCAATTTCTCCACGTGTCAAAATAGCAGCTCCATTCTTTCTTTTGTTAAAATCCGTTTGCAACTTGGTAATAACTCATAGAGCATTGCTAAAGTGAGCCTGAACTAATACCAACACGCATCTCCTACTCACCCTGAATCTCTAGAGGGAATTAAAATCAGTTGGCACATTTTCCCATCCATTGCCATCACATTTAAAAAGCATTTTGGGCCTGTGTTTCAAACTCCTACCTGTTTCCTCTAAGCTTGCTGGCGGGGAACTGAATTTCGTATTGTATTTGATTGCATTCCTGAGAACTGTGTGCTCCTCTTTCCATCTCCATCCATTTCTTACATTGCATAGGGGAGGGGGGTGAATTGCCAGAGCAAAAGTGATCATCTTATCTTTTGCTAAAATCATATCAAGTATTTCTGCACTGCATTTTATTCCTCATTGCTTTTTCCCTTGAAATCATAAAAGTAGGTTTGCTACTTTAACCATCCTATACTAACTCCTCATTGATTGTAAAGAAGTGTGCTAGTGCCAGATTACCCATTGTTGATCAACATCATATGTCTAAGTGTACTATCAGATATTAATTTATTATAAAGTGTGATATATATATATTGTTTACATTCTCAAATAAACCTTTTAATTTGAAAAACAAACCTACTTCTTGGCTCAGCGGGGTCAGGGGAATTCTAAGGGGGGGTGTTATACAAGGGTGGTCATCCAGAGTACTGAACTAGACATAAAAATACATTAATAAGGGTTTTCCTCAGCATCCCAGACTAGGCATTGACTTGGCTGTATGTAATGATGCCCGCTCACGGGGAGCCGGTTCAAGCCCTGCGTCCCCGAAAGTGGACATCCAGTCCCCAAGGAAAGATCCAGCAACCCCATGTAGGGGCCCTTTGGACAGTGTCCTGGCGCCTTTGGCGCCAGGCTCATAAAAGACATCAGTCGTGGCACCATAGGCGCCAGGCTCATTATGGGAGTGCTTGGGTGCACTTACCTGATGCAGACCATGCTGCAGGATCCCAGCCTCCTTGAGGCCTGAAGGGAACAACTTTACCTGTGGGACTAATTTACCATCCGGGCGTGGTCAGGGAAGGATACATACCTGATTGGAGGAAGGATACATACCTGGAACTTCTTCCAAGGCTATTTAAACCCCACCCGAACAGCCACACGTGCTTCGCGTTGTTCTGCATCTAGCAGCTGGACGCTCACCGTGTCTGCTCCTGCATCCTGACTTCTGCCACGCCTGCCAGCATCCTGGATCACCTGCAAAGGAAGAGAAGAAGAGAACAGAAGAAGGAAAAGTCCTTACCTGCTAAATCCGCAACCCGGAGACATCTCGCCGACAATCCTGAAAAGGAAGACTTTTATTTAAAAGCTCATCGCGTCGATCGCTGCAGCGCCGCATTCCATTCACCTTTACAGGGCGCCTCCATGTTCAGCAGCGATCATCCGTATTCGCAGTCACGCCCCAGTGCCTAGGGAGAAAAAGGCAAGAACAAAAGGTGAGAGAGAGAAAGGAAAGCTAAATCTCCATGTTAAGACTTACCTGTTGATTCATTCCCTCTTCATTTCGGGATCCGCGCCGCATCCTGGCATTTCGGGACCCCGGCCCCTAAGGGGAAAAAGGAAATCAGCGTTCATGAACGAATGAAAAGACATTAACAAAAAACGCTCATTAAAGACTTACCTGATTTCTACAAGGATTTCACCTCTCATCTCGGGTCGGTGCCTGTTCCCCGGCATTCCGTACCCCGGCTCCTATGGGGAAAAAGACACTAGCATTAGTACATTAATGCATGGACACAAGGGGAACCTCTTATCAAAAAGCTTACCTGGAAGCCAAGCAAGTTTGCTTCTCACCAATACAAAAATCCAGTGAAGTAACTGGATACCAACGCGCCCCTGCATTAGAAGCAGGATGGAGAGCTCGTCCTTCCAGACCCTAAGGTGAGACGCTACGGGGAATCACAGAAGGGTTTCGAGGAGGGTGAAAGGGGAAAGTGGGAGGCCAATTGCATTACCCCGCAGACAGTTAATCCCCTATTTTCGCCTACAGAAGGATACTTCTGCGAGCCAGACACGCCAGATTTGGTGGCCCGGTCCAGACCATCTTCCGAACCCTGCGCATCACCTTAGAAGAGGTCACAGCAACGCGAACCAGGCCAGCGCCTCCGTGGGAGTCAGGTGAGCGCTACAGAACGCAAAGCCTTCCTACAAATTCCCACCCAGGCGCTATGGAAAGTTCTGAGACTGATCAGTTGGCCCAATTAATGGGGGAATTACGGGCCGAAGTACATGCCGCTCGTCAAGAGACTAATGCCCTCAGGAGGGAATTAATAATATCAAAGGAAAGAACTGATGACCTGGCCAGACAGCTTTTGCAAGGGCAAGCTGGGCAAACTCCTCTACCCGGTTCCGGAGGGAACCCCACTCCTGTGGTTTCCAGTAACCCTGTGCAGATTAATCTACCCGGAAACATGCCGCTGGCCCCACCCGAACGCTTTGCTGGGGACCCCAAACGATTTGCCGTATTCATGAATATGTGTCGTTTGCCCTTCCTATACAGACCTGGGGCCTTCCCTAATGATCAGACCAAGGTAGCCTTTGTATTGTCATATCTCAGCGGCTGCGCTGCCGATTGGTCAGTTCCACTGGTTACTCAAGATGACCCGATTCTCCGTGATTTTCAAGGGTTTCAAGCAAGCATGGAAAGGTTATTTGCTCAACACTGTCAGGGGCAGGCTCTGGATGACGAACTTCTATCCCTGCGACAGGGCAATCAGAACCTCCTATCCTATATTGCAACCTTTAATAGACTAATTGAGGAAACGGGATGGCCAGAGGATAAAAGAGTCACGTTGTTTTATCGAGGCCTACGCAGAGAACTTAAAGATGTCTTGGGCCAAGTTGTAAATCCGCCCCAAGAATGCACAGAGTATATAGACTTAGTGGTCCAATAGGATCACAGACTTCAAAACAGAAAAGCAGATTGTTCCAGGTTTGAGACCCGGGTGTTGGTCAAGACCCATGCTAATCCCAAACGAGTTGATGTCTCTGAGCCTATGCAAATTGGAGGGGTTAAAGGACCCTTAACTCAAAAGGAATGTGAAAGTAGGCGGCAGTTAAAATTATGTCTTTATTGTGGGAATTCTGGACACTTTCTACGAGATTGCCCGGCAAAACCGCCCCGAAAGGCGGTAGGAGCCACTGATAAAAACCATGAAGACTCTGTTTCGGGAAACAACTCTGCCCGACAAGTGTAGAGGTCCGCTTGCCGAGCTTGAAAACTAACTCTCAGACCTCGCATTTCATTGTGCCAATGGTTCTCATAGATCCAGAACAGCCTAAGCGGTTGCATGAAATAAAGGCATACATCGATAGTGGGGCTATTGGAAACTATGTGGATCGTGAATTGGTCTCTAGGATTAACCTCCCTCTCTGTCCTAAAACCAGCCAATATGTCATCACCACAGTCGATGGAACTGAAATTGCCTCTGGACCGATAACACATTCCACTAATGAGGTGACTCTTATTGGCCCCGACGGCCATCGGGAGGGTGTTGTGTTTGATGTAATCAAGGCTCCACAGTTTCAGGTTATTCTTGGAATCCCTTGGTTAGAGACACATAATCCTCAAATTGATTGGCGAGCTAAGAGAATAACCTTCCCGGATTGTACACAAACCTGCTACCCAAAAAACCTGAAGATTAATCTAGCATCTGTAACCTCTGCCTCCATGCAACTACCTCCGGAATACCAAGACTTTCAGGACGTCTTCCAAAAGGAACAGGCCAACACGTTACCTCCTCACAGATCGTACAATTGCCAAATCGATCTGGTGCCCGGTGCACAACCCCCTTGTAGCAGGATGTATGCCCTTACCGAACCTGAGAACCTGCATTTGAGACAATATTTAGATCAATACCTAGCTAATGGTTTTATTCGCCCGTCTAAGTCCCTGGCATCCTCGGCTTTGTTCTTCGTGCCCAAAAATGAAGGCGACCTTAGAACTTGTATCGATTACCGCGCATTGAACCAGATAACGGTTAAAAACCGTTATCCTTTGCCTCTGAACCCTGAACTCCTTGACCAGGTGAAGGACGCTTGCATGTACACCAAGTTAGATCTCTGGGGGGCTTATCATCTGGTACGAGTTAAAGAAGGCGACAAATGGAAAACTGCCTTCCGTACTAAATACGGATTATTCGAGTACCAGTTGATGCCTTTCGGATTGCGTAACGCGCCGGCTGCCTTCCAATACTTCATGAATGACGTCCTTCGGGAACTCATCGATGTTTGTGTTGTCGTATATATCAATGACATTCTGGTGTACTCCTCTTCGGAATCTGATCACAGAAAACACGTCAGGGCAGTACTTGAAAAACTGCGCCAACACAAACTATTTGCTAAATTAGAGAAATGTGTTTTCCATACCACAGAAGTCGAGTTTCTAGGTTTCATCCTGACACCCAAAGGAGGCTGAATGGACTCAAGAAAAGTGGATGCCATCCTCAAATGGCCATCACCTAGCTCTGTAAAAGGCGTTCAAAGTATGCTCGGCTTTGCAAATTTCTATCGCAGGTTTATCCCGGAATTTTCACGCGTGGTACAACCCATTACTGCACTCTTGAGGAAAAATAAACGTTTGAATGGTCTGAAGAAGCCGAGCAGGCCTTTCAGGATTTAAAAGCTAAGTTTACCTCTGCACCTATATTGAAACACCCGCGTCCAGATCTCCCTTATGTCGTCGAGACTGACGCATCCAGCCTAGCCATGGGAGCTGTCCTGTCCCAAAGAGATCCCGAAACCAACCAACCGTAGCATTTTGGTCCAGAAAATTCTTGACACCCAAGGTTAATTATGCAATCACTGACAAAGAACTGTTAGCCATTAAGTCCGCTGCAGCGCCGCATTCCACTCACCTTTCCAGGGCACCACCATGTTCAGCAGCGATCATCCGGATTCACAGTCACGCCCCAGTGCCTAGGGAGAAAAAGGCAAGAACAAAAGGTGAGAGAGAGAAAGGAAAGCTAAATCTCCATGTTAAGACTTAACTGTTGATTCATTCCCTCTTCATTTCGGGTACACGCCACATCCTGGCATTTCCGGACCCCGGCCCCTAAGGGGAAAAAGGAAATCAGCGTTCATGAACGAATGAAAAGACATTACCAAAAAACGCTCATTAAAGACTTACCTGATTTCTACAAAGATTTCACCTCTCATCTCGGGTCGGCGCCTGTTCCCCGGCATTCCGTACCCCGGCCCCCATGGGGAAAAAGACACTAGCATTAGTACATTAATGCATGGACACAAGGGGAACCTATTATCAGCACCGCGAACCAGGCCATCGCCTCTGTGGGAGTCAGGTGAGCGTTACACTGTAGTGTTGATTGAATATCGCTTACAGATTACTAATGGGTTTTCATGATGAGGAAGATGGAGACAGGTGTAACGTTGTGGTTTACTAACTGATATGGAACCAGGAATATTGACACAAGTGTATGTAAAGGCATCTTGGAGTAAGACACATACCAGATTCTGAATTAACAATACAACTTTATTAACTTAAAAGTCAGGATGGAAAAACGCATATCTTGCCCTATACTATAATGGATTTTACCTACCAAACCCAAACTAAGCTCAACAAATAGATCTGTCTGTGTCCAAAGTCTATTTTTGCCATCACATCTAATCTATACAATGTATAGGGCTTTCAGAAACCAACAAAATAGTGTTCTGTCCAGCTCGCAGCTTTCTTTCAGCTCTCTTCCCCAAGTATAAGGCAGTTCCAAGAAAAGTCTTAGGATTGCCTTAAGTTTAGGATGATATCAAGTTAACCAACACTCGGGGTTCCCTTGCCCAAGTTACAAAACACAGTTCTAAACACAAACGATTAACTTTCAATGTTATTAGGATATTTTCCAGTTTTCTTAAAGTTTGGCGGCACACATGTTCCATCTGTATATGGCTGGACTTTGTACAAAAATGTCTTGACATTCATTTGTTAAGATTCATCTCCAAAGTTCCATTCACTTTGGAGTCCAATATATATCAGGTTCACTTGTATTGCTGATGTTCTGTTCACTTTAAGGTCAAATATTTATTGGTTTCTCTTGTTCAACACTTTGTTGACTAACAGATTCAAAATATATGAATGTTACTTGCATTTAAAGTTGCATTCACTTTTGAGCTTGGCATATGAAGGATTTATTTAAATTTTAAAGCTCTATTCATTTATAAAAGTAAATATAAAAGTAAACATTTTCTTTCAGTTTGGTATTCAATAAGGATTACAATATGTGTGGTAGCCTTTTTGTTCAGTTTGGAGTTCAATAATTGTTAAATGCCTTCATGCAATTCACCTTGTTGTTATATATTTGTATAGAATGCCTTTAATAATGTTCCTAGCACTCTGAGACCTTTGGAACAATTATAAAAAGATTTCATTTAGTTAATGTCATTGTTATGAGTCTTTGTAGATTGCCTTTATAACATGCACATCACTCCAAGACTTTTGAAAACATGTCTTCATGTAGACGTTACCAGTCTGCTACAAAGTATTCTCAATTGTTGAAGAGTTAATGAGGCTTCAGAAAGGAGACCTTCAAAAATGTGTTTTATCAGGCACATGACCACTGTGATACAAAGTAATCCTCCGTGTTAGTTCAAACACTCACATACAGGGTTTCCTGTCTCATAGAAACTCACTGGTTGTTTCTTTTGGAGTTCCTGCAGCACTCTCAGCCTTCGTTTCTCTTCCTCAGTCAGGCCTCCACCTCCTGCCCATTAGGCACACCTGAGTTGGCTTCTAGCCCAGAGAGAATGAGCACTGCGAAAACCAGAAAAAGGGGCAGCCTCCCGACACAGCTCCCTTTCAGTGTTCGTTCAGTTCCATGGAGCCCCAGCTCCCCGGGTGCACTCCTTTGAACCGTCAGCATGTGGCACACATACAGCTCCCTGCTGCTTCTCCTGGCCTCTCTGCTGCTGCTCCACCATCACTGCCACTGCTTTCCACTTTGACATTATATGATTGGGCGTGTTGTACATCTGCAGCACTTTAACATGCTGCAGGTTTGAATGTGCAATTAGACCTGCCTGACCATCATTAAGTGGGCATGCCTGACCTATACAAATCTCATCAGGTATCTTCCTCATCGCAGTACCATAGTGGTAAAAGCACTGTGTCTTCACTACTCCTGGTTGCCTCTTCATCAGGAAGTCAGGGGAGTTGATTCACAATAACCCATGAAGGTGGGGGAAGGTTTGGGTTGGTTGTCAGTAGGAAAAGGCTAGGAAAAGGCTAGGATGTCATGTCTCTCCTAAGGACAACACCCTCCCAGTCCCCGAAAAACCCTCCACCCCTCTTATATTTAACCTTTTTTTATTACTTCCTGGCATGTCAGGATTTAGAGTATCTCCTATCCTTTTTCCAGTCAATGGGGCATGAATAATATCCCATAACTGCCCCTGTAATAAAGGTTTCTCCTTGGAAGGGAAGGGGGGAGTACTGCATCTCACCTAAAGACACCCCACTTCCAAACCCCAAGGATCTTCCACCCAGGTGATCCTCCCTCACTTGACCACCCCTTGGGTCGGGATCCAAGAGTGATGCCCTTTCCCTGGCCACCTGCACAGAAGATCCAAAGGGATTGGCAGTGAGAATACCCTCATGTTTCTCACATGCAATGCAATTGCTTTAAAAATGTGATACCGATATGAGGAAGGGGGTCCTGCATTATGTATCAGGTATGAAAACGAAGGTGGCAGTGTAGTGAAATTGATAGGAAAGGGGTTTCCAGGTTTAGGAAGAAGGAGGCAGGGGTAATGTAATGGATTGCTAAATAGGTACTGTCAGAAGCCAGGAATGAGATGTGGCCACAGAACACTCATAGTTCTGGCTATACACTTTTATTCAAAATCAAAAGGGTTGTGGAAATGCCTCCCTATCCCTAACCTGGGATGTATTGCCCTACCTCAACCAAAAACAAAGAGTTCTGTCCATTGTCAAGAGTACCAAAGTAAAAATATATCCTGTGTCCGAAATCCTATTCTGGCCTTCATGTTCTCGGTGGATTTCAAGGTGCACACATTTTCCAATTCAACGAAAATATATTACTCCAACCAAAATGTTGCAAGTGGACAATGTTCACAGCTCCAGGGAATGGCTCCCTTCCCCAGGTTCCTCTTCCCAATATACAAGTTTCTTGTAGCCCAAGTGGATGGCTTATCCCTCGTGGCGGACACACTGTAATCAGGAAAATAGAAAAAGAGTTCCCTTGCCCAGGTTCCTTTTAACAGTTAAGTTCAAAACAAAGAATCACATTTGAAATAGTTCACGATCCTAGGGTATGTGACTTCCTTAGTGTACTCAGTTCATTTTACAATTTGGATGCAGGTCTCGGACTCGCAGGTCACCTGGTATACTCCTCGTCTTCACTCTTATCTTACTTTGCAATTTCAAGGGCATGTATCATCCTTGAGATTCTCTTGTAACCTAACACACACAACCAAGTGATTTGGCATTGTATATTCTTCTGTCGGGATTTCGTTACAGCCTTTTACACATTTTATCTTCACCTGGTATTTTCTCCTGCCAGGACTTCCATACAATATTTATCTTCACCTGGTGTACTCTCCTGACAGGACTTTCATACCCTAATTCTTATTACAATCTCTTCACCTGGTGTACTCTCCTGTCTGGACTTTCCTGCAATAATCATATTACAATTCTCTTTTAACCATGAAACAATATCAGTCCAATGTTGTTGTATCATTCCTTGAGTGGTTCTCTCTTTCATGTATTGAGCTTTTTTCCCTCTCGTTCACCTTTATTCGGTTTTCTACCTCTGTCCCTTTAAGATAGGTGTTCAATGATTTGTGGAATAGCTCATGGGTCATTTAGCTTCTTCAAATACTTCACTTGGCCTATGGATAGTGATTGTGAGGTAGTGCACATTTTGCAGGCAACCCTACAACCCTCTATTCTTCCATGGGCTTACGGGTGCTCAAATGTCTCTTGTGCCTTTCTGCTTCTGTTCTCTTTGGATTGTGGGCGTGGCTCGCGACTTGTCATCCGTTGTGCCTCTGCCTTGACGTTCATTGGTTTATGCTGCCTCTCCCTCTCAGGCAGTGTGTCCTCTGCACTCCAGTTCCTTCTCCTGCAGAATCTTATCCACCAAAGTTCTGGCTCATGCAGGTAATCGTGTAGCTCAGCGGCTGCAGCTCTCCCTCATTGCTGTCAGCCGCACAGGCTTCAAACCTCCAGTTCTGATTAAAGTGTTTCCAGAGACTACACTGCATCGTAGACTTCTTGGTCTTAGTAATCTTCACTGTTCTTTGATCTTCCTCATCTCAGTAGTTGATGGATGATTCTTTATGTGTTGTTAAGGAAGCTGGTATGGGATTCTTTCAAGAGTAATCATAACTGCAGCCTGCCTCTTCCTCATTTCAGCAATTAATGTATTACTCTGGTTGTCATGTTTGGGAATATTAATACTGGATTCAGTACATGTATGAGGATGAGTGGTGCAATAAGACATTGAGGCCTGAGGAATATAAGGAACATCCCTAAAGGGGAATGGTGGAAATGTGTCTTTCCCCGAAGATGTCATGTCTCTCCCCGGAGGGTTGCCTCTCCCCAGGTGGTCCTCCCTCATATAGCTGTCCCCAGGTTCAGGATCAGGTAGTGGCTGTCCACCCCTGGTAACCTTGAGAGAGGCTACCTCAGGGAAAGAAGTGATGATACCATCAGATTCATCACAGTACCGGGATGAGGAGTAGGGAGTACCCGTGTGTTGATGATCGAGACAGGAATAATGCATTAGATTACTAAGAAGATACTGGAATGAGAATCACAGAGGTGAGGGGAAATGTAATACATTACTAATGGAGTACTGGGAGGAGGAATGCATGAATAATGAGGTACAGGGAGCTATAAGCAGGATGTAGGGGTAATGTTATGATTACTAATGGGGTATCATTTTGAGGAATGGGGAGGCAGGGACAATATAATGATTACAAATGAGGTGCTGGGATGAGGAAGAGAGAAGCATGTGTAATATCATGGTTACTACGAAGGTACCAGAACAAGAAAGATGGAGGTGGGGTTAATGTTATGGAACAGTAGTGTGGGACCGGGATGAGGACGAGTGAAGCAGTGGTAATGTATCACTAATAGGGTTCTGTGATGAGAATTAGGGTGGCAATAGATTGCTAATCCGGTACTGGGACAAGGAGAGAGATGGGGTCACATAATGGATTACTCTGTGTGAGGAGGAGGGAGGCAGGGTCATGGGATGTGTTGCACATGGGGTACCAGTACATGGGCAAAGGAAACAAGGATAGTGTAATGGTTTACTTACGGGGTCCCGGAATGACCCAAAAGAAAGAGGAGAATTAATAGATTACTAATGAGGTACCATGCTGACAAAGAGTTATGGGGGATATTAATGGGTTTCTAATGGGGTACTAGGAAGAGGGAGGTGGGGCAATGTCATATATTAATAATGAAATATTGTGTATGAGAAGAGGCCGGCTGGTGTAATGTAATGCATTGTTAATGTAGTATTTGGATGAGGAAAAGAGAAGTGAGTGTAATGTAATGGATTACTATGAAAGTACACAGATGAGAAAGAGAGAAGGGGTACATTACTGGAATACTAAGAGGGTACTGGTAAGAGGAAGAGGGAGGTGATGGTAATTTATTGGATTTCAAATGTGGCACTGGGGTGAAGAAGAAGGAGGCGGGGGAAATATAATGGATTATAATTAGAGTACTAGTACTAGGAAGAAGGAGGAGGAGAAGAATAGTAATAGATTATTAAGAGGTTAACGGGGCGAGAGAGAGGAAGGTGGGTGTAATGTAATGGAGTACTAATGGAGTAATGAGATGAGGAAGAGAGTTTCAAGAGTAATGTAATAGTGTTCTAATGGGTTACCGGGACAAGGAAGAGTTAGGCAGAGGGAACGTAATGGAGGACTGACGTGGTTCTGGAATGAGGAAGAGAGAGGAGTGTATAATGTAAAGGATTAATAATGATGTAGAGGCTCTAGAAAGAGGGAGGAGAATTGTGATACATTACTAGATTGGTCCTTGGCGCACTAGTTGGTAACTGTCATGTAGATGATAAGGAGAATTCTTAGTCTACATGATTTAGTATATCATATTAACAATCTCTCACAATAGACATATGCTTTGTCTTTTTTAAACAGTAGCAAGATGACAACGGGTGGTACAGCCACCTCCACGGGAGATCGCAAAGTAATATTCTCACTTTTCTTTATGGCTAGTCCAGCTGCTGCCACCGGCCTCAGGCAAGGGGGCATTCCTGCTGCCACTGGGACTAGTTCTTTACTGTAATAAACAGCTGGACAAAAATTAATTCTGTGCCAATGAGTGACTACCGCTAATGCAAATCTGTTCCTCTCATGCATTATAGATCACACCCATTCTTATAATCCGGCAAGCCTAGAGTGGGTTCTTCGGGACACAGGACTTTATTTTGCAAACACTATTTCCGGTTATGTCTTCCACTGTAAGGGCGCTATCATATTGGACCAGGTGTACATCAGGAGGGGTCTTACTGTGTCTGCATAGCCTAATATCCACTATCGGATGTAACTGACTGGCCCCCACCCAAAAAATACTCTTATCTGTGTGATTTTCTGTGACTTTGGGATTCTATAAATAGCCTCCTATCGAGATGAGGATATCAGCTGATTTGTTTCTATGATGTCAAGTCCTAGTTAACACATCCATTCTGTGCATAAATGCAATTTCTTCTTAGAAGCTTTGTGGCCTTTCATTGCTAATGCAATCATTGGTACCTACGTATCTTGTTTGTATGGGTTGTATAATGGGAAGACTATTAACAGGTTGTCCACATATTGGATGAGCACTGATTTCCATGGTACATTTTTATTTATTTATTTGTTTATTTATTCATTTATTGTTATAGTTGTCTTTAGTTGAAACAAACTTGTACAACTGTACACATATCGTTTAAAATAAACCTTAGAATAAGAAATACATATAATGTATCATCATCAATGCTATCCAACATATGTCACATACATACATTATTTTTATACACATTTCTTTCATTCATTCCTCTATCAATTCATGTTCAATTTGAAAGTTATTGAATATACATATAGCACAAAGCTTTGTATAACATTTGATTTAAAAAAAATCATGTTCAACAATTCTTAATAATAGTAAAATTGTAAAATGATCTTCCTCAGATTCAGTACCAACTTTTCACACAGTGTGAATTTTTATAAATTGCATACTATTAACATCAGATTTTAATAAACATCTGTCACAGTTCATTTGAGCAACCGGCGATTTCACACCTCTTTGTATTGTAAAGGATCATCTGCAAAGGGGAAATAGATTACATAAAGGGCAAGGTGCTTCAGTTCTTAAACTAATAGGATCCACGTATTAGAATTTAGAATTGACCCAGCTATTGTGCACATATTATACAGAGCAATATGTATGGGTTTCTGACTGTGTATTTAGGCACAGGTGCCCGAAATGTGTGGTAGATATGGTGCTATCTTGATAAACATATCGTCATATATATATAGCTGTATAAAGAGACAAGCATGGGGCACTGAGTTAAAATATGTCTGACAGTCTCTAAATTATCCACTATTTTGCAAATTCGACAATACCGTTGGTTAGTCGCTAATTGCCATTGGGTTCCATAGGTGGCTCTTACTGGCAGTTGGTGTGTTCTCATGAATAACCGAAATCTGCGTACAGCTGGGCTATGACAACATATTAAATATGCTTGTGGACTGAGGTACGAGTGGACAATACCCTCTAGCTGATGATAGTTATACAAGCTACTCATATGATTGAAGTTAGTTTCCCAATCTTTTCTCTGTGATCTTTTTTTAAAGGCCATTTTGACGGCTTTATATCGACCACAAATAGAGCGATCAAACAGATCCATTTAATTCTGTGTATAGATCATGGCAAAGAGCATCAAATGTATGAGGCGTTTTGATATTATTTATCCAGATTATGTTTTTCCTTATAATATTTAACATCTGGCTCACCGGATGGCACAAGGCTTTCAATGGGAGGAAGCCTCTTTGATTTTTAATAACAACTTTGAGGGATGTCCACCCAAATTCTTTTAGAATATACTGAATGGAATAGGATGGCGGGAGGCCTAATATGGTTCACCAAAAGTGGCCTTCTATTTATTCAGCCATAATAGATTTTTGATGGTGGGAGCCTCTAGTCCATAGGTCAACACAGGGGCAAACCACTCTGTATATCATGTAATTATTCCCTTCAACGAGTAGCCTGCGTAATGAGATACAAAACTACGGACAAGCATAGTGATTTGCTTTGCCCGTTGGATCTTTCTTGCAATTAAAGGTCAACATCATTCTTTACAGTCCATGTCTACACCCTAACATCTATACGAATCGGTGTACTTGACGATTCCCCAGTTTAGCGACATTATGGGCCTATTCACCTTCCTTGATGTAAACAGCATAATCTTTGTTTTTTTTTAAGATTAATGTTCATACTGTATTCAGTAGTAAAGTGGCCCAATTATTTTAGTATGGTTCTCATGTCCTTGAAAGTGTGGTCGACAATGACAAGGTCATCAGCATACAATTATGCTGTGACCTTTGTCGTTTTAAATTTCACTGGGCAATTAGCATGATTTTCGAGTCGGCCAATTAATTGCGCTATATGGAGGTTGAAAAGTAAGGCTGCTAATAAGCAGCCTTGTTTGACCCCTTTATTGATTTTAAATGATCTATATAAGCGCCCTTCATTGTCAAGGCGTATGCAGGCAGTACAGCCCTTTGGAAATTTCTTCTGGGTGTTCTGCACCTCCCCTTGTGCATGTCCCTGCAAACTCTTCAACTCTAAAGTCTTCAGCGTGCCCTTCGTCTTCTCTTGACACTCAACACAATCATTTACAACAGCAACCAGCTCTACCAATGGTTTGGTCTGCCACCCAATACATACATGTTTAAGCTGCGTTTGGACCTTAGGTGGTCTTGGGTGGTCTGGCTTAGTAATACCAGAGTGCTGGGTGAACACTGT
This sequence comes from Ambystoma mexicanum, assembly GCF_040938575.1. NCBI lineage: Eukaryota > Metazoa > Chordata > Amphibia > Caudata > Ambystomatidae > Ambystoma > Ambystoma mexicanum. Next base: position 83,679,337 of record NC_090925.1, read on the forward strand.
AGGATTGTTTAGCGTGTTTTGGGAGCACAGAGTACAGCACCACTCCACAGGATCAATGTATAGCATGTTTTTTTTGAAGTGCAGTGCCACTGCATGGGTTTGGTGCATTGCTATGATGCAGTTGTTTCAAGCTATGGGTTGCCAGTGTAACATGGACATATAAGTAAGGGGAGGTTATTCAGTCAAAAACGATTTTTACATATACAATGCAAATACATTTTTCACAGTTAAAAGCACACATCTGTACCTTCAAAATGCACACCATTTCTCACCTGAAATGCCTATGTTGCAAGAGACACATTTGGTAATTAACAAACTAATATCACTAACAAGACTAATAATTATAACTCATTAATAAAAGAATGTGTCTTCACTGCAAAAAGAGGCAGACTCTGAAAATCAGTTTTAAACACACATTCAAGTTTTTGTTTTTTTTTCTTTGCCTTTCTGTGCTCTGTACACAGTAACTGCAGGAAGCAAAGACTTCAAATAAGCAGGAAATCAGCTTGTTACAGTTGCAACTGTACAAGAAGAGCCATTGTTAAAAGTAGGAGGATAGAACATGATTGATTCTGATTGGAGCACGTCACGTCAAGCATCATGTTAGAGGCTGTGACTAGTGTTTTGCTGCAGAATCTGGGGGAAGAAAGGGAGAGACATCTTGACACAGCTCGAAGAAGGATGGGGTTGACAGCTGAGGAGCGCTCTGCCTCACCATTTATGTGTGGCCACATGGGTGTGATCTTCTGGTGTTTAATTCTTCTCTTTGCTAGGAATTCTTCTAGGCCCGCACTTTGGAATGGGAAACCATGGTTTGAGCATACTGTTTTGGGGAACCAGTGGGTAGCAAACATTTCCCCATCACTTCTTGTAGAGCCAGAGACAGGACAAACTCTACTTTGGGGTACCGGGACCATTCGGTTGTCATGACTAGGAAATGTGGGTCTCTTTGTGTGGAGCCAAAGTCCATGTGAATGGTTTCCCACGGCTTTTTGCTTCGAGGCATTCACTGGGTGGATGGCCCTCTTTTTTTTGGAGCAGCTACTTGGCACCACTTGCAGGCACAGATGAATTCCTCTACTTTCGATTCAGGTGACGGGAAGCAAACTTTGAGCCTGAGGCGGCTTTTTTGTTTTGGCTGCACCTTGGTGGCCGTGATGGGCAAGAGCAAGCACTCTGTTGGTTAGTTCTGTAGGAATGTGGGGCCCTCTCAGTAGTAGGCCATCATCCATGAATGTTAGTTCGCCTCTCACTTTCCATAGTTGCTCTAGGTTATTTTAAGCTTCCTGTGTTCGCGAGCATAGGTCCTTAGGAACTGATTTCCACTGCCCTATCTCCATTGCGTCACACATGATTTGGAAACACCCATTGTGCCTCGATGCTGCCTTGAGTTTGGCGACGTCCATCGAGTTGGGGATTGAGCTATCAGAGCCAGACCAGAATAAACTACTAATTACTTCTTTGGTAAAGGATAGTTGACAACAAATTAGCAATGTATCTTGCTTCATGACAACACGTTTAATAATGTCTTCAGGTAAAACAAGTACCACACTGGTGCTGTTTGTTTATAGAATACCTTCTATCATAAGGACAGCCTTCTTGCCACTTTTGTTTCCCCATTTCTGTATTAACGAAATGCTGACAATGGTTCTGTCTTACTCTGACACTTCTTTGGCTTTGGCAAAGTGGGTTTAAGCCAGTTCTTTTTATGAGCTTCTTCAAATATGGGCAATAGATTTTACAAACACATGGATTCTCATTTGATGCTTCTTGGGTTTGGAACTGTTTTTTTTTTTTTTACTTGCCTTGTTCTAGTTCTCTTTTTGCTTAGGCAATAGTTTTCAAAGTATTGCCTGCTCTTGTTGCTGTCTTTCAATCTGACCCACATACATATATTGACACCCTTTAGGTCTGGTGATTGTGTTCTCATTATTCCACTTGCTCCTTTCCAAGTCAGCTGGGTTTACAAAATAATGATTTGTCTGCTTTATGTCAGTTTGGTAATCAGAAACATGTTTCTTTTTTAATTTGACTGTGCACGTATTATTTCTAATGTTAAAGCACCCAGACTTGGCAAGCGAGAGGTTATGGAGCGCTCCGGTGTCACAATCTCTTAGTGAACTCACTGGTTCTGGCGTGCACGTCCGTTCGCCTTGGTGCCTCAATGTCCTCTGCTTCTGCTGCTTCTCGCTGTCCAGCAACCTGCTTCCTGCCACTGGAATTTGCCTTACTTTGGGGAAAGATTTTCAAGTTTACACTTCCCGCTGCGCACCCTCTGCAATTCTGGTCTGCAAAGGGAAAGCTTTCATCTCCAATGCTTCCCATGCATGACCTCTGCAAATAAGGCTTCTAGAAGAAAGACCCTCTCAGGACTGGCAACCTCTCGACACTGGTCTTGGCGTCTTCGTTCACCTACCGATTCTGCTTCTGCAGCAATGTGGAGAGTTCACACTTCTCCACCTCCTACTACTACTCTCCTCATGGCCTGGGCCCGAGGGGGCCCTTGAAGCCTCCACATCTACATTACGTGTGGGTCATTTCTACTAATAAGATGCACTTTGCATGTTTGTGTCTCTGCAGTCCTCTTCATGGAGTCCACCATGTTAAAATCAGCTTTTCCCATGGGAATATTAAAACCATGTTAATTTAGTTCCTTAATTATATTTCCCAAAGGAATATCATAATGACTAAATGAAAGATTTGACTTTACAGAGAAATAAACATCTTCAGTGTCTACATTGGTATTATTTAAAGACTCATTGTTACTATTCCTCTGGGATTCAAGGGAGCTTCACCTTTCATTTCTTTCAATGTATGAGTGGTTATGAATGTTTTCACCCACGCTAATCCATTACATATTTTGGCATCATTGATATTTCTACCCTACAGGTTATACTGCATCTCACCCAACATAGTCCTCCTGGGGCCCTGGCAAATACCACCCCCAGGGTCATGATCAGGCAGCGTCTGCAATTCCCTGGCCACCTGGTAGCACTCCACAGTGTTCATCACATTGGGTCCTGCTACTCTGTTAGACAACCTTTCTCAGATGAAAGCATTTTTCATTGTGTTCCCTTTCTTTTTGTGTGTTAAATAGTACGTGGCAGCAAAGCCAGAGCAGAAGGGTCTTGTTCAAACAAAATCCTGCCTGGAAATTGTTAAGGATTTCAATCAGGCGATACACTCTGTTCCCGCCAAAGTGTACAGCGCAATGGAAAAACGTATTTAATATGTGGATTCAATTATTTGAAAGATGTACCACTCGTATCACACCCATTATTTAAGAATACCCCAGGTCACGCTGAACCAGAAATCAGGCTGGTTTGTAAAAGGGATTATTTATTTACTTAGTTAAGATCAAAACACAATACATATATTAATAGGTAAACAACAATCACCAATGAGGTGACAAAACACTGAATAATATCTTTAGTACACTCGGAATAGGTAATAAGCAAAACAAATGCAGCACAGAAAATAATGCTTTTGTGTTGGTTTCAGATCAGATGGCACAATGGTTAGCAGTTCCCCCTGCAACACTTCTCAACCCTCCCCCCCCAATAGGCAATATAAAGAGATAGGAGGAGAGAGCAGGTATTCAGGAATGTACAGGTCAAACAGTGTCTCACTTCCCATTCCCCCTTTACCCAGAAAGAGAAAAACAAAATGGGCTTTTCAACTGTCAGAATTACTTTTAGAGTAGCTGAGCAAGAACTCTAAAGGTGTGGAAAAATGCTTAAATGGTTGTAAATTCCTATAGGAGCCACTTTGAATAATTGCACACAAACACAAGCAATGATTTAATGCAAAGAAAACATTTGAAATCTTAAAATCCAAGTTGGAAGCTGTTTGAATCTATTTTACACATGTAAATACTTCTCAAAATGAAATGGGTTCTATGGATAGGTACAGATGTTAGCTACAAGTAGGAGTTAAAATGTTGATTCTATCACAAAAACGGAGGGAGTTACAGTGGTTTTAGTGAAGGTCGTGTTTGTAAAACAGGCGCGAGAATTGAAAACAGAAATGCACTTTTAAAAATGACAAATGGGTTTGCTACACTATATTTAAGACTACCAAACAGTAGAATGCCACACACGAAGGTCATTTACGGTCGATTATAACAGTTCAGGTGTGATACTCTGCTTTCTGTTTGGTTTGGGAATTACTTTCTTAATCAATCAATGGGAAGTTAGGGTTAGGAACCCATGTGAGAGAAGAGTCTGTGCAAAGATAGTTCTGACAATACTGGTTCTAATGAAAGATAGGACGGGTATAAGCTAGGGACAAGACTATGCAAAGTACATACACTATATGACACAGTTCTTCCTATTTATACTCTATGGATACATTTTTAAATGGGACCGACAGGATTCTGGACCATCAGGTTTGTGGGCCTATGGGAGACTGATGGCTGGGCACATCGGACTGGACAGGGTCAGCAAGGCCCTCTGGTCACAGCATGGCACAGGACTGGACAGGGTCAGCAAGGCCCTCTGGTCACAGCATGGCACAGGACTGGACAGGGTCAGCAAGGCGCTTTGGTCACAGCACAGCATTTCTTGGTCTGAGGATCTTTCAATTCAGCAGGCAAGCAGTAACAGCACAGTCCAGCTGTATTATGTTGCTTCCCCTCGGCTTTTGAGGTTCTGTTCTAGAATGTGAGGCCTAGCTGAGAATGGTTCAGCTATGCAATTGGCCCTTGCTTTGCCAAGTTTCTAGAGTCTGGAACAAGGAAAATGTAGATTTAAGCAGCAGGTCGCTCCGCCAGCATCAGGAGGGTGAGTGGATCTGTCTGTCCCTATCTCTGGTGAGCTGTCTCAATTTTTGCTATGAAATTACATCATACAGGGGGTGTGTGGGCAGGCTTATCTAAGCTTGTCCCTTTGTGCTGGGATAGGGTCAATGCTTCATCTCTGCCTTGCAATTTGAGTGATTGGCTCAAGGCTGGGTGATGTCAGGTTTATGATTTTCTTTTACAATCCTCAGAGACCTCCATTTAGCCACTGGTCTGAAAATCGGATTTTTTATACAAATTACACATACAGATGCCATATTTTATGTAGCAGCTATTCCTCAAAACCCTGTAGCTGTGGGATCATGTCTCCACTTTTACAGAATTTTGCCCTTTTCGTTATGAACACACATTTCAATTTTTCTGCAACTTTCCACAAATATGCGTGTTTAACATGGGGGCATGCGTGTACATTTTCACAATTCTAACAGTCATGCATTTTGTGTAGAATCACATTTCTTGGCATTCCTTTTCAGAACATGTCACACGATTTTGCCGCCTCTTAAAAAGTGCAGCCAGAAATTAAATGAACAACTGTCATTTTGATATTTTTCGCAATTTTGCTAGCAAGCCATAAGTCTTTTTAAAAAGTGGTTTTTGTTACTGTTCAGCCACAGATGGTTGTTTGGGTCCATCTCTTTTTGTCTTCCTGCAGTCCAGGAGCAGTCTCCTGCTTGTTTGTTCCTTGCAGAGGCCATTTACAACCCTATTCACTTTCAGTTTCCTGAGCTGCAGCTTGTCATTGTTCATTTTGCCTCTATAGACCAAATTCTGTCCTACCCTGTACTTAACACTTCCCCGTGAGTTCCTGCTGAGGGAAGGCCTTCCTTCTGTGAGAAAAACCTGCTATTCCAGTTTTGCAGCTTCAGCCGGGTTTCATTTAATTGTTAAATTCTTTTGGCTTTTCCTTAGCACAAAACAAACTTGTTGTATCAAATGACAAATAGAATTTTCATTCAATATTTTAAACCTGTGGGATCAAAACAACTATAATATGGGTTACTATCAGTAACAGGCCTCTTATTTTGCAAGCATGTGACTTTCAGTTTATATCATGTTAAAGTTTAATTAGGAAGGCCCCTGACAGCAGTTGTCATCACAGGTAGCCCTCTTCTTTACAGAGATTTGTTTTACAGATCCACAGACAGGCCACTTTTGCTGTGGAGATGTCTTTATGCTCTTAGCCTTTCAGTACATTGTACGTTCACAGTGATTCCTTAAACTAAGTGAATTGTAGCACCCAGCGAGAATTTTGAATATTTGAAAAGTGTTCTGTACCAGCATTCTGAAGTTTCAGCAGCAAAGAAAAGGTGATTTAAAGCCATATTGGAGTTTCATTTAGCAAAGCACTGCTTTTTCCTTCTACACTCCACTTTCAATTGTTGTGGAGCCCAGTGACACATTTCAGTAGTGAGAGCTCTGTTACACCACTGTCAACAGGCGTGGTAGATTGGGCAGCCACTTTTTGTGCGTTGAGAAGCGCGATTATCAGGGGTTTTGGCGTGCACAAGGGTTTTACAGCCATTTTTTCTGTTTTTGGCCCCACCATAACAGAGTGATGCAGCATAGCAGAGCAAAAGTGGGTCAATGCATCCCACAGAGCCCCCCCCTCCCGACTTGAGTTTGACCACTCGTCAAGGGGATGTCGGGAGATTGGGATGTTCTTTTATCTTTTGTCCATGTGGAGAAATTCAGCTGCTTCTCCCGTCAGTGCTGGGGGGAAGACGCTCTCCTCGCCTGTTCTGGTCAGAATATCTGCAGGTTCGGGTTGGGATTATGGAGCGGCACTCCAGGCTCCTTGGGTCTTTTCCTCCCGGTCCCCGAGTGGTCCTCATTGGTGATTAGATGATTCTTAGTTCCAATGCTAAAAAACAGAACATAGCATGGTTATGGAAATGTCCCCACTACTACTCCCCGAGGGTGTAGTGGGGCAGATGCATGCATTGAATACAATTTACAATATTCCCCGTCTATACTTACTAATGGTTTTAACAGGTGGATTCTTCTAGGTTTCCGGGTTTTCCCCCTCTGGGATTATGGTTGGCTCCTCTATTTGCCGCAATGTATGCCTCGGATGGCAACTCTTTAGCTGGTTTATGTGGACCCACTTGTCTTCCCCTTCTGCCAAACTGCCCTTGGAGATACAGATTCTGTAGGCGACTGGTGAGATTCTGTCTACAATTTCAAAAGGACCCCGCCGAGTTGGGAGGAATTTGTGCTGTTTGGGCTGGTTTCTTGGAAATTGTCTCTTACTTGATATTCTTTTTTAGTTGTGTTAAGATCATAGTGGGTCTTCATACTGTCTGCAGATCTCTCTAGATTCCGCTGAGCATAGGCAAAAGCTTGTTGAAGGTGTTTTCTCAGATTCTCAACATACTCATGAGTTGGGGAGGCATTTATCAAGGTCTGCTCTTGGGTTCTGTAGAGCAGATGATGGGGTAGCACCATCCTTCGTCCAGTCACCAGCTCAAATGGAGACATTTTTGTTGCAGAAGAAGGAGTAGAACTGATGGCCATTAGGACAAGGGGTAATCGAATGTCCGAACTTGGCCCAGAATCTGCCACAAACCTTTTTAATATGCTCACAATAGTTTTGTTGTATCTCTCAACTCCACCACTAGATGGGCCGGTAGGCAATGTGTAGTTTCCTTTTGACCCCAAGTATCTCCCACATCTTTGTCATCACTTCGCTAGTGAAGTGGCTACCTTGGTCTGACTCAATCATTTGGTGTAGTTCAAAACGCGAGAAGATGTGATTGATCATAAGGGCAGCTGCTGTTTCAGCCTTGCAATTTGGGGCCGGGAGACATTCCACCCATTTAGTGAACAAGCATGTTACAGTCAACATATACTTGTTCCCCCTAGAGGAGCGAATCACGGGCCCGATAAAGTCTACTTGCAAATCTGGCAGTGTCATCCCCCTCTTTTGGAGTGGAGCACGGTGTGTGAGTGATGTTGGCTGAAATTGTGCACACACAAGACACCCCTTCAGGTATTGGTCGAGGTCCTGCCCCATGTGTGGCCAGTATGCAACCTCTCGCAAGATTACTAATGTCGTATGAAAGCCCCGATGACTGGCTGTGGCTGCATCATGGGCGTGATTTAGCATCAGGCTTCGGAATGAGATAGGGACCACCCACTGGTCACGGCCAGATATGGATTTCCTCACCAACAAACCGTCTTGGATCCAGAAAATTTTTGGACATTTCATCAACACTCTGAGGTCCTCTTTCAATGTAATAGGTTTTCGACAGGGGAAAGTTCTCAAGGTCCTCAATGTGTTGATAAAACTTACCAATTATTGGATCCCCTTTTTGAGCCGTAACCAAATCAGCATATGGGGTCTCCTTACTCCATTGTGCACTTGCGAGTTCATTGTGAGCATTAACCTGGGACCTTGTGATAGCAGTGACCTGGATTTCCCCCAAAAGGGACTCAATCTCAAGTAGATCCCCTTGGATGGCTCTGGTTTTGGTCAGCTGATAAGCTAGGTCATTTCCAGTTTTGTCTGGTCCCTCTACTTTAGAATGACCCATGATCTTTTTCTAGTAGACGGTCATCCCATTCGAGGTGACCAGATCATCAATATTTTGTATTATTTTTCTGTGTTTCAATGGTTTGTTATTAGCATATAGCATGCCTCTGGTTTTCCAGTTAACCAGGTGCTCCACAAACCTGTTCCGTACATAATCTGAATCAGTGATTATGACCAGTTCGTGGAGTTGGTGTTGGATGGCAGAGATGATGGCTTGATGCACAGCCATAAGCTCTGCCACTTGACTTTTTCGGGGACCGATTTTGTACCCAGCGGAGGGTTCTTGGGAATCATTCACCCATGCATTCCCTACGCCGACCACAAGTTCCTTTTCCCCGTTGTTGTCAACATGTTAGGAAAACCCATCCACATAGACAGTGGGCATTCCCTCACAGTTGACATCTTCATAGACTTTGTGTGGGGAATTAAGGTATTCCTCCATGTTGTCCTTGATTTCAAGACTTTCGTCCTCAAGACGGTTTTCTCTGGCACAATCATGCAAGTCAGCCAGACCTTGCGCGAGGGGACTCTTCTTGTTTTGGCCATATCTGACCTCCACAGGAAAGCCTTGCATTGACAGAATCCAGGAAGTAATTCGGGAATTACTCACATTTCCGGCCCGGATTCTGTCACTTTGAAGATATTGCAAGGGTTGGTGTGGAGTCTCCACTATGATGTGTTCCTCCTGGATAAACAGGCAGTAATTCTTCAATGCCCACACCGTTGCCAGGAGTGCGTTCTCACAATCGTTGAATTTTTCCTCCACAGCGAATAAAGTCTTACTTGCATAGGAGATTACTTCATTGACCTTGTCATGCTTTTGGTATAATACTGCAGTCAAGCATGTATTTGAGAACCCTGTCTCCAAGAAGAACTCCTTGTTTTTGACAGGGTAAGCTAGGCAAGGCGCTTGTGAGAGGCTTCTTTTGAGTTGTCTTACTGCTTCGGCTTGTTCTGGACCCCACTCCCAATTGACCCCCCCTTCAGTAGATGGATCAGGGGTCTCGTGATCTCTGCGTAGTCCTCAATGAACTTTCTGCTGTAATTAGTTAGTCCAAGGAGGCTCCTTAGTTCCCGCAGAGTTTTGGGGTCTTTTATTTTCTGGAGTGCTTCTACTTTCTTTTCCTGGGGACAGAGATCTTCATGAGTTATCTCATGCCCCAAGAAATTGACATGGGTTCTGGACCACTGTACCTTTTGGAAAGAGAGTTTTGCTCCAGCAGCCCTCAACTGGGTCAAAACATAACGGATCTCTATGTGTTCGTCCACAGTTGAGCCTTTGACTAGAACATCATCTACATAGGCCACATTACCCCTTTCTCCCAAGTCGGGCATGGCCTTATGTAGAAATATGTTAAATTCATTGCCGCAGTTGATGTATCCGAAGGGAGTCCGGGTCCAAGTGTACTGCTGCCCCCCGAAGTTAAAGGCCAGCTTGTATTGGTCCTCCCTACTGACAGGTTACAGTCCAGTACCCATTGGTCAGGTCAATTGCAGTGAATACCTGTGACCCTTGGATCTGGGCCAGCCCTTGGTCAATGTAGGGAAGAGGCCATTGGGAAGTATAGACCCATTTGTTGAGCTCCCTTAGGTCAGCACAGAGTCTCCACTGGTCGTTTGGTTTCAATATCCCCAGCACCGGATTGTTGAAGGTGCTGTGGAAAGGATGAATTATCCCACGGGACTCAGTGTTCTTAATTATTTCAGTAAGGGACTCCATTGATGCGAGAGGCAAGCAATATTGCTTCACAAACACTAGAGTCATGCCAGGGTCCATAGGAATTGTTGTTGTGTGGATGGCGGTGCGACCACAGTAATACTAGTCCACTGCAAAGAGATCTTGAAAATCTAAGAAAACTTGTTTCAATTTTTGCCTTTGCTCCAGAGTCTCACAGGCATCCACTGGGTTGACTCTCTCTTCAACCATCTGCCTGAAGCTCGGAAAGACTTCTGGTTTGGCTATCTCACCGGCCTCCTCCAGCTGGGTGAAGAAGTCCTTGGTTAAAGTACTGATTTGGACTGGTGGCTTCAGGTGGGGAAGCCAGTCCTTGTGTACATGAAAGATCACCTCATCCTTCCTGAAGTCACAGGTCACATCTTCCTTACCATAAGGGCAGGAAGAGTACACCAGGAAATTCCCCCCATGCCGGGTGAAGATCCTGTCTGGTTTTGTGTCATCGTTGCTGTCACTGTCAAAACAGTCCTTGGGGATTGGTCCTAACAGTTTGTTACCTAAATCTATGGAAGAATGTCAGTCATCAACCACCATTCCAATAATGGTGCCTGCGCCCAGAGTGATACTCTTTAGGTCGCTGTTATCCACATCTATTGGAATGGTGTTGTGTTCTATGTTGACTAGTGGTGTTGGGTTTACCCCCAACCCTTGCTGTTGGAAATGCGCATTAAGATGAACATAGGCATCAGGGTTATTCACTTTCTGTCCTCTTTTATTTTTACTTCAAGGGAGAATTGTCGGGTCCATTCTGGGATGGTGATTTCCTCTCCAATCTGAATTTCAACTGCATAAGGCACCATTGTGCTGACCTAAATGCTTTCTCTGGGTCATCAAAGTCCATGGGATTACCCTCTAATCGGGACCAAGCTTTGAAGTTTATTAGGTCCAAACTAATGGCAAAGCGATTAGAATGTCACTGCCTAAATAAAATGCAGCAAGGACATCTTGCACGACCCAACAATTATGGACAATGCTGTTGTTACCTATGGAAATTTTGAGCATACACCTGCTAGGCAGTAGATGTTTGGAATTGGGAGTTTCCAGTTCCATTTCCCATTTGTCTAACAGTTTAAATGTGGGAATGGCTGGATCTGTTGGGAGTTTGCAGAACATGGCCTTCCCTTCATTTAACTGAATAGGGAGGAACAACTGCTCTCCAATTTTCTGAACATCAGCCAAGCTTTGAGCTGATTTCTCATCATTTTGGACTATAGGAGTAGGATTTTCTGATTGCGAATTTGTATAGAATTTCAGAGTGTTTCCTTCCAGTGTGGAATGCCACCTTAGACTGGAAGGAAGGTTGATTTTCAGAAATAGAGAGGACTCCCCATCACCAGTTTGTTGTCCTACTGAAATTACTGTCACGTCTGGGATTTGGCTATTCTGGAAGTGGAATTCAATTTGGTCAGGTTTTTGTTCAACTATGTGGCATATGCCATTTAAACTAACATGGTTGACACTCTGTCTCAATTTTATTGGTCGGTTAGTCTAGGTCCAGAGGACCTTGTTTACACAATCTATGAGGGGAGACAATCTACGCAGGATGTCATTCCCTAGTAAACATGGTGTGCCCTCTGGAGTCACAACTGTGACCGGGTGCTTGTGTCGCCCAATTCTAATGTCTAAATCCGCAGTCCCCTCAACAGGAATTTCCTTCCCATCGAAGTTCTGAAGTTGCCCAGCAAGAGGGGTGAGAGGAATTTGGTATTTCTCCCCCCTTCCCGAATTCAGCTGATCCAAGGCCCTTTTTGACAAAAGGGTGGCTTGGGATCCAGTGTGCACCAGTGCCAAAATTGTACATTGCCCCTGTAGTTGGACCGGGGCATAAAATATTCCCTCCTTTTCCTCAAGGGGGCAAAGATAATGCACATCTTTGGCCAATTGGTGGGTTAATTTCTTTGCTTTGGGTTCTGACCAATGGGTGATTTGGGCAGGAATTTGTTTGGGATCTTGGGAACCTGTAAGAAAAAGGTGGCAATTGGATATGGGGAATGTTTTAGGCTCCCCTGGTTCTGATTCTGGGCTGCCCCCCACACCCTCCTTTTGGGATGCCGTCACCAGAATTGTTTTGCACACAGAGATTTTCTTGCTGGTCATTCTGGTGTATGATGATGGGCGGTTTTATCTTTGTCCCCACATCTACCCAGTCTTGATCAGGATCTCTTGGGACCCATTTTTCTTTGGGAGGAGTTCCCCCATCCTGAAGGAGAAGATCCTTTTCCCATAATCCTCTCAGGACCCCTCTCCTTCGAATTGTAAGATTTGCACCTCCTCCACAAAATGAGCCTTTTTAGACTCTGTTCCTTAGGTTACAGAATCTCGGGGGCAGGAGATTTTGGTTCCGGTTCCTGGGTTTCCAGGGGCTTTCCACAAGTGGGGAAGGAAGCTTCATCTAAGGTTTTACACCCCCCCTTGTGCCTCCTCCCTAGGAACCGGTGGGTTGTCGGAGTTGTCTCCCTGTCATTGTTCTGGAGCGCCAGACCCTTCATTTGAGGGGTTCTGAGCCGCCGTGCTCATCTTAGGGTTCTGTTGAGCCCTCAGCATGCGACACAGATCCTGTGCCATATTCAGGACCTGGCACTCCAGTTGGGACACCCGCTCTGGCTGGTATGGGGTCCTCTGGTCTACCCTGGGTTGAACCCGGGAAGGGTAGCTATCCCTTCTCGCATAATTCCCCTGGTTAGGATAGTTTGGGTACTCCTCCGCCCTTTGCCTCCCTCTCCCGGATTGAGCTGTCTGGGCTCAGGAAAGTGGGGAAAGAAAGAAGGGTTGTTTTGGGGGCTGAGGTTTGGTGGGTACCGGGGAAAGAAATTTGGCCCGGCATTTGAGGGATTACTGCCCTCCTGGGGAAAGTGAGGAGGGAAGTTTCCTGCATTTCCAGTTGTCTGGTTGGATCCCCCCTGCTTGGGCTGGGGGAGTCCACACATAGCCCAGGATTGGTCTGTTGCCCTTGTAGCATGGGCTGATGTAGTCAGGGGACTTAAGGGTCCCATTTGTGGGGTTACCTCCCTCACTCACTGTCTGGGATTGGCCCTAGGGCCTTCTGGGTCTGGGTTTGGTAGGATTCTGCGTCCCCCAGCTTGTCATTGGTCCTTTTACCTCTGTAGACCAAATTCTGTCCTACCCTGTACTTAACACTTCCCCGTGAGTTCCTGCTGAGGGAAAGCCTTCCTTCTGTGAGAAAAACCTGCTATTCCAGTTTTGCAGCTTCAGGCGGGTTTAATTTACTTGTTAAATTCTTGTGGCTTTTTCTTAGCACAAAACACACTTGTATGAAATGACAAAAAGAATTCTCATTCAAGATTTTAAACCTGTTGGATCAAAACAACTATAATATGGGTTGCTATCTGTAACAAGCCTCTTATATTGCAAACATTTGACTTTCAGTTAATATCATGTTCAAGTTTAATCAGGAAGGCCCCTGACAGCAGCTGTCATCACAGGTAGCCCTCTGCTGCACAGATCCACAGACAGGCCACTTTTGCTGTGGAGATTTCTGTATGCTCTTAGCCTTTCAGGACATTGTAAGTTCACAGTGATTCCTTAAACTAAGTGAATTGTAGCACCCAGTGAGAATTTTTAATATTTGAAAGGTGTTCTGTACCAGCATTCTGAAGTTTCAGCAGCAAAGAAAAGGTGATTTAAAGCCATATTGGAGTTTCATTTACCAAAGCACTGCTTTTTCCTTCTGCACTCCACTTTCAGTTGTTGTAGACCCCAGTGGCACATTTCAGTAGTGAGAGCTCTTTCACACCACTGACAACAGGCATGGCAGATTGGGCAGCCATCTTTTTGTGCGTTGAAAAGCGCAATTTTCAGGGGTTTTGGCATGCAGAAGGGTTTTGTGGCCATTTTGCTGTTTTTGGCCCCACCATAACAGAGTGATGCAGCATAGCAGAGCAAAAGTGGGTCAATACATCCCAAAAAATTGCATAGTTGTTTCTGCATAGTAGAAGCTGCCTGCTTCTAAAGACTGGATGTTCAGAATGCAGTCAATGCTAGTAATTATTGATTGCACTCTAAACATTCTGATTGGCTGAGAGGAGGTCAATAATGTTCTCCATGTGCTAAAGAAATATAGATGGATCTGATCCTCTTAGACCTAGATCAACAAAGATGTTTTGCTTAACAGTCGAAGGGATCATACTGGTGTTCAAATTAAAACATCAACTTACACCAAGGGCCTCAACAGACTGTCAACTGGATAACTTAAAAAATCTTGCTCTCCTGCGCCATAATAAAAAATATCATACCTGTGAAAGCTACATCTAAAAAAATAGTGCTCTTATACAGTACCTCTGCTATGTTCAGGTTTGTTATTCCATGATTAGGCAGACATTGGGAGTCAAGACGAGTCCGGCTGTAACCTGCCAGTGCTACCGGCGGAGATCCACCGGTGCTACCAGCAGATTGCCACCAGACTCATAACACTGTTTCCGCTACCTGAGATCCCGGTGCCACTGGGGCATTACAAGTCCCGGCAGCCCGCGATATCAGGTGGAAAGTGCAAGTCCTGATTCCCATGGAGTCCCATGGGACTCCATGGGAATGGGGACACAGAAGCACAGTGCTGGTGCTTCATGACAACTCTGCCTACCGGGGCCATAGCGCCCAGCAGGTCAGACCTGCCGGGCACAATGCCCCAGGAACGCAGAGTTGTAGTGTGGCGGTCTGGACCGCCACACTTGAAATGAGGCCAATTGCTTTAGATTTCTACATCTGATATGTGATTTGGCAGGGCACCGGAATAGAAAATGTTATTGGATCTCAATATTATTGGGACAGAAAGGGCATTTGTCTGCAATGCCACTCCTCCATCTACAAACAACAGATATAAGTGTTAATGTTGAAAATCTCACTTTCAAATAGAGTAATCTAGCATAAGGCATTTCAATAATTAGAACATAGTTTTCCATACCAAAATCGGTTTTGATGCCCAGGTAGGCCAACCCTGCTGGCAATTTAGGAGAGTTTTCTAACTTCCTGGACAAATCACTCTCCTTAAATGTTGTGATTGCTTGATTTTTACATTCCTGTGTAAAAGAGATAGATTTGAGCAATAGGTTTTCCAACTCCAGGCGCCTCAGCCAGCCCCTTACACGATTAAGCCATGGAGGATTTCCCCAACCGGCACTTGCCAAAACATCTGGGGTTACCTCTTTATACTTATTAGAGTGCGATTTGTCCAGAGGTGCATCCAATAAAGCAATGGTTTTAGAGAAATACGGTAAGTCCAAGATGGCCGGATTGATTTACTTTGTGTGCCTTGTCTGTGGCCTGACCCCGGCTCTCTCGCCCATTGGTTGTCCGGCCTATATAGGCCAATCAGTGCAAGCGGGAGGTGGGAGCTGGCACCTGACCTCTAAAGCCCGCAACAAAGTCCCCTGTCTACTCACTGTCCACTGCCAGCCCGATCCAGGGTGATTACCCCACTGTAACACCAACATTTGCCCTCTGAATGCTACTCTTGCATCTGTATGTGCTGCAGCTCTGCAACAAGGGGTAGGCTCCATGTTTATGCCTCCTGAATTGTTCTCCTGCATCTGTGTGTGCTGCAGCTCTGCAACATGGGGTAGGCTCCATGTTTATGCCCTCTGAATTGGGCTCTTGCAAGTGTGTGTGCTGCCGCCCTGCAACATGGGGTAGGCTCCATGTTTATGCCCTCTGATTTTTACTCCTGTATCTGTGTGTGCTGCCGCCATGCAACGTGGGGTAGGCTCCATGTTTATGCCCACTGAATATGACTCTTGCAACTGTATGTGCTGCTGCTCTGCAACATTGGGTTATCCACCATATATGTCTATTTAAGCACTTACGTAACTAAGTAAGCCTTAGGTAACAGTGCCACAATGCCGAAGAGTTGTTTTTGTGCTTTATAAATGCAAATAAATGAAGTAAATAATTTATGAAAAACCAGTCAAATTCCACAGGGAGCATAGCATTCGGGGTGCTCAATGGAAGTGATATTAGTTTCTTCAAAACATTATTTTCCCAAATGGGAAGTTTCTTAGTGTCACAAAAACCCTGTATTTCAGTCCCAAAAAGGGAACCACTGTTTGCCTGGGCTCTATATATATCAAATGCAGGGGCCAGTTTTTTGGTTACCATGCGTTTTGAAAAACTGTTGATAGCAGTGCTTCTTTTCTCTAAAATTAAATTGGGCTGTTGTCGGTGTTCCTTCCACTTGTATTTATGGCAAATCCTTAATACAAGGTAGTCAAAGTCGTTAACTTCTTCAATTTCTGCTTCACCTATTAATGTCTTCAGGCTCATCCTGTAATTTAACTTTTTTTCCACAATGCAGGATTTTCATTTTGTCTATTTTAATAACCAAGTCCCTTTCAGTAGAGAAATGGAAGAAGCCATCTTTAAGTTTAACAAGCCCACTGAACACCACGTCGTTGGCGAACATCAGAATTCACAGCGTTTCTCCCCCCAGTGCCGGAACATCAACCAACACTACTGGAAGCTCATGTTCTTCCCTGTGAAAGTATACTGAAAAGAACGTTGGAGCCAGAAGACAGTCCTGCCTAACCCCCCGTTCTATGGAGCAGATTTTGGGCCTCATTAGCGCTTTGGCGGTAGCTATGCCGCTATTGGCGGCATGGCTGCCTCCAAAACCGGGTCCGGGTTCCCTGAATGGGGAATTACCGGGCCATTCCGAGTTTGGAGGGCCCGGTAATTCCTCCCTCAGGGAACCCGGGCCCAGACCTTCCTCATTCCCATTCAAGCCCCCATAGGGCTAAATGGGAATGGGTGCAGAGAGCTAACAACGGGCCGATTATGACCGGCCTGTTGTTAACTCCCTGGTCCCCTCGCGGGACCCGGTAACAATACCTGGTTTTACTAGCGGAACCCATTAACCCAATACGCAAAAGTCGTAATGAGGCCCCTTGTATTTCTCTGGGAATGCTGTTAAATGTGGCCCTTATATCTATGACTAGAATATGAAGCCCCGCTCAAAGTTATGGATTTGTCCATAATTACAGATAGTTTGAAACCTTGATCTACAGTGGGTGCTTCTTTCAAGACTTCTGCATGTAAGTGTCTTAGTCATCCAGTCTTCTACTGTTAGCAATAACAATATACCTACATTGTTACCCATGGAGTCTAATAGGGAGATCGGACGATAATTGCCCGGATTATTCCGTCCACCCTTTTTATATTTATGTATAATTTACCACCCTTTGCCATAAATCAGGAACTCTACCTTCTTTAACAGTGACATTCATTAACAAGCTATGGGACCAATGTCACAGGTTCGGATTTGAAGATATCCCTGAAATTGTATCTAGACATGGGGCTTTGCCTGAACGGCGACTCTTCAATGCCTGATGGGTGTCCTTCTTTGTAAATATCAGTGGGATGTACCCTTCCTGTGCAGTGAGAGCAGGTACAGATCCCTTGCTATCTTTAACTGTTCTGTTACTCTCATCCCTGTAAATTCTCGAGAAGTGGGTGAACAATGCCACATCAGTGACTGGCATCTAAAATACCTGCTCCTCCTGCTTACGCCCTTTAAGAATGTAATTCCAAAAGGTTTTCAAGTCATAGTTACAGGATGCTAACATCCAGGAATCCCGGTTTACCTTCTCCTTGGCATCCTTTTTTATGGCTTATCAGCTTGTTATAATCTGCTCTTATCCTTGAGATTATAATATTTCCTGTTTTCTCTTTGGATTTGAGAGCCCTGATCAATTCACCTTTTCTGACCCTGCATTCATCACCTAACTAGCTCTCATTTGCAATTTGAGTTTTAGCGACTACCCTAGCAGGGTAGGTTAAAAGAGGTTTATGGTTCAAAGAGTATTGCCGAAAATGAATCCAATATTACTGTACTACTAAGGTTGGGATTTCCTAAAACCTGCTTTAATGTCAGGAGTACAGAACTATGTAATGTTGGTCCCACAGTCACCAGATCCAGCTGTTCCCACTTGAGTCTAAGACTTTTACTGTTTTGTTTGTACATTCAAGAAACTGGCCTATATTCCCTCCATTGTTTGTGTGCCCATTAACCATCTTATTTCCAAAAATGCTTTTTATCACAACCAATACTGGGAAATGGTCGCTTTCGCCCCAATGCAACGCCTCCTCTCATTTAACAGTTTGATAAATGAACTAAGACTAAGTCAATGTGTGCTCCAATGGCCCATCACCCCCTTCCACCCAAATTTGACAACCTGGCTACACATTCTGTCAGAGTATTAGGTGAGGAGATAAACAATAAGTCTTAGATGGAATACAGTTCTTTTTTTACCTCACTCGGACATACTCCTTCTCCACATATTTCAGTATTAGCGGGGAGAAAAGGGCTTCCTGTATGGGCAGCTAGCAGCAGCAGCACCATTTACTGCAGCAGGTTTCACCGCAAGTACAAACTGCTGCAGATTCCTTGCTCCCAAGCACTGGAATTCCCTCCCCACAACCCTTCGAAAAGAGACCTCTCATCTAGCATTCTGAAAATCTCTCACAACTGAGCTCTTTAATTAGCTCACCACAATATTAACTGCCCACTAACTCCTCCATCCCCGGAAGATCTCCTGCCAATGGACTGAGGTATTCTGTTTTTTACCTGAATCTATGAGCCTGTAACTCTTCCGTTTCTGTGTCAATGTAACATTTTGGCTTATTGCACAAAAACTCAGACTCGCTTATAGTGGAAAAGGTCGCTTTAATGTGACAGGACAAAGCTTACAAAATAACCGCTTATCTGGCTCCCATGGCCTTACAGACTAACACAATATTTTCCAAACAACCAATTAATAATTTAACACTTTCCTTTTCAACAAAAAAATAATGAAACAATTCTCCCCTCCATAACTATCCTTGATCCCTATCGTCTCCTTCCCACTTCTCAAGGCGTCCCGTTTTCTCCCCGGGGCAATGCCACTCCAGGTTCAATACCTCTTTCCCCGGGGTAGCCCGTTTGTGCAAACAGCACCACCCCATCCTCTCCTGCACCATTCCCCCATTGTGCTTCCCCCCCATATAAAGGGGCCATGCCCCCGGCAACAGAAAAACCTTCCACCGAGGTGTTCTTTCTGCCCCACCTCTACCAGTTCTCATTACTTCCAACAAGGTCAAGTCCGCCAGATAATAACTGTTCCCAAAAACTGACAAGTGGACACCATCCTCTCTTAATACCATGAAGCCTTCATAAACTATTTCTTTGTGGTCCAAAACCTTTACAAACGTCGAATCGTAACATTTTACCATCTCTCTGTTTATCCCTTTCCTTGCCCGTTCTATCGCTCCCTCACTTCTCGCTCCCCTCCAAAATCTCTGCAGCAACAACTTAGTCCAAACTACACATGCTTGAGGCCACATTTCTCGTATCCATACCAGATTACTCTTCATTTTTCTAAGCAGAGCCACACCCTTTTCTGTTACCAGGTCATTTTCCCCTACATGAATGATCACCCCCTCCGGAGACCTATAACGTTCTTTCAACCATGACAACATAGACAGTAGCTGATCCCAGCGAAGTCACCCTAAACCTGACCATCTTACCAATACCTCTTTATAGCTGCAACCCAATGGCCTGCCAAAAACCCTTTTCTCTGCTTCCTTCCCCGCCCACTTTACAATGGAGTGGCCCACGATCCAAATTTGCGCCATCTCCCCCGGCCTCCGAGCAGCATCTGAAAAGAAATTACAGTATCACTTACAAAGTCACAACCATCCTACCATATGCTACACTCCTGAGAACCTTTGAGAATTTTTTTTCAAACGTCCCTCTTTCCCAGGTCCCTTATGTACTCTTTGTATCCCCCGGACTTCCACCTCCCCAAACTTTTCACCTTATCCTCCGATAAGCCTAACCTACTACCTTTGGAACCATCCTAAATAAATAAGTTCCAAACTCCTCCCCCTTTTCCCCTACTGCTACCAAAACCTTTTGTAGTACCCCCAAAACTTGCACCGCTGATACTGGCGCCCCATCTTCGTGGTGAAAAACAAAACCTGTCCTCCCCCAACAATGCTCCTTCCATAGCAAACCTGTCTGAACCGGGCATACATCCTTGCTCCCACAACCCAGTAAAACCCAAGAGCCCTTTCCTTTTTGATCTGTCTATGACCTCTTAATCTTGATGTACAAACCTGACTCTGTGAAATGAACATCATCCCAACGCAGTCCACTTACCCCACTTTTTCCCCCCACCAGCTCAGAAACCCTAAAGGCCCCAAAAAATAGCCATGTAAAACAAGCCACAAACAAATCTCCTTCCCAGGCCAACCAGCAACCCCCCCGCCCCCCACAGCCTTACACAACCTTATTAGCAATTCAGCCGATACCGGTCTCCTCTTATCCTTTTCCCTCTTACTTTCCCTTGCTCAACCTTTCAACATCCTGTTTCCCATCACTCCACTGTTCAGCTGAAAACCCCAAAACCACTTCCCATAGAAGGCAATCCCTGCATATTTCCCTGTTATAGTTGACCTAGACCAGCCCCTATCCATGCACCTCAAGAGGAAATTAGTGACATCATCCCTTCTCCGCTCTTCCGCATCCCCCCTACCCTTCCAACTCCGAGCTCCCCCTCCTATGAAATCCTCCCAGGATCTCCTTTACACCTCTCTAGATGGCAGAGAAAGCAAACTCTCCACCAATGCAAGTGCTCTCAGCTTCCTATCTTCCACAGCTCCTCCGGAATCCTCTGCCCCTCCTAATCTGCTTCTGGAGCCAATCCACAGAATCTCTGCCAATGAAAATGAGATAATACATCAGCGATGCCATTATCCTTCCCCGGCACATTTGTTGCCTTAAACACCAGTCTCGCCACCCTATGATCCCTTGCTGACTGCCTGTTCACTACATGAACCACACATTTGTTGTCAATGTTGAAATTCACTTTCTTGTTTTGCAACTCCTTCTCCCACAACTTCAAAGCAACCAACAAAGGAAAACATTCAAGAAATGCTATGCTCCTTCCTTCCTTCAACCAAAGGGATGGCCTCTTCTCTGCACACCACTTTTCCCCCCAAAACATCCTGCACCTGCTGCATCTGAGAATATCTGCACCTCCCATGACACCGGATCTCCCTGCAACCACATGGACACTCCTTTAAAGCTCTCCAAAAAACGCAGCCAAATCGTACAATCCTCCCGAACTGCACCTGATACCCTTACCCGATGATGTGGGCACTTTGCTCCTGCCATAGAGTGTGCCATGTTTCTGCAAAAAGTCCACCCAGGGGCCACCACCTTGCATGCAAAATTCAAATGCCCCACCAATGTCTGCATTTCCACCAGCATCATCTTCTTGGCCCCCACCGCTTTCTCCAGCAATCCTACCAGTTTGCTCACCTTGTCGTGCGGCAAGTGTGAGGTCATGGCCACTGAATCCAGTTCAATCCCTAGAAATGTCAAAACCACTGCCGGCCCTTCCGTTTTGTCTTCTGCTAGAGGCAACCCCAACTCACCTATCAAATCCTGAAACAACTTTAGCATCTCCTCACACTCCCTCTGTCTGTCTGCCCGGCAATTGAACAGAAAATCATCTAGGTAATGCAGTGCACCTTCCCAACCAGAACTGTATGAAAAAACCCACTGTAAGAAAGAACTGAAACGCTCAAACAAAGCGCATGAAATTGCGCACCCCATTAGCAGTGGTTTTGACATTTCTAGGGATTGAACTGGATTCAGTGACCATGACCTCACACTAGGTTTGCTAATGTAGTGATGTAGATGCAGTCCTCAAATTGCAATCCCAACAGCCAAAAATCCTCCGGGTGCACCGGCAACAACCTGAAAGCTGCCTTAATGTCACACTTGGCCATGAAGGCCCCATACCCATCTTTCCTCACCAAATCCACCACCTTGTCCACACTAGCGAATACAACCGTGCACTCCTCAGGGGCAATGCAGTCATTGACAGACATGCCCTCGGGCCATGACAAATGGTGTATCAATCTAAACTCCCCCGGGGCTTTCTTAGGTACAACGCCCAGTGGGGATACCACTAAATCACCTGGCAGATCATCAAATGGCCCTACTATCTTCCCTGCCGCTATCTCCTCGTCCAATTTCTGTTTTACAACCTCCACATTTTCTTTTGCAGACTTCAAATTTTCCGCCCACCGCCACACCCTTGGCCCTACCTGAAACCTGGACAAAAACCCCTTCCCTGTCCGGATAAAATTCCAACCACTTCTCCAACACATCCAGTTTAATTGGTGTAAACGCCTTTTCCCACAACCCCTCTGCCGGATCCTCTCCCCCTCCCCCTGTCTCCTTGTTGGAAACACTGCGTGATTGGGTGCTTCCCTGCACATTTACTACATTCATGTCTGCACCTACATAAGTTCCTTGTGCAGCCGTCCTTATTAAATGCCCAACATGCTGTTGAGGGCTGCCCTCTGCCTCCCCCCCCACCCTCTCGTGGGTGGGGCGACCAAGAAATGGCCGGAAAGGCACAGGAAAACCACTTGCTGTGTGCAATGACGGGGCAGGCCTCGTTGGAGCCATCCACTGCAGCCATAAATCCATGTCTATTTCCCCCAGACAGCCAGACTGTCCTCTGCCATCCTTGCTCTAAACTCTTCATCGTAACGTACCCACGCAAAATGCCCAAAACTTGTAAATGCCGTTCTGATCACATCCATATATTTTGACAGAGCCACACATCTCTCCGGAAATTTCTCACAATAGACACTGGCGTAAATAAGAAAGGCCAACGTCCAATTTTCAATTGTCACTGGGACCCTCAGACGCAATGCCAATTCTCTCTCTTTTTCCTTAGAACCCTCCTTTGCTCTCAATCCCCTATGAAGCAGCTTAAAAACACCACAGATTCACCTGCCTGAATCTTTTCTTTAGTTGCTGCCATCAACAGCATGTTGGGCATTTAATAAGGACGGCTGCACAAGGAACTTGTACTCCCAAGGGTTTTGTGATAACCATGTAAGATAGCTTTTTCTCCTTACCCTTCACTTCAACCTCCTTTTCTTTTAAAACCTGTACCTCGCCAATGGCTCAATCACCTTTTCCATCTGTACCTCCACCGAGCAATTTTCTTTTTCTCCCACCAATGTTCCCATAGCCTGTACTCCAATCTCTCTCCTTAACCCTTGTAAACCAGCACCTTCATTTCTTGCCCCTATTTTCGAGTCCCCTCTCTGACATGCAGTTGCCCAATCCCTTTCCCGCTCACCTCTTTCTGGCCTGCCATTTCCCGTCTGCGGCCTGACCTCCACACCAATGCTCCTTTCTTACTGGGCTCCTGCTGAGGGGACAAAATATGTCAGCCGGCTCACCCTGCCAATTAATCCCCCGACCACTTTCCCCCAAACTCCTTTGCTCCTGTCTTTCCCAATCTCTTCTAAAGACCCTTATCTCCCCCCACTTCTTCCTTCCCTATATCCTTCATCCTCCCACTGCTCCACATAGTCATCCATCCCCACTTTATCACCCCTGAAATACCAATGCTGGTGTGAGCTCAGGCTCGGGTTGAGTAGATCCTCTTCTTGTGAGCATGGGGCGTCGGCCCCGCCACTCCTTTGGCATTTTCTCAGCGGGCTGCAGAAACCCCTTCCTGGTCCTCTTCTCTCGGGCGAGGTGTGCTCTCCTCCACCCTGCAGTCTTCTTCGCTAGGGACCGTGCTACACCCTCTAGACTGTTCTTGCGCTGTTCGAGGAGGGGCCGTTCTTAAACCCTCTCCATATTCATCCTCTATAAGAGTGGGGGCTGCTCTGTGCCCTCCACCCGAAATCCTCCTAGTTGGGGGGCCATTCTGCGCCCCTCCCTAACCTCAGTAATTGGTGAGGACCACTCCTTCCTTCTCCCAACTGCACTCTTCTACAGATACTTACCGGCCTTGCCCCTCTGTCCCGACACCCCTCTCTGCACCCCTACCCTGCCAACTTCCTTCTCTGCCCTATCTACACTTTTCATGGAACTACTGACCTCCCTTAACTCCTCCCGATCACTCTCACCCACACCCATACCCTCTCCCCCGAATACAATTCCCCCCTAGACACCCTCATGTCAATCTCCCTTCTCAACTTCCTCCCCCTGGATTCACAAACCTCCTTGTTACCAGCTGCCGGGTTACAAACCACCACTGCCTCAAGAGCCCCATCTGCTGCTGCCCTCTGCTGCAGCCTCTCCCCCCTTTCTTCCCCTTCCCCCGTAACCTCTATCACAGCCCCCTCCAGCTGGGTCTCGGATGCCCTACTAATTATCTCCAAAGCCTCCCTCAGGGCCTTAGCATCCACCAGTCCCTTCTTCTTAGCACCCTGACCCACCATCCTGAAAAACAGTGCAACTGAGCAATTTGCGCAATGCTCCGCTGGACCGCTGGACTGACTAACTAGCCCAGAGCATTTCCCTACAAAAGAAAGAAAAGGGGGTAAACCTAGTGCCAAGCTAACTGGCATTGGCCCCCCCTTAGATAAACCTGACAAAAATAGAAAATGTATAAACTTGTTGTAGAGAGCCCTAAATCAAAAGTACCCCACCACAAAGTCGAATGTACTTAAATGATATTAATTTATACTACAAAAATACCAGACAGGCCGTCCAACTGAAAGAAGAGAACTGAAAACCTAACTAGTCCTGAAGCTGGAAATAACTGACCCTACTAGAAGATGATAAATTTAATATATTATTATTCATTTATTTATTTATTTATTAAACTTTGCACCAATAATAGACGCAAAGAAGAAAAAAGGGACCACAGGGAATAATAAACCTTATAAAATTAACACCAGACCTCCTGACTCTCCAATTGAAAAACGGTACAATATAAAGAAAAATTTGAATGATGATGCTTAGCACGTTGCAGAAAGCACTGATGAACTACTTAATGAAAAGACGTGCGGCCCCTTTAAGAGGTAAGCAACGCCACCAGGGAGAAGGCCACCGCACGAGCGACGCAATGCAATAAATAACAGCTGCTGGAAAAGAAATAGCAGCCAGGCCTGCGAACGCCCCCCCCACCGGCTTATTGAGACCCGCGGATGAAAGGAGAAGCCGGGCCCTCCGGCGCAGCAGCAAAATACAGGCCGCACTAAAACACCCGACAACCCTCTTCCCAGTTACAACAGAGCCCGAAAAAACGATACCCAAGGTAGGGACAGGTGCCTTATCTACGGCACCTCCGAATATGTAATTTTTATTTTTTATTTTTTTAAACTGAATAATAAACTACACCTCCAAACCTAAATAAACTAACCTAACCTCCGTCACCTCAACTTCTGCAACGAAACCGGACCCTCAAAGGGAAAGGCTCTGGAGCAGGCGACCTGTCAAACACAAGTCCACCGTCGCCTGATCCAGAACCTTCCCCCGAAGCCTTAAATACCCCCATTGGGCGCTCTATGCATGGCCAGCTCGCTGGTCTGTGTCACGCCAAAATCACTCCGGGGGGAAACGCTTTGCGTTCCCTTCAGTGCCCCCCTTCACCTGTCTGGCATTAGCTTCAATGTAACCAAGAACCACAGACAGGCGCTCATGTCTATTTTCCTTGTAACTAAGTAAGCACCATTGTAACAATGCCACAATGCCCCAGGGCCACTTGGTGCTCTTTATAAATGTAAAAAAATAAAAAATAAAAAAGATTAAATCTGCTTCCTTCTCTTTCCTTCAGCGTGAGGGCGGGGCCTCCAGCCCAGTGGCAGCAACATCAGAGAGTCGGGAGACAAGAAGAAAGGACAACCCATCAGAGCTGTAGTAGCATCTATTATCACTTTGCCGCAAGGGAGGCCCACCTTGGTCTTAGGCCCCCTCTCCTTCAGCATGGGGGCACGGCCTCCATCCCAGTGGCAGCAGCATAAGAGCATCAGAAAAGGCCGGGCCACAACAACAGTGACTGCGTTTGTGGCCTTCAATCCATGTCAGTACATTATTGCTTGACCTAAATAAACTCACAAATTACACGCCCAGAATAGCTGGCAGGAATATCTGTGTCCTGAGTTACATGGATGCTGCTGTACTATTGGCCAGCACCTCTAATGCGTTGCAGACAATTGTAAATTAATATGTCATGTACATGGATGCTGAGATTCGGCTCTGAACACACACAAGTCCAACTTAATGTTTGTTGGTGAGCCCAATGCAAATCGGCTTCTGGCTGCAAACTAAAGTGTGTTAAATGTATATATCTTGCAATACATTTTAATGATGTGTTGAACTGCAGCGACCATGTCAATTCACTGTAAATTTGTCCAAACTAGTGGCGCAGTTATTAACTTTGACAGGGACCAATATGGAAATGGGAAAACCATTGGATGGGTTGCATGAAACCTTACTCCACACATATCCCACTATGCACAGACACATCATCTGTGTGCTGCCAAGATTAAATATGTGGGAAGACATGTTTGAAGGTGGGCTCCTGAGGCCCTTGTCTGGGTTTACGTGCAATAGCAGGATAGATGAAGGGTCATTTTTTATGTATGCTGGTTTCACATGCAGAGCCACGGGTGGGAGATGCTGCTGGAGGAACCCCTGATGTGCTCTTTGCTTGGAGGGCTATGTGCACTTGGGGATGGCGGAAGACCGGTATCCATCACATATGCATTTCTACTCGAATATAGGGTCAACGAGTGGAACTAACTGAGGTTGAAAGAGGAATGGGAAAGTCACCTGTGGTATACTTTTGAGGAGGAACAATGGCAAAATTTCAGCACATATGCAAAGTGGGTGTCTCGAAATGCTTGTTTCCGACTTCTGCAATATAATGATTTCCAAAGAACCTTCTTGGCACTGAATCACAAACAAAGGGTAAATTGTTGAGCCTGGCACGATGCTTTCACTCTGGGGCTGAAGAGGCCAAGTTGATATACAGTGTCCTGAGCTCAATGTATTCTGGGAAGGGGTGTTAGTCAAAATTGGAGAGATGGGGGCATCTTGGATAATGGACTCCCCTTTGATGTGTGGCCTGGTGCAGTTTCCCAGAAGGAATTCAATGAAGCAACTTAACAAAATGATTGACTTAAAACTGGTACTAGTGAAACATTGACTAGCCCTGGTGTGGTATAGTCGCATGGGCTGCAGGTTAACGAATTGGGTGAAGGACCTGGACAAATGTGCAATGGTGGAAATTGCTCTAATCGTTAGAATTGAAAGCAAATACATTGAGTTTGCAAAGGAATATGGGACAGAATGGACAACATTATGAAACAGGCTCTTGTACCCCTAGGATGTGAAGTCCCCATGACGTTGAGGCGAGTGCATCTTATTGTGCACAAGGATATGGCTTAGGTGGAGTGATGTTGGGGGACGAACCTGCACACTAATTGTAGTTATCATGGGCAACATGTGGTTGGGGGTGTGTTGGGCTGGAGGGAGTTGGAGAATGTGAGTGGGTGGATTGATTTACGTATTCACCTTTGATTCAATTCTCCCCATTTATCAGGAATAATACGAAATTACTGAAAATAATTTACCGGCCTTACAAAAAGACCTAAAACACATGGGGTCGGTAAATAAAAACAAAAATGAAACACAAATGCTGCAGGGGCTGCAGGGGTGTCCCCTGCAACACCCCGCTCACTATATACAGTATAGTGAACAGGGTGTTTCGGGGGACACCCCTGCAGCTCACCAGAATGAAAAAAAAAAGCCAGGGACTGCGGGTTGTCCCCCCCAACCCCACGCTCACTATACTATATAGTATAGTGAACAGGGTGTTGCGGGGGACGCTCCTGCAGCTCACCTGAGCGAAAATAAAAGGAAAAAAAAAGCCGGGGGCTGCGGGTGTGTCCCCTGAAACACCCTGCTCACTATACTATGCACTATAGTAGGCAGGAGTTGTGGGGGACACTCCTGCAGCTCACCCGAAAAAAAAAAAAAACGAAAACTTGACCCTGCGGTGCTGGTTCCCGATCACAGAAGTGAAAGGAAACCGGCGCTGCAGGGACACAGCGAAAGGTAAGTGGGGGGGGGGGTGGGGGTGTGTAGGGGGTGTGAGTGAGGGTATGTTGGGGGTGTGAGTGAGGGTATTTGTTTGAATCTGTGTGATTTTCAATGGATGTCCGCATGGGGAATGTACAAGCATTTTTGTGTTGCAGACATTTTCCATGCAGTCATTTTCGTCACAGGAAAATCAGCCACGAAAAAATCAAACAGATTCATTAATCACGCTAGGTCAACCACAAAAAGTGCTTTTGGTGCTAAAGTTTTTGATTAACCTCCTGCGTCACCAATCTAAAGTAAAGATAAATGCACTAATGATAATGCTTTGTATTCAGTATTTCGAGTGGCTAATATGCACAGTCCAATTTGCTATGCTTGGAAGCTGGGTTGGACAATGTAATTATGTATATTAATTAGTCTTAAAGCTCTGCAATTCTGAACTAGGCTTTGGTCAAACACAAAGCTACACCTGACACATTTGTTTATTGGGACTGCTAACTTCTGATGTTTGCCTTAAAATTCCCTAGTTAAATAATTATAAAAAATAATTGAATCCCATATTTCATTCTGAATTGTTAATATCTTCCCATAATGTATCCAACATAGACTTCAAATTAGTCCATTCCAGATTTATGGCACAGAGAAGAAAGCTGCGCCA
Source organism: Ambystoma mexicanum (assembly GCF_040938575.1). Taxonomy (NCBI): domain Eukaryota; kingdom Metazoa; phylum Chordata; class Amphibia; order Caudata; family Ambystomatidae; genus Ambystoma; species Ambystoma mexicanum. The sequence continues at coordinate 83,707,920 of NC_090925.1, forward strand.
TTGTATTGACATATGAAAATCTTCAGTTGTACAATATTTTACACTTGATTGTCATCAGGCAAAAGCTAACTATCCCTGGGTGGCCAGTTAGTCTTGCATAAACACTGTCTGTTGTTTAGTCTAAGAGCCAACTGCCTATTAATACCCACTCTGCTGGGCAGACTGAATGGCTGTCAATCAAGCACTACTGCCCCTGTGATGGTAGAACTTTGGGTGATCTTACACATTTCTTATTCATGTGTCCTCTCTCACATGATTTAAGGAACAGGTACTTAAACTTGCTGTTGAGATCTTAGGGAAGAGCAATTGCAGAACAATTATTGATGCAAAATATGGTGTCCTCTGTGCCTGATTTATATTCTTTTATTGAAGGAGCTTTATTATTGAATGATGCATGTTCCCCAACCTAACTAATATACAATTACGTTTTTTGTTTCCATCATATCTGTAGAGCCAAAAGTTGAAGGCCTCTGGGGTAGCAACCTGTTTATAAGGAAATGGGTCCACTCAGAGTAAGCAGATACAGCACTAAAAACAACATACAAAAATTCGAGCTTCCAGGCGTAGAAGATCTGAAAAGCTAACAATCACCATATCACTATCCGAACTGATTTTCTGCATCCATTCAATAATAAATTCAGCTACTGGAGGGTTGCATTTGAAGATAAGCTGAAAATAAATAAGCAAGCAAAGGAATTAGTACTATTGCTGAAGCAGTTGTCTGGATTAAGCTAGCTGTATACATGTGCATTGTGCATCAATTTAAGTAAAAGTGAATGCTACACTGATGAAATTATTTATTCCTGTATTTTCAATCAGCATATCTCATTGCTTCTATATGTTGCTAATGCTTATCTCCAAATTGCTTACAATTCATTGTATGTATTTCAGTGAGGCTTAAGTTACCAGTGGTTACATTTATTACCATGGAATTTGCTTAGAAAGCATGAATTGATCTTGTAAACATCCACGCCTCCCTTCACAATGAGAGCTCTCTTCAAAGGCAAGTAGGAATTTCGATTTTGGACTGATTTCTTAATTAATGATATTGCAAATGTAGAATATAAAGGGTGCCTCTCCACTAATATCTAATACATCTGCATACCTGATTATGTGGCGAGTTGTAATTCACTCCTTTGCATCACAAACATGGGAAGGAAGTGGAGCCCATGCAAAAACAGGGTTGGGGTCTCTGTCCTTGAATGGGAAATAATTATATGTGATGGCCCTTCATAATCTCTATACAGCCTATTGTTGGTATCTCTTCTAGAAACAAACTCTCATATTGCCTGGAAACAATAGGGAGTGGATTACAGGAGTTTCAAGTGGTTGTGATTAATTCAATGATTTTCATGCATTACCATTTCTTTTTTCCAGTTTTACTTGAAGTGGAGGGGGTGTGTCAGATGTGCGTCCAGCCCTCTTGTCATGCAGAATATCAGTTTCATTGACACACAGTAGCAATTGTTTTTAAAAAAGGCACACATAAATAGGAAATAGTGAGAGACATGTAAAAAGTCAACATTGGTGCATTAGCTAATTTGAGGCAAAGGTTGAATTGTACATCATGAAATCGTGAAACATGAAAACAAACATCCTCATCTTAAACATACGCATGTTGACGTGGTTAGTTGTGCTTAGCTTTGTATGTGATTTCCAAAAAGAATTGGGAGACTTAAGGACAAACGCTGATTATATATTGATTTGGATTTGATTTTGATGTATTTGTTCCTGATTCATGGAAGTGTTTTATAATGGCACAATCCCATAGGAAAACGTTCCATGAATCAGGCCCACAAGATTTTAAAATGTATCCTCCGCCTGACAGGCAGCCAATGCAGCGATATCCGGAATGCTGAAACTGAAGCTACTTTGAGTGAGTGTAACTGCTGCATTCTGAACCCTCTGTAATCAATTAAGTTGGGCTGGTGTGCCTGAAAGCAAGCCATTTGTATAATCCAACCAGGGCACCCACTATAATAGCATGCTCCGTAGATGGACTATATGGGATGTGCCAGAGTAGACTCAAATTATGAACCTGTAGATCACACCCTAAATGTGCCTACCATATACACCCTAGTTCCTTGACCTTGGATGCCAATGCCCTAGAGAGGCCAAATAAGCAAGGAGGAGTGTGTATAGGGGTGCCCCATAAAATGTTTGGGCCAGACAAGATAAGCTCTGTCTTGGGCTCAACTACAATGCATTGCTCATTATCCACTGACCGAACTCTCTACTGCACTGCATTATATAATGCAGTGACTCAGCAAATGTGTTCAGTTTCATAATAATATCGGTGTTATATGCATATGAATGATAGCCCAGATCCTACTTAGTAAAAATCGCCATGACTGGTTTCATATACATGTTAAATAACAGAGGGGATATAGGGGAACCTTAAGGAATTCCATAGGGCACTGAAATGGACTCTGAGATGTAACTCCCCAATCTGACACATTGAAAATGTTTGCTCAAAAAGAAGGCTGTTCAGAGACTCCTGCAACCTCAGACAGTCTAGCCAGCATAATATCTAAGTGTATTATATCACACACTGCTGATAAATCTAACGTGAGTAACAGCATTAAGCCATCTTCATCAGAATAGTTTCTGTTCCATGCAAAGGACGGAAGCCTGACTGAAAGATGTGCGCATGGGCTTGCAGTTGGAGAGAAACAGCTTTTTTCAGTATTTCTGCTAGTCAGGGTAGCCCTGCAATTGGTTAATAGTTCTGTTAAAGTCCAGGGTGTTTTTTTTTAGTAGGGGGAGCCCACCGATAGCTTCGACTCAGTTCCTACCACACCTTGTTCTAAACAGGAATTCACAAATGTTGTCATACATTATACACAATGAGAAGCATGCATCATAGCAATGCACGTTGAAATTATGTCCACTAAATGTGACATTTTTTTTTAAGTTAAATAATGTATTGGTATGTTTATACAAAAAAACAGCAAACTAAGAAATAGATTAATTAAATACACACATATTTCATGGAACTTGTAACCATAGTGGGGAGAACATATTTTGCTATCTAACATTACATTCAAAAAATCTTGTTATAAAGCCAGCAGTGATAAGGGATATGTAATATGTATTTGATGAACTAAGACTTACAGGGGGTGGACAATAAGACACAGGGGGATCTTAAGAACTAAAAATAAATACATACATCCTGTTAGATGATTGTTAAAGACATTCAATGTGTTATTAAACTTAGATAGAGTTCTATTAGACAGGGCATGCATTTTGTCAATCCTATGATACAAACAAATAGAATTCCACCATAAATGATATGATATTTTTTTGCACATTCTGAGATAAAAGACAATATAGACAAAAAAGTTAAACAAATCTAATGAGGAAATATATACCATGTACTGATAGTAAACATCTTATGTAAGCAATTCCAGTTTTTCTCCCAAAAAGAAAAAAACATATTTGCATCCACAAATAGAATGAATGAAGTCAGCCCGGGAGGATTGGCAATACCTGCAAGTTGTGTCTGTTGTTTTGGAGATTTCTGCAATTCTGAAAAGTGCACTGTATGCTCTACGTAAAATAAAGTAGTGTATTGTGTCAAGCTCACCACAATTAATGTACAAAAACATTTCTTCCTGATCATATTCCAAGTGTCAGGAGGAATATGCAAATCCCAGTCTAATTCCCATTGCTGGATAATTTTAAAAATGATAATACTATCATCTTTGGGTTGGTTAAGTATGGAATGTAAATTAGAGGCTTTGATGGAGGGGGAATGTAGGATTGATTCTAAATATTTTGAGATGGTGTCATGACAATAGATAGGGATAGCTTTAATGATTAATATAGAAAGGGCTAAGCCCGTGTTGTAATCAGTACCACTGAGATAACATCGAGTACTGAGTTGACAGAGTTGAGAAAACTTTATAGGTAAGTTATTATGAAATAGATATTCAACAAGAAAGATTCTGGACGAATACCAGTTTTGGAATGCGCCTTGTTTGGGTCTGAGCACGAAGAATTTATTAACCCATAAAAAGGCATTAGAGGCATCTTGGGTGTCCGATGAGCAGGTTATAAGAGAACTCCAATAGTTTTAAAAGATTAGGAGTAGGTGTTTTTTAATTCCATGCCATGAGGAAATATTGACAATGTATTTCATCCCCAACATCCATAAGCCTTTTGAAACCTTTCCACTAAGCAGACCCATTATCAGAAGTATTGGATCATTAATAGAACCCATCTCAAAATATATAGATCAACAACTATAAGAGTTAGCAGCAGGATTTGCATCATATATACAGGATACCAAACATGTCAGCCAGCAACTCGAACAAGTAACATAGGAAGCCACTTACAGACTAGTGACACTTGATGTCGCTTAACACTATACCAGCATGTTACATAACAAAGGTATCAAAACCATGCATTACTTTCTCAAAACCAGATCCATCTCTTTTTACCAACAAAATCTCATGCTTACAGAAATGTTTAACTTTACTCTTCAAAATAATATTTTCACATTTAATAATCAACTGTACCGGCAGAAACAGGGTGTGGCTATGGGTGCGAAATTCACACCGGCATATGCCAACTCATGTATGGGCCATTTTGAAATCCTGTTTGCCTAGCAACACACAGCATTTACAACTAAGAATCACATCATTTACTGGGGTTGTTATATAGACAATATATTAATAATTGGAATGGAAACCAACAGGAGCTCAAAGAATACTACAACTATTTAAATGGCTATGACTACAACCTACAATTTACCTTACCAAGAAAGTACAACATCAATAAGCTTTTTGGATTTGGTTCTATATGTTCTATATGTTGAGAACAGCACCATTCACACAACTCCTTTTGTCAAGCCAACTGCAGGAAATAGCATCCTTCATGCCAAGAGCAATCATCCAAATCATGTGACTCAAAATATACCATACGGAGAACTTTTAAGAGTAAAGAGAAATTGTACAGATAACTTGGATTTTGAAAAAAAGAAAGAGGTTACGATCACCAGCATCAAAACTTACCAAAACGCAAAGTGTTGCAGTCTCGGCAATTGTCCGGTTACTGGCTTGTTGTGCACCAGTTTTGGAGTCTTTTCACACTGTATGCTGTTTAGTGGGAGGACCCTTCTAATAACTTCCCAGGGCACGGAGCTGATGCAGAGTGCTACAGAGTACTGCAGTCTTGGCAGCCGTCGGGTTCCCGGCTAGTTCTGCACAAGTTTTGGAGTCTTTTCACACTGCCTGCTGTTTAGTGGGGGGATCCTTCCAATACCTTCCCAGGCTGCGGAGCGGCCGCGGAGCGCTGCAGAGTACTGTAGTCTTGGCAGCGGTCCGGTTGCTGGCTTGTTCTGCACCAATTTTGGAGTCTTTTCACACGGCCTGCTGTTTAGTGGGAGGACCCTTCTAATATCTTCCCAGGCCGCGGCGTGGCTGCAGAGTGCTGCAGAGTACTGCAGTATTGGCAGTCATGGCAGTGCTGGCAGCAACGGCGAAACAAACGTGGATGGAAGAATAAGGTCTTTTCCTACGGAGCGGATGTATACGGCGTGAAGAACCAAGTGATTCCCACCCTTGTGGCCAGAATCTACTGCATACACCCTCCCTATCTTCAGGAGATCAAAGAAATTATTTCCCGGCCAAGACAACTGACATATAGATGCAAGGTAACGAAAACCTGCTGGCGTCCCATCTCTTATCACCTTTTCCTACTGTTCCCTCCTTGAAAATATACAACCTCCCCTTGTACCTTCTACGCTTGCGGTGCTAACGGACCCATTTTCCCCAATTCAGTCCCTGTTGCATGGAGAAACTTCTCTTCTATAACCAATCAGGGAATCACGAGACACGAGAGTCCAGGCACCAGCTGACGACAGGGAGGTGGAGGGAGTGACCTATCCTTGTCCGGCAGAAGGTGACACAAATGCTGCTAGGCCACACACAGATATACAGAAAAATTCAAGTCCAATAGAGACAACGGCGAAGCTTCCTTGGGACAAAGTAGGATGAAGTTTGTCAGTAATCCATCCTCAACAGCCCACCATCCGGGCACTTGAGGAATTTACCCTGGCCCCAATGACGGAGCAGGCTTTGACCAGCGTTAAATCAGTTTTAAAAATACAGAACGAAGTCCATCCAGTAATCGAAAGAGAAAACCAAAGAGCCCTCAGCAGGCCTTAAGTGACTTTGATGGCTCACAGAAAGAAGAGGGATGTACCACTTTAACGGACGAGGACTCAGATATAACTGTAGGATCTTTTAATGAAATGGATAGACATAAGCTTGAGCGTATGACTCCTCAACAACAAGTTTACAAGCTACACAGCGACCATCTAAACAACTCATGATGACCGCGCACACTTGCCCGAAAGAGGATGCAGAAGTTCGCCCTTTAAAAAGGTGAAAAGACCTGCCGGGCCAGATAGAATGCAGAAACAAAAGAAAAGTTTGGCCAGTCACCAAAACCGCAACCAAAATGTAGTTCCAAACAACCTACTGTACTCATCAAATTGCAAACTATACCCAGATCACTGCGGAAGTTCATAAAACTTAAATCTCTCCATCGACTGTCGCAAGGCTCATTGGAAACCTTCTTTAGCAAACACAACAAAATAACACCGGCACTAAGAATCAAACTTTCAGATGCTGAAATCCTGGTGGGCGTTGCTGATGTAATAGAAAAACAGATAAAAATCTAAATACGTCAGACCATAACTCCACTCTAATAAGATTGCACTTTGGGAAATCTGCAACAAAGAAACCTCTACCATCGGTGAAGACCTTCGGAGGATCTGAAAAAACGGAAACCATAATAAAGTCACAGCCTCCATTTTTAGTGAAAGAAGACAAGGAAACAAAGGAGCCAAAGCCCGCTCTATCAAGCATGAGCCCAGCATTATTGCCAGAACACAAGGCCTGATCACTGATCGAAAGAAAGGCCACACCTGGCCTTACTCTGAATCCCAAAAAGAGAAGTCGGGAAGTAAAAACAGGCCAGCCGATGGAAGGTAGCCTAAAAGACACCAATCTTAACACGAAGGGGAACACCTCTGCGATTCAAAACATAACCAAACGTACACCCTCACATCGTTCTCAAACATCTCAATCTCTGCTAACTACGCCACCGAAGAACAAAAGACTGAGTGAGCTTCCTCACATTAGTGGCAAAACACGCCAAACAAAAAATCTGACATGCTTGTTATCATGTCGGCAGTAACGATAGCCTTGGCCCCATTCAGCAAAATATATGAAGCACTTAATGAAAACTTAAAAGACCATTCAACTATGGCAGTGCTAATTCATACCAAATTGTTATATCTGGAAGGCTGCATAATGGCCACAGAATCCAAAAAAGTGAACACAAGAGAGAACAGCACCTCAACTCTTCAAAGATGGGTCAGTGTACAGATACCCAACAATGGGTGGAAAAGTCTTACCCAACCCACTGTGGTGCAACCAGTGGCAATTGATCTAACTGACTCAGGAAACATGGAAGCAAAAGCTGAACAATCGCTTGTGACAAACCTGAGTTTTACATCTGCAGCAAAATTAAGACCTAAACAAACCAACATCCATTTGCAGGCAAAGGTACATGCCTCAAATATCGGAATGAAATCTGATGTATTCAGAAAAGAGAAAATAAAGCAGAAGTTAGAAAATTTAAAAGCCACCAGTACGGGAATGATTGATTGCTGCACAGTGTTAGAAACAATCAAACCTCTGCAAATAATGACGGATGCACCTACCTCGATACCTCGGATACATCATGTAAAAGAGACCAGCACTCTGGACCACAAACGAGAAGTAGCTCGTCCCAGATTGATCCGATTGCTGGACAAGCCCATCATGGTGCAGCTAAAAGACACTCAGCTCAGTAACCAGGGCCCTAATAAAAGTCATAAAGGCCAAAAAGGTAAGCAAATGGCCCCAATTTTCGAACAGAGACAAACTCTCAGAGACATTTGAAAGCTAACACCAGCAGTAGTTCCTGTTTTTAAGAGAACAGTGAACACACATATTTCCGAGTCAGTGACAGAGGAGGTAGACACCTCCATGGATCGCCTAGATGTTAGAAAGTATATGGTGGAAGACTCTGTAATCGAACTGATGGAGATAACCTAGTGAACAAGGAAAGCTGACTCACAATTGCCGACCTCGACCAGAGCAGAACCAACTCAAATAATTAAGATCCTGGAACCCAATTTGCAAACATGTTTAATGGTGGATGAGAAGTGCTCCTGGGCTATACATGAAAGGGAACAAAAACCTTTCCAAACCACAAATCTCTCCAAGTCCATAGCCCGCCTGGGAGACACAGTGGTGGAAGAGATATAGGAAAACCATCCAGGAGAACTCAAGAGGTTGACAAAAGTAGAAATATAAGGGGGGATTAATCAACCAAACTCCAACAGCAGGCCATCTGCAACTCGCAGGCACTCACAAATGATACTCATAAAGAGCCTCTACATCATGGCCCTACAAAGGAACCTGCGATGTTTGAAAATAGCCACATAATGAGAGATGTCCTGAGGAGGTTTCAACTTAAGAGCTCAAAAATAACCCTTAAACTAGAAAGAATTCTGACCAAGGCGACAACTCATCCTTAGCTGAAAAACAACTATGTCACTTCTTCAATACATTACATCTTTAAGACAACTCTGGACAGAAGATATTATCATCATTGAGTTTGCTTACAGTGACTGCACAGATAGTGTATATCTACACATTCCATCGCCTGAGGTAAAAAAAGACAGGCTCCTCGAGGCAGCTGAAGAGCTGCGAATGCTAGGATACGATCTCAGAGAAATGAAAAGGGAGGAACATAATCATTTGAAAACAAGGTCGCTGCGAAGACATCTAGCCACCAAGAACACAGGTAGTAGACCAGAGAAAGTCTGAAAAATCAAGGTCAAGCGAGTTGTACCGTCAGTTACTGCCGAACAAATCCGTTTGACAAAGACATCGGGACATTAGAAGAGAATATAAACAAGGACCCTTGACAAGACACCATGATCACAAGGAAAGAAGATATGAAAGTGGTCCTATACATTCTTCAATATCGAAATCGGATACCTCCGTTGACGTCACCCGATTTCCAAAGGGTTCTCTTACAAATCTGAAAATTACCATTGACCCTGACCAACTAAGTGACCAGAGCATTATAAAGACTAATGTCTACCAAAAAAGACAAATGGATAACGAAGAATTGAAATTGAAAATGGTCGTGGATACCCGAATCCCTGGCAAATCACTCAAGAACCTAGCCACCAAAAGTAGTTCTGTGTCGACAACCACAAAAGATCAACAGACCAATAAGGCAGGCACCCACAAACCAGATCACTCTGGGATCCTAGAACACACGGGGCTTTGGCAGCCTAACTTTTCCAGGAGACATCAATCTGGGTAGATTTGACCTACTCTGCCTTCAAGAGACCTGGCTGTCGATATGTCCCACTTTAGACGGATACAAGATTGCTTTTTCGCCAGCCATCAAAGGACAAAAATGGCAACCTACTGCTGGCCCACTTATAGTGATTTGCTCAGGGCGTGGGTTACATCTTGAGGACTCGTTGGTCTTAACAACATTCATCATGGCCGTCTTAGAAATCTGGGCTTACCCAACGAGAGCCACAGGAGACGACACTTTGGCTTGGATCTTAATCATGAACACCTACTGGAACTCGAAAGCCCAAAAACGACAAGAAGAGCCAATTATCCTCCCCTTGACTTTACTAACAGTCTGGGATATAGCTTGTGATTATGGATGAATCTTAGTTAAAATATCAAAAAAAAATTGAGAGCTCCAGGGCCCGACAGGAACACTAACAGAGACTTGAAATCCAACCCAGAAGAGTGTGCCATCTTCATTTCAGATGTCACACAGAACTGTATTACGACAAACTCGATTCTGGACTCCTCGAAAACAGCCAGCGTAGTGGCTATTAACAAAAAGGCCAAAAAGACAACCCAAGAAGTTATCGTCCCATAGCTCTGTTGGACTACATTGGTAAACTCTTCGGGTTGCTCCTTTTGGAGAAATTTAAACTCTGGGCCAATATTTTCAGCCTGTCTGCACCCCTTTCAAACAGGCTTTGTGAAGAATTTAGAAACAACTTCGAACATCATGCTCTTGACCACGTTGAAAGCTAAAATAATTTGTTGACCAGGTCCAGACATTCGACCAGGTCAACCGTAAAACTCTGGCAGAAACTAAAAAAATGGAGATGACCTTCCTCGATGATGGCCCCCATCAAACAGACACCACACTGAGAGTCAGACTTAGTGGACACTGACAACTTTCTGGTGAAATCGTGACTGCGAGAGGGGTCAAACAGGGTTGTCCCTTGGCCCCCGCCCTGTATCACACCTATATGGCAATTTTAAGGCTCAAGAAGGGATGACGAGATCATTCCCCAACGTTAGCTAATGAGAAATTGAGCGGCATACTTTACGCTGACAACATCATACTGCTGGATCAGACGGCCATTGGACTCCAGCGCCAATTAAACGGCTTACTTGCATACTTAAAAGAGAACAAGCTGGAACTTTAAACACAAAAAACAAAGATAATGATCTTCGAAAAAAACAGCAAAACAAAATGAAAAGTTCTAATGGCATAGTGCAGGAAAAAAGCTGGAATAAGTAACATCCTTAAAATATCTAGGCATAATACTCAAAGGGAGTCCACGGGAGACGGCTATGCAGACCACACTTTACGCCAAAATTCAAATCTTGGCCAGTGATTGACTTCTATAAAGCCAGAGTAACACCGGCTATTTCCTATGGAACAGAAGCCATGTCTTATATACTACTAAAGCAGGAATGGACTAAAGTACCGAGCGGGTCAGCGTATTTTAGAGCTTGGTCAAAGATAATTTTATCTTTTGGAGAATTGAATGCAAAGTAGCCTTCTTGCAAAAATTATAACACAATTAAGTAAAGTATTAAAAAAAAAAGAAAATTAAGGATGAGAGATCACTTGCTCACCAACAAACCCAAACCAAGTTCATCAACCATGATTAATAAAGTGCAAGTTATTACCACCTACAGCTCTGATACTCAACAAATTAGGAACATCTTGTCCAAACATTGATGAATCTTAGGCCTGGATGAAGATCCATCGGCATATGTAGACAGCACACCCTTCCTTACATTTAGGAAAGCAAACAACTTAAAAAACATGTTAAGTCTGTCTCATTTTGTAGCTGTAAAACAAGATATTGTTCCCCCCCAAATGTGGAACCAGATGACACTCCAAGGACATTTTAAGTGTGTGAAATGTAAACAATTCCCCTACTCAAACAACAGAAAGAAGGAAATTCAGACGCTGAATGGCATGGCCATAACATTTCCCAGTTTATAAATTGTAACACAAAATATGTTATATATGGTATTCAATGTATATGTTCTAAAATATACATAGTAAGTACTATTAAGTACCATTTCGCCTCTAAAGACAAGGATAGCAGAAAATGTGAGATCCGTAAGAAACAAGGACCTAAGGCCTACTGATTTCAAAAAGAACATAATGAAGAGTCTATGGACAACATAAAGTATTTTGAGCTTGAACATGTTAATATGCCTCCTAGAAGAGGAAACAGCCAAAAATTGCTAAAATGTCGAGAAGCATTATGGATATGCCTAATGGACACTTGCATAGCAGGACTAAATGCAGATACAGAGATACACATCCTTCTATAACACCTAATACTCTAAGTGACACCTACTAATGTTAACATACAAGATTAGCATGTTCAGCCACTTAAGAACGATCAAAGTTAAATTGTTTGTTTTGTTCACATAATGTCTGTTAAAGTGCTTGCATGCAATTGCAATTCTGTATGATTTGTATCTTGAGACCAACAAACAAATTTAAACCTAACAGATAGATAACCTAATACCATCAGATCCAAGTTAACAAAAGGGCTTGCATAGTAAATATGCAATAATATTATACGCGCTAACAAAGTTGCCTATAAAAGCAATTAAAACAAGCCCAATACAAAATGGTGTGCAGGTGATGAGGTGGCAATGCACAACAAACGTGGCTGCATCGTCACGCCACTATAAATAACTAGCCATCTTAGATTTACCGTGGGTGCCATGCCACGAGGTAAAAATATTTTCGGATAGGAAACCAGCTTGAAAATCTAAATTCAAGGTAAGTGGATGGCATGCCAACAAGATGCTATATATACATGGCTTAAACATAGAAACGTTGAAATGTAGTAAAGAGATTACCACACTCATAGGCACACACTTGTCTATAATTTAGTAGAAATACAACTGGATAAAACTATGTGAAAAACTAAGATGTGTGCCTTTCCAAATTGTAAATGGCTTTAATGGAATTAATATTGAGTGCAAGAATCAATCAATATAGTAAGTACCACTAATAACACACACAAGTTGAATCTGGAATGAGAAGCTTATTTCTTTATACCATGACTGGCCATAACTGATCAGAAGTTGTTGTACTTATCTCATTTCATTTTTTTGTCTAGGCCTTATATTTGATGTTTTATGTTGCAACCCTCCTAATGAACCACAATAAAACAGGTGGAGAAATAGGTTTTGAGGGAACACACATTATTTGCATTCTATCACTAGTTTACAAGACACATGTGTTCTATTGACTGAACCAACAATTATACATAATTTACACTGGTGCAAAAGTTTAGCTCACAATTCTCTAAGTGCAATTTCAAAGGGAATTGCCACCATTTGCGATAAGGATGTTCTCATAAGCCACTTCAGGCCATTAGTATGTTTGAAGGAAATGGGACAATGAAAGGGGGCAATTAACTTTGATTATATCTTAACCCAGGAGGAGGCATTAACCAAGTGAAGTTGATTAGATTGAAATATAGTCGAAGTAGGAAGGATTTTTGATATTTGGGAAATCAGGAAATCTAACTCCACCAATATTTGTGTTGATTTTAAGCTTATTAAGGGCAATTTTCGGGGGTTTATTGTAGATAAAAGTTTATCTATTTTTCGGAAGAAAGTCAATAATAATAATACTGGAATGATGGGTAAATAAAAAAGAATAATGGATACTAGGGTATTTTTAATAGAACCTAGGTACCCCAACCAATAGAGGGATAAGGGAGAACACTGGTTAGAAGAAGAATTGATTTTATCAACAATAATATTTAGTTTGAGGGTTAAGGTAGATGAAATATCTTTGGCTAAATGGATACCAAGGTATTTATTAGATGAAGGGCACCATCTCATACCATAAAGAGGAGTGTCAGCCATGATGCAGGAGTTGGTTAATGGAAGCATTTCCAATTTGTCATCATTTAATTTATAGCCAGAGACGTTAGAGAATTGTTTGATAGTCGTCATTAATGAATGAATTGAGGTTGCAGGATTTGCTAAATAAAGAAGTATTTCATTGGCATAGACAGAGAAATTAATGGATATGTTATTTATGAATACCATTTATATTGTCATTTGTGGAGATGCTTTGTAGGAGGGGTTATAGGGCTAAAATGTTCAGAAGGGGTGATAGAGGACATGATTGTCTGGTACTACTTGAGATGGGAAATGAACCAGAAACATTATTTGTAACAAGAAGTCTAATGCAAGGAGTAGAATATACGAGTGAAATCAATTTGATAAATACAGGACTAAGCCCATGCCATGATAAAAATTCAAACATTCAAGTGCCAATAAACTCTATGAAATGCTTTCTCTATGTCTATTGTAAGTACAATGAGGGGATCCACCGATGGTTGTGCATGAAAAAGAACATTGCAGAGGAGTTTGGTATTAGAGGAAGCTAACCTTCCTTTAACAAAACCTGATTGATTGATATTAACCAGAATGGGCATGATGTAATATATTCTGTTAGCAGTCACTTTAACTAGTATTTTTGATTCTGAATGTATTTGTGAAATGGGACGATACTATTGGACATAAGAGGGATCTTCATCTGGTTTGGGAAATAACAATAATAATGTGTCTCCTAAAGAACCAGAGCTCTGACCGACTTGCAAAAAAGATTAAATAACTCAAAGAGTTTGGGCGATAGTAAAGTGGAAAAGGAACTGTAAAAATCAATAGGATAACCATCTGATCCAGGGGCTTTACTTAACTTGAGATCTAAAATACCTTTATGAATTTCTTGTAATAAGAGTAAGCTATCTAGAAATGATAAGTCAAATGGGCAATCAGAAATGTTCTTGTTTTGTTGCAAAAAGTTATGGATGTCTTCATTAAGAATAGACTGATCTGATGAATAAACTTAGGCATTATGAATTTGCTGTGAACTGCTGACTCTTATGTCTTGATGATTAACAATAGATGTAATAATAGTCTTTTCTTTTCCTCTTTTATAGCTTTAGTGCTGAAAAAGGATGAGCAAACATTATTAGTGTTATATTTATTGAATTCTATGCTTTTTGAGAGAAGGAATTTAAAGGTAACATCTGTGGGATGATTGAAATAGGACATTTCAAGTATCTTGATTGAATGAAGAGGATCTTGTTATAGTTTTTCATTTTGTTTCTTTTTAAATGCGACATATTGTAAAATGAAACCCCATAAAGTGACTTCAAATGCATCACAATTATTAGGAAAAGAGGTGTCCTGTGGGCTGCTGTTAGCAAAAAATTCAACAAAGAAATCATTAAACTGTTGTACGAAAGCTGAATCATTTAATAGAAAAGGTTTGAATCTCCATCGGGGGGAGGGGGAATAATTAGAGGTTCCCATTGAAGGGTAGTGAAGACAGGGCCATGATCAGATATAACAATCAAGCCAATTTCTGAATGAGGATATTAGGGGTCAGGAATGAATTAATGGATATGTGGTCTAATCTAGATAATGATTTGTGAGGAGGGGAAAATGAAATAAATTATGTCGTATCAGTATGACAAACACCCCAAGTGTATACTAGGGAAAGGTCATTAATGAAATTAATAAACTGCTTGAGCGATTTGCAATTAGTGAATTTAGTGGCAGATTTGCGGTCCCAGGTAAAATCACAAATTTGATTGCTCTCACCAAATGCAATAAGGCAATCAAAGTCTTTATTGAAAAGGATTTGTTTCAGGTTTGTCTAAAACAATGTGTCAGTAGCATCTGGACCATAAATGTTGAGGATAGTGACTGACTTCATATTAGTAATAGCATCAATGATGGACCAGTGACCAGATGAGTTGTGTTGTTCACAAATTAATTGAAAAAATATCCTTTTGTGGATTAATACACTAACTCCTTTCTTCCCTGCAGCCGGTGCATGAACGCATGTTTAACCCATAACTTAACCAAATTATTATTTTTCTCATTCAATTCTAAGTGAGTTTGTTTAATGCATGTAACATCCACTGTACTCTTCCATATGTGGGGATAATGTGTTGCCTTTTAATCACATTAGGTTATCCCTTGACATTCCATGACATGACTTTCCATAACAGTGAAGGGTTGGATGAATGATAGTCAAAGGAGCATCTGACCAGATTTAGGCTGCATTACAGTAACTCATTTAAAAAGGACATATGTAGATGGTAATGCAGAAAATTACAAAGAACTGAATCTACAATGTAATGTGTCATAGTGGAAGGGAAGATAAATACAGTAGTATAGGGGAGACAACTCTGAAGATAATAATAAAATAGATAATAGAGGAATAAGAATGCAAAATTGGAATACGTGAAACATGTTAAGAACACAGAAAAGGTAAATAGTCATTAGGGGCTGCCATAGGAAAAAGACAGTCCACTCTAAACCCCAGAGCCCAGATGGAGCAATTCATTATAATGTAACACAATAGTCAACAGGCATTTGAAAGGAGAAAAAGCAACACCAATAAACAGTAACTTAAGGATTAATTGGGATCACCTTATCTGGATCAATCTGGTTTATAGGGGATCTAGATCTGTCTCTGTGTTTGTCTGCTCCATCAAAAGGGTTAGAAAAGGTAATATGATCCAATCTATTTCTGGGATGATGAGATTTCCCCAGTTATACATTTTTCAGACTAAATAAGTTATGAGCATGAATAGGTTGTTGCGCATCAAAGTATGAAGCTGATGAAGATGCAGCACCTGACAAAGTGTCCATCTCTGAAGATTGAAGAGCTTTAATGAGTGTATATACCAAATCTGGATCTGAGTATTCTTTAGTGATACCCTGTGGAGGTGTGATAGGCATGGTAGCTGGCTCCAGTAGACCATATTTAATGTTTAGGCATTTCAATGCAGGTCACACATCCAAAAATAATTTCCTTTTATCCTGATGGCTTTTGAAAAGTCAAGGGAGAAGAAAATGGTGTTGCTCTGAAATGTTAGAGAAGACTATTTTTTTGCAGATGAAAACATTTGTCTTGTTGTTGGTGACATAACAAGTATGCAATGAGAGGTCTTGGTGAATGTGAGAAACCAGAAGGTGTCTCTGTAAATACTGGAGGGGGGTGTCTGTACTCCTGTTCTATATATGGCAGAGGAGAGGCACAGAGGACCCCAGCCAAGATTTTCTATGGGGTAGCTATGGTCAAGGAATCAAGGCCTAGCTTCTTAGGAGGTGATGCATGCTGGTGCTTAAGTACAGTGTAGTCCCCAAGCAGCAACAAAGGAATGTCCACACACTATGGGGGTCATTACGACCCAGGCGCTAATTGCGCCAACTTTACCACCATGGTGTAAACTATGTTTACACCATGGTGGATGGCGGATTTACCGCCCCATTGTAAATCCCCATTTCCCATTTTCCCTTCCCCATTCCCATTTTTGCCCCATAGGGCATAATGGGAGTGGGGAAGGCGCTAATTACGCCACCGTAAATTACGGTGGCGTAATTAGCATCATGGCAGGTTAGCGCCATGGATTTTAACGGCTGCTAAGAGCAGCCGTTAAAATCAGAATAGGCGTTAAGGGTTAACGACGGCGTTAACCCTTAACGCCTGGGTCGTAATGAGGCCCTATGTTAGTTAAAACACAGTCTTTATATAAATAAAGTTGAAGGTTATATACACAATCACGATAATACCCTTTGTGCTCTCACAATTCTAAAATGCAAAATATATACAATTCTCGGTGGCACCACGATTACTCCGATCCCATTAAAATGCATCAACTGTACTCAGTTCAAATAGCATACAAATCAACCTAGCAAAACGATATCAACCATAGACTTGGGAGGAAAACTATTTGGTTAGACAATTGGCAGAATACTGGCCCCGTTTACCTAGGCACAGTCGGTATGAGGATCCGCCCACCGGGGCAACCTGTAAATGAAGATGTACTACAAGCCCAGACAATATATTGTCTATGAAAGTCTTATCCTCTTCTATAGTTCTGCAACCCAAATGTACCTTGTGTTGGAGAGTTCTTTGTCGAGAAATCGACAGGCCCTTCTTGAGTGCTCTCCCTTTCAGACAGGAGCCATGGGTCGTCGAACTTCCAAGATGAAAGAAGGGTGAATGTTGTTGTTGAGGCAGCAGCTTCGGTCCTTGCGGTGCTTGTTGACGAGTGGTTGAAAATGTCCTACAACAGGGGAGGCGTGCAGTGCACCTCGACGATGATGGCTTGTTGCCGCAAAGAGTCAGTGCAGAACTTTGGCCCAGCAAGGGCGTTGGGTCGTCGGCGTCTGCGTTGCCGAATGGGACATGACCACAGCTGGCTTCAGTAGCTTCGTCGGGCGTCTCTGAGGTCTTCAGGTGGCGGGAAACCCACCAGCACAGTCTCCTCGGTCATCAGCAGCCTTGACTTTCTCGGACAGGATGAAAGTGGGTGACAAGATTGAACAAGGGAGTCCTTGGATGAAATGTTCTTGGGCAGGGGGAGCACTGCGGCTCCGGTCAGCGGTCGGCTGTCCGGTGCTTCTCTTTGTACTCCTCAACGGTCCCCTTCTCCGGTCGGCAGCCTTTCATAGGTCTGTCTACCAGGGAGCTTTGGCAAAGATCAGCTGGTGCACAATGGTCCATCGTAGCTCGGGAAGAAGTCTCCTAGCCAGGTCCTCTCTTGAATCAGTTCCTTGAAGGCAGAACAGCTTTCAGATTAGCGAAGGACAGCAGCAGCGGCATTTCTTCTTCCATTGGGCTTCAAAGTATAAGCATCAGTTTCAACTTCAGCTTCTGAACGATTTCTAACAGTTAGAGGCCCCCAAATATACTAGTTGGTCTCTCATTCATTCTGCTGGGTCGCGCTCAGGCAACCAATCACTCAGAATGGCGTTCAGGCAGTCAAGCAGCCATTCAGGTGCACAGTGCATTCAGTCTATTCTTCTCCATCCAGACACTCACAACACAGAATGTAGATTCGGACAAGCACTCTTCCATTCAGCACTACACACTGCATTCATACCTGTTTCGGGCAAGGCTGTCTCAGTCATTGTGTCAAACACCAGATACTAGACACCCATAACACAGTATGTGTATTTGTCACACACTCCATTTACCCAGGTCCCAACCCACGGGCAAACCCACAACATACAGTTATTGGGAAGGCTCCAGCCAGTCTGGGCTGGACTTCCCCACAACACCATGTATGGAATTTCCACCCAACAGCCAGTCAGGGGGAAGGGACAGAGTCAGGGCTTCCCGGTACTTCGGGAAAAGTAAGGTAACAGGAGATAGAAAGCAAGAGGCCTCCAGGGCCATCTTGTTTCCTATCAGAAATCCACTGATTCCAATGACTGGGCCTGGACATCCCAAAATGGAAGACGCTCAGGGCACCTGTCAGTTCAGCATGGAGCTGCCACCAGCCCGTAGCCTGCTCTGTGGGCCACACACAGGTGCCCAAAAACATACACTAGGAGTACAGGGCTGTACTCCCACCCATGGGTGCCATAAGGGTATCCCAAGGGTCTATTCACCAAACCAAATACAGGAAGAGCCACACCGCCAGGAGTCTCACATGAACTCCTGCGCAGAAAACAAATCAGAACACATGAGAAAAAGCAATAAAGGACAACGATTCAGAGGCCCTGTCCCTCTGATGCATTTCCAGCATCACAGTCCCACCCACTAGTCCCCGGAGATCTGTCATCCTGGTAGCCCGGACATGGCCATCACTTTTGGATCCAGTTCCTGGGTTTGGACTAGTGTGGAGGATTGCCTTGGTTAGGGGTCTTCAGGTAGTGGGAGTGGTACACCAGACGGTAAGACGCGATATCCCCTTTCCTGTAACACCTTTCCCCCATCCTGCCAGGTAGGATACTTAGGAACTGTACCCCGCCCCATTACAACACAAACAGTTTCACGGGGACAGCCTGCTATGGGAGAAAAATGACTAACACCTGAACCATGTACCTGACATGTCCCAATGCATTGGTCAGGTGAGGTCAGGCAACTACTGACAATTACTCACACTTGACTTCCATTAAACATCCCCACATGGATAAAAGGCAGAGCATGAGAGCACACTCGGAGCGAGGCAAAGCACACGAGGAAACAGCAGTTTTGAACAGCAATTGAACGAGAAAGACGGCAAAAGAGGAGGGAATCGCAAGGAGAGAAATTCCCTGGACCTTTCTGACAAGGAACTGTTACTTTCAAGACCCCTCGATATTAGAAAGCATAAGACCAGAAACCAGACTGAAGAATCCTACATTGTGTGTTGGAGATACCCAGGGTCCTCCTGCATCATTAATCAAGGCAAAGCAGCCGCTGTGGTACCATCCTTGGCTCCAAGAACAAAGCAGCATCAGAGAAATCAACACAGCTGGTGAGTTGGGGAGACCGATACAAGGCCGGCCTATGTTGAAACCAAGGTTGGAAGCAGCAAAATCATATGGCAAGCGCTGGAACGAACACTGTTAAAACATGTGTGATAAAAGACGCAAGTAAAGTTAAACTGCTAATCAGTGTTTGAACTTTGAAGGGAAACGATACAATACTTTTGACAGAGTGGACCGCCACCTTGTGTGTGCTCAATCAAAGGTCTCTCTAAGGTATCCAGCTGAGAAGTGGCAAAAGTGAAATTGAAATCGTTGTAAAGGAATTGTAAATCGAAGCAGTCCATTGAAGGTATTAACTCAATCTTGAAGGGAGAGTTTAATATTGAAATGTAAAATTTAATAGTAGAAAGCTTCATCAATATTTTTTCCATTCCTTTGTTTATGGAATTTACCTGATGCAGTAGGTGTTACTTGATCTGCCATTTCGGCTAAAAAATGCTAAACACAGACTCTTGGATTTGTAAAACAAAGGATAATCAAAATAAAGGCAGAGAAAGGGAAAGTACAGTTGCATAAGGCTGAAATATCAGTGTGTAATACTGGAAAGCAGCAGAGAGTAGTCCTGAAGGAAAAGACCAGTCACACTTTCACGTAACATATCACCCCCCATGACTCGGCTATTACGTACCGGAAGAGCTGCTTTATTAGGCTGCAGCAGACATAAGCTCACATTTTGTAGAAAGCTCACCATCCAGCGTGTGCCCTGCCCGGCCCACAGCTAACACCCTATTCGGAAGACAGCAAGAGATATGAGGCGAGACAAGCTCCACATTTCCCTGCTAGCGAGGTTCGCCAGCCGCCTCACACCCAGTCACCGGCTGTGTGCCGAAAATCCAGACAGGAAGAACACCATGTAACGTCTTTGTCTGTAGGTAAAATTATTACACTCGAGAGTGTATCCAGGTTACGTTGTCTACCGGTGAGGAAATATAGTTATGGGCATCACTTGAAACAGGTAGCTTGAAGCATGAAATAAAGCTCCTTAGGGTGAGCTAAAAGGCTGTGCATCCATCTTGTCGGCACGCAGGCCACACCCCAATGTGACGTAGATTTTAAGCTCAGTAAAAGCATTAGGATAGTGTCTCTAATGACCGGTGAAAAGTCCAATGCCCTCCAACAGAGGTTTGTAATTGCTGGGAGGTTCTCTCTGGCTGAGAGAAAGACACATTTTCTCTTGTATCATTTCAATTTTTCCTGAAAAAAGGGTTACATTCATTAGCCAAACCGGTAGATGGGGTAAATCTGGACACACCACAAGATGGATTTAGAAATTTAGTAATGATAGAAAATAATTCTTTGGGTTTGGTCACTGCAACTGTGATATTGTTTTGTATGAATTTAGATTTAACTTCAAAGATAGCCTTCTTATAAACCTTCAAGGCTGTTCAGGTCGTTTTCATATTTATTATTTATTTATTTATTTGTTTAGTTTCAAGGAAACTTTACAAAGAAAACACTAAAAACACAATAGCAGTAAAATCACAGTATATTAAATCCATGATGCCATTAAAACAGATACAATATATAATGTATGATACAATAGAACCATCATGCCTTTGCCAGAGCATTAAAAACCACTAAGTACCTTACCAGCAATTTCATTGTGAAAATACATTAATGCACTTTACACTATCTAAACGTTTTTAATAGTTAACTACAAGTGATGAGTGGCAATATGAGCTTTTTGGCTATCCGTGTTGAGACAATAGGACCAGAAATTATCACTCTCAATGTAATCCAAATTATAAACAAATGGTCCCAACCACTTCATTTATTCTGGCCCCAATGTCCCACATTCAGTAAGAATATGTTTGGCTTCTCTGGTTATAACTAATTATGACACAAACAACAATATCTATCTTTTTTTGGGAGGCCCAACTGTGGACCCATTACTGTTTTCATATTTAATTTTTTCTTCATGCCCTTTCGTTCTGCCGGTAGTTTAAATTTGCCAGCGTTAGAGAGTAGCAATGATTAGACTGTTTTTCCATGGTCTAAGCTGGAGCTGGGCGACTTAATCACAGGTTCATTTCAGTTCATTCATGATTTCCTTTACATACACATCACATGTAGTGCCTTTATCACATCTTCCATCCACAGACGCTGACTCAGCACCAGAATCTTGGAAAACCCTTTTTCATCACGTGTTAGAATCATATGGATGAATAAAGGAATGGCTGGCATTACTTAAATTGAATGGAAAGAATCTAATAGCATGATCTGACCAAGAGATGGGCAGCGTATCGGCCATACTAACTCCAGATCCATGTAATAAGACCAAGTCCAGTCAATAACCGTGTAAGTGGAAGGGGGATGTGGTTAGAGTCCAGAGATCGTGACTGTTTGATATGCCCCACAGCCAGGCCGAATCAGATTACTGTGGGGCGTCCTGCCATATATTAAAATCACCTAATAGCAAGATGTTTGAATATCTAATATTACATATATAAGTTATACGATTTTGAATCAATGTGTGTTACTGAGATGTGCTTTTAGAAGTAACATGAACAAAAAAATGAAGATCTTCATGTAATGCAATACAAATTCATACATCATCTCTCTCCTCCTCGCTTCTGCTCTCACTGCACACACAGGTTTAACTGTTGAACCTTAAGTGACTTGTGGCCTGATAGACCTTGTGTTCTATTGCTACAGCACAAACTGATGCAACTTCTGTTCCAACCACATGCACTGCTGTTTCTTGGTGAACTTTAAGTGACCTGGGGTTGGATAACATCTGTGCAGGCTATTAACCCTTAAGTGATCTATGGCTTTTAGATTTAGGAATGTAATTCCAAAAGGTTTTCAAGTCATAGTTTCAGGATGCTAACATCCAGGAATCCCGGTTTACCTTCTCCTTGGCATCCTTTTTTTATGGCTTATCAGCTTGTTATAATCTGCTCTTATCCTTGAGATTATAATATTTCCTCTTTTCTCTTTGGATTTGAGAGCCCTGATCAATTCACCTTTTGAGACCCTGCATTCATCACCAAACTAGCTCTCATTTGCAATTTGAGTTTTAGCGACTACCCTAGCAGGGTAGGTTAAAAGAGGTTTACGGTTCAAAGAGTATTGCCGAAAATGAATCCAATATTACTGTACTACTAAGGTTGGGATTTCCTAAAACCTGCTTTAATGTCAGGAGTACAGAACTATGTAATGTTGGTCCCACAGTCACCAGATCCAGCTGTTCCCACTTGAGTCTAAGACTTTTACTGTTTTGTTTGTACATTCAAGAAACTGGCCTATACTCCCTCCATTGTCTGTGTGCCCATTAACCATCTTATTTCCAAAAATGCTTTATATCACAACCGATACTGGGAAATGGTCGCTTTCGCCCCAATGCAACGCCTCCTCTCATTTAACAGTTTGATAAATGAACTAAGATTAAGTCAATGTGTGCTCCAATGGCCCATCACCCCCTTCCACCCAAATTTGTCAACCTGGCTACACATTCTTTCAGAGTATTAAGCGAGGAGATAAACAATAAGTCTTAGATGGAATACAGTTCTTTTTTTACCTCACTCGGACATACTCTTTCTCCACACATTTCAGTATTAGCGGGGAGAAAAGGGCTTCCTGTATGGGCAGCTAGCAGCAGTGGCACCATTTACTGCAGCAGGTTTCACCGCAAGTACAAACTGCTGCAGATTCCTTGCTCCCAAGCACTGGAATTCCCTCCCCGCAACCCTTCGAAAAGAGACCTCTCATCTAGCATTCTGAAAATCTCTCACAACTGAGCTCTTTAATTAGCTCACCACAATATTAACTGCCCACTAACTCCTCCATCCCCGGGAAGGTCTCCTGCCAACGGACTGAGGTATTCTGTTTTTTACCTGAATCTATGAGCCTGTAACTCTTCCGTTTCTGTGTCAATGTAACATTTTGGCTTATTGCACAAAAACTCAGACTTGCTTATAGTGGAAAAGGTCGCTTTAATGTGACAGGACAAAGCTTACAAAATAACCGCTTATTTGGCTCCCATGGCCTTACAGACTAACACATATTTTCCAAACAACCAATTAATAATTTAACACTTTCCTTTTCAACAAAAAAATAATGAAACAATTCTCCCCTCCATAACTATCCTTGATCCCTATCGTCTCCTTCCCACTTCTCAAGGCGTCCCGTTTTCTCCCTGGGGCAATGCCACTCCAGGTTCAATACCTGTTTCCCCGGGGTAGCCCGTTTGTGCAAACAGCACCACCCCATCCTCTCCTGCACCATTCCCCCATTGTGCTTCCCCCCCCATATAAAGGGGCCATGCCCCCGGCAACAGAAAAACCTTCCACCGAGGTGTTCTTTCTGCCCCACCTCTACCAGTTCTCATTACTTCCAACAAGGTCAAGTCCGCCAGATAATAACTGTTCCCAAAAACTGACAAGTGGACACCATCCTCTCTAAATACCATGAAGCCTTCATAAACTATTTCTTTGTGGTCCAAAGCCTTTACCACTGTCGAATCGTAACATTTTACCATCTCTCTGTTTATCCCTTTCCTTGCCCGTTCTATCGCTCCCTCACTTCTCGCTCCCCTCCAAACTCTCTGCAGCAACAACTTAGTCCAAACTACACATGCTTGAGGCCACATTTCTCGTATCCATACCAGATTACTCTTCATTTTTCTAAGCAGAGCCACACCCTTATCTGTTACCAGGTCATTTTCCCCTGCATGAATGATCACCCCCTCCGGAGACCTATAACGTTCTTTCAACCATGACAACATAGGCAGTAGCTGATCCCAGCAAAGTCACCCTAAACCTGACAATCTTACCAATACCTCTTTATAGCTGCAACCCAATTGCCTGCCAAAAACCCTTTTCTCTGCTTCCTTCCCCGCCCACTTTACAATGGAGTGGCCCACGATCCAAATTTGCGCCATCTCCCCCGGCCTCCGAGCAGCATCTGAAAAGAAATTACAATATCACTTACAAAGTCACAACCATCCTACCATATGCTACACTCCTGAGAACCTTTGAGAATTTTTTTTCAAACGTCCCTCTTTCCCAGTTCCCTTATGTACTCTTTGTATCCCCCGGACTTCCACCTCCCCAAACTTTTCACCTTATCCTCCGATAAGCCTAACCTACTACCTTTGGAACCATCCTAAATAAATGAGTTCCAAACTCCTCCCCCTTTTCCCCTACTGCTACCAAAACCTTTTGTAGTACCCCCAAAACTTGCACCGCTGATACTGGCGCCCCATCTTCGTGGTGAAAAACAAAACCTGTCCTCCCCCAACAATGCTCCTTCCATAGCAAACCTGTTTGAACCGGGCATACATCCTTGCTCCCACAACCCAGTAAAACCCAAGAGCCCTTTCCTTTTTGATCTGTCTATGACCTCTTAATCTTGATGTACAAACCTGACTCTGTAAAATGAACATCATCCCAACGCAGTCCACTTACCCCACTTTTTCCCCCCACCAGCTCAGAAACCCTAAAGGCCCCAAGAAATAGCCATGTAAAACAAGCCACAAACAAATCCCCTTCCCAGGCCAACCAGCAACCCCCCCCCACAGCCTTACACAACCTTATTAGCAATTCAGCCGATACCGGTCTCCTCTTATCCTTTTCCCTCTTACTTTCCCTTGCTCAACCTTTCAACATCCTGTTTCCCATCACTCCACCGCTCAGCTGAAAACCCTAAAACCACTTCCCATAGAAGGCAATCCCTGCATATTTCCCTGTTATAGTTGACCTAGACCAGCCCCTATCCATGCACCTCAAGAGGAAATTAGTGACATCATCCCTTCTCCGCTCTTCCGCATCCCCCCTACCCTTCCAACTCCGAGCTCCCCCTCCTATGAAATCCTCCCAGGATCTCCTTTACACCTCTCTAGATGGCAGAGAAAGCAAACTCTCCACCAATGCAAGTGCTCTCAGCTTCCTATCTTCCACAGCTCCTCCGGAATCCTCTGCCCCTCCTAATCTGCTTCTGGAGCCAATCCACAGAATCTCTGCCATTGAAAATGAGTTAATACATCAGCGATGCCATTATCCTTCCCCGGCACATTTGTTGCCTTAAACACCAGTCTCGCCACCCTCTGATCCCTTGCTGACTGCCTGTTCACTACATGAACCACACATTTGTTGTCAATGTTGAAATTCACTTTCTTGTTTTGCAACTCCTTCTCCCACAACTCCAAAGCAACCAACAAAGGAAAACATTCAAGAAATGCTATGCTCCTTCCTTCCTTCAACCAAAGGGATGGCCTCTTCTCTGCACACCACTTTTCCCCCCAAAACATCCTGCACCTGCTGCATCTGAGAATATCTGCACCTCCCATGACACCGGATCTCCCTGCAACCACATGGACACTCCTTTAAAGCTCTCCAAAAAACGCAGCCAAATCGTACAATCCTCCCGAACTGCACCTGATACCCTTACCCGATGATGTGGGCACTTTGCTCCTGCCATAGAGTGTGCCATGTTTCTGCAAAAAGTCCACCCAGGAGCCACCACCTTGCATGCAAAATTCAAATGCCCCACCAATGTCTGCATTTCCACTAGCATCATCTTCTTGCCCCCCACTGCTTTCTCCAGCAATCCTACCAGTTTGCTCACCTTGTCGTGCGGCAAGTGTGAGGTCATGGCCACTGAATCCAGTTCAATCCCTAGCAATGTCAAAACCACTGCCGGCCCTTCCGTTATGTCTTCTGCTAGAGGCAACCCCAACTCACCTATCAAATCCTGAAACAACTTTAGCATCTCCTCACACTCCCTCTGTCTGTCTGCCCTGCAATTGAACAGAAAATCATCTAGGTAATGCAGTACACCTTCCCAACCAGAACTGTATGAAAAAACCCACTGTAAGAAAGAACTGAAACGCTCAAACAAAGCGCATGAAATTGCGCACCCCATTAGCAGTGGTTTTGACATTTCTAGGGATTGAACTGGATTCAGTGGCCATGACCTCACACTAGGTTTGCTAATGTAGTGATGTAGATGCGGTCCTCAAATTGCAATCCCAACAGCCAAAAATCCTCCGGGTGCACCGGCAACAACCTGAAAGCTGCCTTAATGTCACACTTGGCCATGAAGGCCCCACACCCATCTTTCCTCACCAAATCCACCACCTTGTCCACACTAGCGTATACAACCGTGCACTCTTCAGGGGCAATGCAGTCATTGACAGACATGCCCTTGGGCCATGACAAATGGTGTATCAATCTAAACTCCCCCGGGGTTTTCTTAGATACAACACCAAGTGGGGATACCACTAAATCACCTGGCAGATCATCAAATGGCCCTACTATCCTCCCTGCCGCTATCTCCTCGTCCAATTTCTGTTTTACAACCTCCACATTTTCTTTTGCAGACTTCAAATTTTCCGCCCACCGCCACACCCTTAGCCCTACCTGAAACCAGGACAAAAACCCCTACCCTGTCCGGATAAAATTCCAACCACTTCTCCAACACATCCAATTTAATTGGTGTAAACGCCTTTTCCCACAACCCCTCTGCCGGATCCTCTCCCCCTCCTCCTGTCTCCTTGTTGGAAACACTGCGTGATTGGGTGCTTCCCTGCACATTTACTACATTCATGTCTGAACCTACATAAGTTCCTTGTGCAGCCGTCCTTATTAAATGCCCAACATGCTGTTGAGGGCTGCCCTCTGCCTCCCCCCCCACCCTTTTGTGGGTGGGGCGACCAAGAAAGGGCCGGAAAGGCACAGGAAAACCACTTGCTGTGTGCAATGACGGGGCAGGCCTCGTTGGAGCCATCCACTGCAGCCATAAATCCATGTCTATTTCCCCCAGACAGCCAGACTGTCCTCTGCCATCCTTGCTCTAAACTCTTCATCGTAACGTACCCACGCAAAATGCGCAAAACTTGTAAATGCCGTTCTGATCACATCCATATATTTTGACAGAGCCACACATCTCTCCGGAAATTTCTCACAATAGACACTGGCGTAAATAATAAATGCCGACGTCCAATTTTCAATTGTCACTGGGACCCTCAGACGCAATGCCAATACTCTCTCTTTTTCCTTAGAACCCTCCTTTGCTCTCAATCCCCTATGAAGCAGCTTAAAAACACCACAGATTCACCTGCCTGAATCTTTTCTTTAGTTGCTGCCATCAAATGTACTCCCAAGGGTTTTGTGATACCCATGTAAGATAGCTTTTTCTCCTTACCCTTCACTTCAACCTCCTTTTCTTTTAAAACCTGTTCCTCGACTTCCAATGGCTCAATCACCTTTTCCATCTGTACCTCCACCGAGCAATTTTCTTTTTCTCTCACCAATGTTCCCATAGCCTGTACTCCAATCTCTCTCCTTAACCCTTGTAAACCAGCACCTTCATTTCTTGCCCCTATTTTCGAGTCCCCTCTCTGACATGCAGTTGCCCAATCCCTTTCCCGCTCACCTCTTTCTGGCCTGCCATTTCCCGTCTGCGGCCTGACCTCCACACCAATGCTCCTTTCTTACTGGGCTCCTACTGAGGGGACAAAATATGTCAGCAGGCTCACCCCGCCAATTAATCCCCCGACCACTTCCCCCAAACTCCTTTGCTCCTGTCTTTCCCAATCTCTTCTAAAGACCCTTATCTCCCCCCCACTTCTTCCTTCCCTATATCCTTCATCCTCCCACTGCTCCACATAGTCATCCATCCCCACTTTATCACCCCTGAAATACCATTGCTGGTGTGAGCTCAGGCTCGGGTTGAGTAGATCCTCTACTTGTGAGCATGGGGCGTCGGCCCCGCCACTCCTTTGGCATTTTCTCAGCGGGCTGCAGAAAACCCTTCCTGGTCCTCTTCTCTCGGGCGAGGTGTGCTCTCCTCCACCCTGCAGTCTTCTTCGCTAGGGACCGTGCTACACCCTCTAGACTGTCCTTGCGCTGTTCGAGGAGGAGCCGTTCTTAAACCCTCTCCATATTCATCCTCTATAACAGTGGGGGCTGCTCTGTGCCCTCCACCTGAAATCCTCCTAGTTGGGGGGGCCATTCTGCGCCCCTCCATAACCTCAGTAATTGGTGAGGACCGCTCCCTCCTTCTCCCATCTGCACTCTTCTGCAGATACTTACCACCCTTGCCCCTCTGTCCCGACACCCCTCTCTGCACCCCTACCCTGCCAACTTCCTTCTCTGCCATATCTACACTTTTCATGGAACTACTGACCTCCCTTAACTCCTCCCGATCACTCACACCCACACCCATACCCTCTCCCCCGAATACAATTACCCCCTAGACACCCTCATGTCAATCTCCCTTCTCAACTTCCTCCCCCTGGATTCACAAACCTCCTTTCTACCAGCTGCCGGGTTACAAATCACCACTGCCTCAAGAGCCCCATCTGCTGCTGCCCTCTGATGCAGCCTCTCCCCCCTTTCTTCCCCTTCCTCCGTAACCTCTATCACAGCCCCCTCCAGCTGGGTCTCGGATGCCCTACTAATTATCTCCAAAGCCTACCTCAGGGCCTTAGCATCCACCAGTCCCTTCTTCTTAGCACCCTGACCCACCATCCTGAAAAACAGTGCATCTGCACAATTTGCGCAATGCTCCGCTGGACCGCTGGACTGACTAACTAGCCCAGAGCCTTTCCCTACAAAAGAAAGAAAAGGGGGTAAACCTAGTGCCAAGCAAACTGGCATTGGCCCCCCCTTAGATAAACCTGACAAAAATAGAAAATGTATAAACTTCTTGTAGAGAGCCCTAAATCAAAAGTACCCCACCACAAAGTAGAATGTACTTAAATGATATTAATTTATACTACAAAAATACCAGACAGGCCGTCCAACTGAAAGAAGAGAACTGAAAACCTAACTAGTCCTGAAGCTGGAAATAACTGACCCTACTAGAAGATGATAAATTTAATATATTATTATTTATTTATTTATTTATTAAACTTTGCACCAATAATAGACGCAAATAAGAAAAAAGGGACCACAGGGAATAATAAACCTTATACAATTAACACCAGACCTCCTGACTCTCCAAATGAAAAACGGTACCATATAAAGAAAAATTTGAATGATGATGCTTAGCACGTTGCAGAAAGCACTGATGAACTACTTAATGAAAAGACGTGCGGCCCCTTTAAGAGGTAAGCAACGCCACCAGGGAGAAGGCCACCGCACGAGCGACGCAACGCAATAAATAACAGCTGCTGGAAAAGAAATAGCAGCCGGGCCTGCGAACGCCCCCCCCACCGGCTTAATGAGACCCGCGGATGAAAGGAGAAGCAAGGCCCTCTAATAATAATAATAATAATAATAATTTGGCATTTATATAGCGCTACGAACCCTCAGGTATCTGAGCGCTGCTTATTATTACCCACGGTGTGTGGTGCTCATTTATCGACCTCGGAAGGATGAAACGCTGAGTTTGGCGCTGCCGGGATTCGAACCTGCGTTCGCAGGCTCTGCACTGATGCCAAAGCGAGCGCTCTACTCGCTGTGCCTCTGGCGCAGCAGCAAAATACAGGCCGCACTAAAACACCCGACAACCCTCTTCCCAGTTACAACAGAGCCCGAAAAAACGATACCCAAGGTAGGGGGAGGTGCCTTATCTACGGCACCTCCGAATATGTAATTTTTATTTTTTATTTTTTTAAACTGAATAATAAACTACACCTCCAAACCTAAATAAACTAACCTAACCTCCGTCACCTCAACTTCTGCAACTAAACCGGACCCTCAAAGGGAAAGGCTCTGGAGCAGGCGACCTGTCAAACACAAGTCCACCGTCGCCTGATCCAGAACCTTCCCCCGAAGCCTTAAATACCCCCATTGGGCGCTCTATGCATGGCCAGCTCGCTGGTCTGTGTCACGCCAAAATCACCCCGGGGGGAAACGCTTTGCGTTCCCTCCAGTGCCCCCCGTCACCTGTCTGGCATTAGCTTCAATGTAACCAAGAACCACAGACAGGCGCTCATGTCTATTTTCCTTGTAACTAAGTAAGCACCATTGTAACAATGCCACAATGCCCCAGGGCCACTTGGTGCTCTTTATAAATGTAAGAAAATTAAAAATAAAAAAGATTAAATCTGCTTCCTTCTCTTTCCTTCAGCGTGAGGGCGGGGCCTCCAGCCCAGTGGCAGCAACATCAGAGCGTCGGGAGACAAGAAGAAAGGACAACCCATCAGAGCTGTAGTAGCATCTATTATCACTTTGCCGCAAGGGGGGCCCACCTTGGTCTTAGGCCCCCTCTTCTTCAGCATGGGGGCACGGCCTCTATCCCAGTGGCAGCAGCATAAGAGCATCAGAAAAGGCCGGGCCACAACAACAGTGACTGCGCTTGTGGCCTTCAATCCATGTCAGTACATTATTGCTTGACCTAAATAAACTCACAAATTACACGCCCAGAATAGCTGGCAGGAATATCTGTGTCCTGAGTTACATGGATGCTGCTGTACTATTGGCCAGCACCTCTAATGCGTTGCAGACAATTGTAAATTAATATGTCATGTACATGGATGCTGAGATTCGGCTCTGAACACACACAAGTCCAACTTAATGTTTGTTGGTGAGCTCAATGCAAATCGGCTTCTGGCTGCAAACTAAAGTGTGTTAAATGTATATATCTTGTAATACATTTTAATGATGTGTTGAACTGCAGCGACCATGTCAATTCACTGTAAATTTGCCCAAACTAGTGGCGCAGTTATTAACTTTGACAGGGACCAATATGGAAATGGGAAAACCATTGGATGGGGTGCATGAAACCTTACTCCACACATATCCCACTATGCACAGACACATCATCTGTGTGCTGCCAAGATTAAATATGTGGGAAGACATGTTTGAAGGTGGGCTCCTGAGGCCCTTGTCTGGGTTTACGTGCAATAGCAGGATAGATGAAGGGTCATTTTTTATGTATGCTGGTTTCACATGCAGAGCCACGGGTGGGAGATGCTGCTGGAGGAACCCCTGATGTGCTCTTTGCTTGGAGGGCTATGTGCACTTGGGGATGGCGGAAGACCGGTATCCATCACATATGCATTTCTACTCGAATATAGGGTCAACGAGTGGAACTAACTGAGGTTGAAAGAGGAATGGGAAAGTCACCTGTGGTATACTTTTGAGGAGGAACAATGGCAAAATTTCAGCACAATGCAAAGTGGGTGTCTCGGAATGCTTGTTTCCGACTTCTGCAATATAATGATTTCCAAAGAACCTTCTTGGCACTGAATCACAAACACAGGGTAAATTGTTGAGCCTGGCACGATGCTTTCACTCTGGGGCTGAAGAGGCCAAGTTGATATACAGTGTCCTGAGCTCAATGTATTCTGGGAAGGGGTGTTAGTCAAAATTGGAGAGATGGGGGCATCTTGGATAATGGACTCCCCTTTGATGTGTGGCCTGGTGCAGTTTGCCAGAAGGAATTCAATGAAGCAACTTAACAAAATGATTGACTTAAGACTGGTACTAGTGAAATATTGACTAGCCCTGGTGTGGTATAGTCGCATGGGCTGCAGGTTAACGAATTGGGTGAAGTACCTGGACAAATGTGCAATGGTGGAAATTGCTCTAATCGTTAGAATTGAAAGCAAATACATTGAGTTTGCAAAGGAATATGGGACAGAATGGACAACATTATGAAACAGGACCCCTAGGATGTGAAGTCCCCATGACGTTGAGGCGAGTGCATCTTATTGTGCACAAGGATATGGCTTAGGTGGAGTGATGTTGGGGGACGAACCTGCACACTAATTGTAGTTATCATGGGCAACATGTGGTTGGGGGTGTGTTGGGCTGGAGGGAGTTGGAGAATGTGAGTGGGTGGATTGATTTACGTATTCACCTTTGATTCAATTCTCCCCATTTATCAGGAATAATACGAAATTACTGAAAATAATTTACCGGCCTTACAAAAAGACCTAAAACACATGGCACCAAAAGTCAAACTACCAAAAGGTCAAACTTTTGGTGGTATGTGTTTCGATGGGGTCGGTAAATAAAAACAAAAATGAAACACAAATGCTGCAGGGGCTGCAGGGATGTCCCCTGCAACACCCCGCTCACTATATACAGTATAGTGAACAGGGTGTTGCGGGGGACACCCCTGCAGCTCACCAGAATGAAAAAAAAAGCCAGGGACTGCGGGTTGTCCCCCCCAACCCCACACTCACTATACTATATAGTATAGTGAACAGGGTGTTGCGGGGGACACTCCTGCAGCTCACCTGAGCGAAAATAAAAGGAAAACAAAAGCCGGGGGCTGCGGGTGTGTCCCCTGAAACACCCTGCTCACTATACTGTGCACTATAGTAGAGTGTGGGGGACACTCCTGCAGCTCACCCGAAAAAAAAAAAACGAAAACTTGACCCTGCGGTGCTGGTTCCCGATCACAGAAGTGAAAGGAAACCGGCGCTGCAGGGACACAGCGAAAGGTAAGTGGGTGGGGGGAGTGGGGGTGTGTTGGGGGTGTGAGTGAGGGTATGTTGGGGGTGTGAGTGAGGGTATTTGTTTGAATCTGTGTGATGTTCAATGGATGTCCGGATGGGGAATGTACAAGCATTTTTGTGTTGCAGACATTTTCCATGCAGTCATTTTCGTCACAGGAAAATCAGCCACGAAAAAATCACACAGATTCATTAATTACGCTAGGTCAACCACAAAAAGTGCTTTTGGTGCTAAAGTTTTTGATTAACCTCCTGCGTCACCAATCCAAAGTAAAGATACATGCACTAATGATAATGCTTTGTATTCAGTATTTCGAGTGGCTAATATGCACAGTCCAATTTGCTCTGCTTGGAAGCTGGGTTGGACAATGTAATTATGTATATTAATTAGTCTTAAAGCTCTGCAATTCTGAACTAGGCTTTGGTCAAACACAAAGCTACACCTGACACATTTGTTTATTGGGACTGCTAACTTCTGATGTTTGCCTTAAAATTCCCTAGTTAAATAATTATAAAAAATAATTGAATCCCATATTTCATTCTGAATTGTTAATATCTTCCCATAATGTATCCAAAATAGACTTCAAATTAGTCCATTCCAGATTTATGGCACAGAGAAGAAAGCTGCGCCATTGTATTGACATATGAAAATCTTCAGTTGTACAATATTTTACACTTGATTGTCATCAGGCAAAAGCTAACTATCCCTTGGTGGCCAGTTAGTCTTGCATAAACACTGTCTGCTGTTTAGTCTAAGAGCCAACTGCCTATTAATACCCACTCTGCTGGGCAGACTGAATGGCTGTCAATCAAGCACTACTGCCCCTGTGAAGGTAGAACTTTGGGTGATCTTACACATTTCTTATTCATGTGTCCTCTCTCACATGATTTAAGGAACAGGTACTTAAACTCGCTGTTGACATCTTAGGGAAGAGCAATTGCAGAACAATTATTGATGCAAAATATGGTGTCCTCTGTGCCTGATTTATATTCTTTTATTGAAGGAGCTTTATTATTGAATGATGCATGTTCCCCGACCTAACTAATATACAATTACGTTTTATTTTCCTGTATGGTGTTATCGTCGTTACCCCGGTGAGTAATTGTCTGTTTCATTCTGTATTGTATTAATTATTACCTTTATAATAGTTTTTAAGCTTTAAAATAAAGATAATTTACCATGTGACTAACACTGATGGGATTTTTGTTTCCATCATATCTGTAGAGCCAAAGGTTGAAGGCCTCTGGGGTAGCAACCTGTTTATAAGGAAATGGGCCCTTTCCACTCAGAGTAAGCAGATACAGCACTAAAAACAACATACACAAATTCGAGCTTCCAGGCGTAGAAGATCTGAAAAGCCAACAATCACCATATCACTATCCGAACTGATTTTCTGCATCCATTCAATAATAAATTCAGCTACTGGAGGGTTGCATTTGAAGGTAAGCTGAAAATAAATAAGCAAGCAAAGGAATTAGTACTATTGCTGAAGCAGTTGTCTGGATTAAGCTAGCTGTATACATGTGCATTGTGCATCAATTTAAGTAAAAGTGAATGCTACACTGATGAAAATATTTATTCCTGTATTTTCAATCAGCATATCTCATTGCTTCTATATGTTGCTAATGCTTATCTCCAAATTGCTTACAATTCATTGTATGTATTTCAGTGAGGCTTAAATTGCCAGTGGTTACATTTATTACCATGGAATTTGCTTAGAAAGCATGAATTGATCTTGTAAACATCCACGTCTCCCTTCACAATGAGAGCTCTCTTCAAAGGCAAGTAGGAATTTCGATTTTGGACTGATTTCTTAATTAATGATATTGCAAATGTAGAATATAAAGGGTGCCTCTCCACTAATATCTAATACATCTGCATACCTGATTATGTGGTGAGTTGTAATTCACTCCTTTGCATCACAAACATGGGAAGGAAGTGGAGCCCATGCAAAAACAGGGTTGGGGTCTCTGTCCTTGAATGGGAAATAATTATATGTGATGGCCCTTCATAATCTCTATACAGCCTATTGTTGCTATCTCTTCTAGAAACAAACTCTCATATTGCCTGGAAACAATATGGAGTGGATTACAGGAGTTTCAAGTGGTTGTGATTAATTCAATGATTTTCATGCATTACCATTTCTTTTTTCCAGTTTTACTTGAAGTGGAGGGGGTGTGTCAGATGTGCGTCCAGCCCTCTTGTCATGCAGAATATCAGTTTCATTGACACACAGTAGCAATTGTTTTTAAAAAAGGCACGCATAAATAGGAAATAGTGAGAGACATGTAAAAAGTCAACATTGGTGCATTAGCTAATTTGAGGCAAAGGTTGAATTGTACATCATGAAATGGTGAAACATGAAAACAAACATCCTCATCTTAAACATACGCAAGTTGACGTGGTTAGTTGTGCTTAGCTTTGTATGTGATTTCCAAAAAGAATTGGGAGACTTAAGGACAAACGCTGATTATATATTGATTTGGATTTGATTTTGATGTATTTGTTCCTGATTCATGGAAGTGTTTTATAATGGCACAATCCCATAGGAAAACGTTCCATGAATCAGGCCCACAAGATTTTAAAATGTATCCTCCGCCTGACAGGCAGCCAATGCAGCGATATCCGGAATGCTGAAACTGAAGCTACTTTGAGTGAGTGTAACTGCTGCATTCTGAACCCTCTGTAATCAATTAAGTTGGGCTGGTGTGCCTGAAAGCAAGCCATTTGTATAATCCAACCAGGGCACCCACTATAATAGCATGCTCCATAGATGGACTATATGGGATGTGCCAGAGTAGACTCAAATTATGAACCTGTAGATCACACCCTAAATGTGCCTACCATATACACCCTAGTTTCTTGACCTTGGATGCCAATGCCCTAGAAAGGCCAAATAAGCAAGGAGGAGTGTGTATAGGGGTGCCCCATAAAATGTTTGCGCCAGACAAGATAAGCTCTGTCTTGGGCTCAACTACAATGCATTGCTCATTATCCACTGACCGAACTCTCTACTGCACTGCATTATATAATGCAGTGACGCAGCAAATGTGTTCAGTTTCATAATAATATCGGTGTTATATGCATATGAATGATAGCCCAGATCCTACTTAGTAAAAATCGCCATGACTGGTTTCATATACATGTTAAATAACAGAGGGGATATAGGGGAACCTTAAGGAATTCCATAGGGCACTGAAATGGACTCTGAGATGTAACTCCCCAATCTGACACATTGAAAATGTTTGCTCAAAAAGAGCGAATCCACTTCAGGGCTGTTCAGAGACTCCTGCAACCTCAGACAGTCTAGCCAGCATAATATCTAAGTGTATTATATCACACACTGCTGATAAATGTAACGTGATTAACAGCATTAAGCCATCTTCATCAGAATAGTTTCTGATCCATGCAAAGAACGGAAGCCTGACTGAAAGATGTGCGCATGGGCTTGCAGTTGGAGAGTAACAGCTTTTTCCAGTAGTTCTGCTAGTCAGGGTAGCCCTGCAATTGCTTAATAGTTTTGTAGGTATTTAAAGTCCAGGGTGTTTTTTAGTAGGCGGAGCCCACCGATAGTTTCGACACAGTTCCTACCACAAATGTTGTCAAATGTTGTCATACATTATACACAATGAGAAGCATGCATCATAGCAATGCACGTTGAAATTATGTCCACTAAATGTGACATTTTTTTTTTTTTAAGTTAAATAATGTATTGGTATGTTTATACAAAAAAACAGCAAACTAAGAAATAGATTAATTAAATACACACATATTTCATGGAACTTGTAACCATAGTGGCGAGAACATATTTTGATATCTAACATTACATTCAAAAAATCTTGTTATAAAGCCAGCAGTGATAAGGGATATGTGATATGTATTTGATGAACTAAGACTTACAGGGGGTGGACAATAAGACACAGGGGGATCTTAAGAACTAAAAATAAATACATACATCCTGTTAGATGATTGTTAAAGACATTCAATGTGTTATTAAACTTAGATAGAGTTCTATTAGACAGGGCATGCATTTTGTCAATCCTATGATACAAACAAATAGAATTCCACCATAAATGATATGATATTTTTTTGCACATTCTGAGATAAAAGACAATATAGACAAAAAAGTTAAACAAATCTAATGAGGAAATATATACCATGTACTGATAGTAAACATCTTATGTAAGCAATTCCATATTTTCTCCCAAAAAGAAAAAAGCATATTTGCATCCACAAATAGAATGAATGAAGTCAGCCCGGGAGGATTGGCAATACCTGCAAGTTGTGTCTGTTGTTTTGGAGATTTCTGCAATTCTGAAAAGTGCACTGTATGCTCTACGTAAAATAAAGTAGTGTATTGTGTCAAGCTCACCACAATTAATGTACAAAAACATGTCTTCCTGATCATATTCCAAGTGTCAGGAGGAATATGCAAATCCCAATCTAATTCCCATTGCTGGATAATTTTAAAAATGATAATACTATCATCTTTGGGTTGGTTAGGTATGGAATGTAAATTAGAGGCTTTGATGGAGGGGGAATGTAGGATTGATTCAAAATATTTTGAGATGGTGTCATGACAATAGATAGGGATAGCATTAATGACTAATGTAGAAAGGGCTAAGCACGTGTTGTAATCAGTACCACTGAGATAACATTGAGTACTGAGTTGACAGAGTTGAGAAAACTGTATAGGTAAGTTATTATGAAATAGATATTCAACAAGAAAGATTCTGGACGAATACCAGTTTTGGAATGCGGCTTGTTTGGGTCTGAGCACGAAGAATGTATTAACCCATAAAAAGGCATTAGAGGCATCTTGGGTGTCCGATGAGCAGGTTATAAGAGAACTCCAATGGTTTTAAAAGATTGTAGGAGTAGGTGTTTTTTAATTCCATGCCATGAGGAAATATTGACAATGTATTTCATCCCCAACATCCATAAGCCTTTTGAAACCTTTCCACTAAGCAGACCCATTATCAGAAGTATTGGATCATTAATATAACCCAACCCAAAATATATTGATCAACAACTATAAGAGTTAGCAGCAGGATTTGCATCATATATACAGGATACCAAACATGTCAGCCAGCAACTCGAACAAGTAACATAGGAAGCCACTTACAGACTAGTGACACTTGATGTCTCTTAACAATATAGCAGCATGTTACATAACAAAGGTATCAAAACCACGCATTACTTTCTCAAAACCAGATCCATCTCTTTTTACCAACAAAATCTCATGCTTACAGAAATGTTTAACTTTACTCTTCAAAATAATATTTTCACATTTAATAATCAACTGTACTGGCAGAAACAGGGTGTGGCTATGGGTGCGAAATTCACACCGGCATATGCCAACTCATGTATGGGCCATTTTGAAATCCTGTTTGCCTGGCAACACACAGCATTTACAACTAAGAATCACATCATTTACTGGGGTTGTTATATAGACAATATATTAATAATTGGAATGGAAACCAACAGGAGCTCAAAGAATACTACAACTATTTAAATGGCTATGACTACAACCTACAATTTACCTTACCAAGAAAGTACAACATCAATAAGCTTTTTGGATTTGGTTCTATATGTTCTATATGGTGAGAACAGCACCATTCACACAACTCCTTTTGTCAAGCCAACTGCAGGAAATAGCATCCTTCATGCCAAGAGCAATCATCCAAATCATGTGACTCAAAATATACCATACAGAGAACTTTTAAGAGTAAAGAGAAATTGTACAGATAACTTGGATTTTGAAAAAAAGAAAGAGGTTACGATCACCAGCATCTCAACAAAACTTACCAAAACACAAAGTGTTGCAGTCTCGGCAGTTGTCCGGTTACTGGCTTGTTGTGCACCAGTTTTGGAGTCTTTTCACACTGTATGCTGTTAAGTGGGAGGACCCTTCTAATAACTTCCCAGAGCACGGAGCTGACGCAGAGTGCTACAGAGTACTGCAGTCTTGGCAGCCGTCGGGTTCCCGGCTAGTTCTGCACAAGTTTTGGAGTCTTTTCACACTGCCTGCTGTTTAGTGGGGGGATCCTTCCAATACCTTCCCAGGCTGCGGAGCGGCCGCAGAGCGCTGCAGAGTACTGTAGTCTTGGCAGCGGTCCGGTTCCTGGCTTGTTCTGCACCAATTTTGGAGTCTTTTCACACGGCCTGCTGTTTAGTGGGAGGACCCTTCTAATATCTTCCCAGGCCGTGGAGTGGCTGCAAAGTGCTGCAGAGTACTGCATTATTGGCAGTCATGGCAGTGCTGGCAGCAACGGCGAAACAAAAGTGGACGGAAGAATAAGGTCTTTTCCTACGGAGCAGATGTATACGGCGTGAAGAACCAAGTGATTTCCACCCTTGTGGCCAGAATCTACCGCACACACCCTACTTATCTTCAGGAGATCAAAGAAATTCTTTCCCGGCCAAGACAACTGACATATAGATGCAAGGTAACGAAAACCTGCTGGCGTCCCATCTCTTATCACCTTTTCCTACTGTTCCCTCCTTGAAAATATACAACCTCCCCTTGTACCTTCTACGCTTGCGGCGCTAACGGACCCATTTTCCCCAATTCAGTCCCTGTTGCATGGAGAAACTTCTCTTCTATAACCAATCAGGGAATCACGAGAAACGAGAGTCCAGGCACCAGCTGACGACAGGGAGGTGGAGGGAGTGACCTATCCGTGTCCGGTAGAAGGTGACACAAATACTGCTAGGCCACACACAGATATACAGAAAAATTCAAGTCCAATAGAGACAACGGCGAAGCTTTCTTGGGACAAAGTAGGATGAAGTTTGTCAGTAATCCATCCTCAACAGCCCACCATCCGGGCACTTGTGGAATTTACCCTGGCCCCAATGACGGAGCAGGCTTCGACCAGCGTTAAATCAGTTTTAAAAATACAGAACGAAGTCCATCCAGTAATCGAAAGAGAAAACCAAAGAGCCCTCAGCAGGCCTTAAGTGACTTTGATGGCTCACAGAAAGAAGAGGGATGTACCACTTTAACGGACGAGGACTCAGATATAACTGTAGGATCTTTTAATGAAATGGATAGACATAAGCTAGAGCGTATAACTCCTCAACAACAAGTTTACAAGCTACACAGGGACCATCTAAACAACTCATGATGACCGCGCACACTTGCCCGAAAGAGAAGTTTGCCCTTTAAAAAGGTGAAGAGACCTGCCGGGCCAGATAGAATGCAGAAACAAAAGAAACGTTTGGCCAGTCACCAAAACCGCAACCAAAATCTAGTTCCAAACAACC
The DNA here is from genome assembly GCF_040938575.1 of Ambystoma mexicanum. NCBI lineage: Eukaryota > Metazoa > Chordata > Amphibia > Caudata > Ambystomatidae > Ambystoma > Ambystoma mexicanum. The sequence goes on from NC_090925.1 coordinate 83,748,220, forward strand.
TAATGTACTCATCAAATTGCAAACTATACCCAGATCACTGCGGAAGTTCATAAAACTTAAATCTCTCCATCGACTGTCGCCAGGCTCATTGGAAAACTTCTTTAGCAAACACAACAAAATAACGCCGGCACTAAGAATCAAACTTTCAGATGCTGAAATCCTGGTGGGCGTTGCTGATGTAATAGAAAAACAGATACAAATCTAAATACGTCAGACCATAACTCCACTCTAATAAGATGTCATGATCTCTGCTTCCAAGAGATCAGGACTTGCCCGACTCCCTTGGAAGCAGACCCATAACCCCGGTTCCGAGTGCCAGCCAGTCCCAATTGGGACCTTTTGGACCCTGTCCTGGCGCCAGTGGCACCAGGCTCATAAAGATGCCTAGTCCCAGCGCTGGAAGCGCCGGGCTCATAATGCTTGGGTGGAATTACCTGCAGCAGACCATGCTGCTTACTTACCTGCCAGTTGAGCCCCTGATCCTCTTCTGTTTGGGACTACTTTTCCTGTTGGGTGGGGCAGGAGCCACTCCCTAGGTTCAGAACACTGGAACTCTTCTAGAAACTCTTTTCTTACCTAGGCGAGGCTGTGGAAGGAGACACCTAAGAACTACAGGAGGCTATTTAAACCACACCCGATGGATGAATCTTGCTTTGCGTTATTCTGCATTCTCTGCAGCAGAACGCTTATCGTGTCTTCTGATCCTGGGCCTAAGGGAACAAAGGCTTACCATCCTGGAATCCAGTCTTCAGCAGCACCTGTAAAGACAAAGAAAGAACAGGTTAGCACTACGGTCTTCAGTGGCAGCGCATCTCTTACCTGGTCCATCGGCTGTCACCAACACTTCGCGCTGCATTCCGGCATCTGAAAGACAAAGGGTTACCTACTCTTCGCATGCTCCGGAGGTCTTCGCACTGCATTCCGCATCTGAAAGACAAAAGTTTACCAGCTCTTCACACGCTCCGGAGGCCTTCGGCGCTGCATCCCGCATCTGAAAGACAAAAGAAGGTGCGTTTAAAGACATTGGGCAACTTTATTACTCACGTGCCATTACGCCTTCCACGCCGAATCCAGTGGGTACTCCAGCACTCTTCAGCTTCTTTAAAGCTCCGAACTTGTACCTGCAAGATAAAAGGGACAGTTAGTGTGCATCGTGAAGCAGGCTACAAGCGCTTACTTATGTGCTTCCAGGCGCTTCTATTCCTCACGTGGGTTCGATCCTCAACTCTCATCAGCCCGCCATCCGCCATCGCCGGAACCCTGCAAAACAAGAGATATCATTACAAAAGACTTTTAAGACATTTGAAGTGCCCAGAACTTACTGTTCGTGCAGTTAACGACGGGCAGCAGTCCTCTGAGGTCAAGAGGCCTGCACCCTTATCCAGTGAAGAAACTGGTTACGGCACCCTGCCCCGAGGCAGATGGAGAGCTCGGCGTTTACTTACCTAAGGTGAGGGCGTTAACCTTTGGGGTTCTACAGGAGAAGAGAAAGGGAAGAGGAGAGAGGCACCCAATAACCCCAGTTCATTAATCCCATATTTTCTATCTGCAGACATCTTACTCTTCGAGTCAGACATACAGTGCACAGAGGTCCAGCCCAAAGAGCCAACCGTGTGTTACACATCACCTTTGAAGATACGGCATTCACCCAGTCAAGACCGGCGCCTCTGCGGGAATCAGGTGAGCGTTACATAAGATTGCACTTTGGGAAATCTGCAACAAAGAAACCTCTACCATCGGTGAAGACCTTCGGAGGATCTGAAAAATCGGAAACCATGATAAAGTCACAGCCTCCATTTTTAGTGAAAGAAGACAAGGAAACAAAGGAGCCAAAGCCCGCTCTATCGAGCTTGAGCCCAGCATTATTGCCAGAACAAAAGGCCTGATCACTGATGGAAAGAAAGGCCACACCTGGCCTTACTCTGAATCCCAAAAAGAGAAGTCGGGAAGTAAAACAGGCCAGCCGATGGAAGGTAGCCTAAAAGACACCAATCTTAACACGAAGGGGAACACCTCTGCGATTCAAAACCTAACCAAACATACACCCTCACATCTTTCTCAAACATCTCAATCTCTGCTAACTACGCCACCGAAGAACTAAAGACTGAGTGAGCTTCCTCACATTAGTGGCAAAGACACGCCAAACAAAAAATATGACATGCTTGCTATCATGTCGGCAGTAACGATAGCCTTGGCCCCATTCAGCAAAATATATGAAGCACTTAATGAAAACTTAAAAGACCATTCAACTATGGCAGTGCTAATGCATACCAAATTGTTATATCTGGAAGGCTACATAATGGCCACAGAATCCAAAAAAGTGAACACAAGAGAGAACAGCACCTCAACTCTTCAAAGATGGGTCAGTGTACAGATACCCAACAATGGGTGGAAAAGTCTTACCCAACCCACTGTGGTGCAACCAGTGGCAATTGATCTAACTGACTCAGGAAACATGGAAGCAAAAGCTGAACAATCGCTTGTGACAAACCTGAGCTTTACATCTGCAGCAAAATTAAGACCTAAACAAACCAACATCCATTTGCAGGCAAAGGTACATGCCTCAAATATCGGAATGAAATCTGATGCATTCAGAAAAGAGAAAATAAAGCAGAAGTTAGAAAATGTAAAAGCCACCAGTATGGGAATGATTGATTGCTGCACAGTGTTAGAAACAATCAAACCTCTGCAAATAATGACGGATACACCTACCTCGATATCTCGGATACATCATGTAAAAGAGACCAGCACTCTGGACCACAAACGAGAAGTAGCTCGTCCCAGATTGATCGCATTGCTGGACAAGCCCATCATGGTGCAGCTAAAAGACACTCGGCTCAGTAACCAGGGCCCTAATAAAAGTCATAAAGGCCAAAAAGGTAAGCAAACGGCCCCAATTTTCGAACAGAGACAAACTCTCAGAGACATTTGAAAGCTAACACCAGCAGTAGTTCCTGTTTTTAAGAGAACAGTGAACACACATATTTCCGAATCAGTGACAGAGGAGGTAGACACCTCCATGGATCGCCTAGATGTTAGAAAGTATATGGTGGAAGACTCTGTAATCGAACTGATGGAGATAACCTAGCGAACAAGGAAAGCTGACTCACAATTGCCGACCTCGACCAGAGCAGAACCAACTCAAATAATTAAGATCCTGGAACCCAATTCGCAAACATGTTTAACGGTGGATGAGAAGTGCTCCTGGGCTATACATGAAAGGGAACAAAAACCTTTCCAAACCACAAATCTCTCCAAGTCCATAGCCCGCCTGGGAGACACAGTGGTGGAAGAGATATAGGAAAACCATCCAGGAGAACTCAAGAGGTTGACAAAAGTAGAAATATAAGGGGGGATTAATCAACCAAACTCCAACAGCAGGCCATCTGCAACTCGCAGGCACTCACAAATGATACTCATAAAGAGCCTCTACATCATGGCCCTACAAAGGAACCTGCGATGTTTGAAAATAGCCACATAATGAGGGATGTCCTGAGGAGGTTTCAACTTAAGAGCTCAAAAAGAACCCTTAAACTAGAAAGAATCTGACCAAGGCGACAACTCATCCTTAGCAGAAAAACAACTATGTCACTTCTTCAATACATTACATCTTTCAGACAACTCTGGACAGAAGATATTATCATCATTGAGTTTGCTTACAGTGACTGCACAGATAGTGTATATCTACACATTCCATCGCCTGAGGTAAAAAAAGACAGGCTCCTCGAGGCAGCTGAAGAGCTGCGAATGCTAGGATACGATCTTAGAGAAATGAAAAGAGAGGAACATAATCATTTGAAAACAAGGTCGCTGCGAAGACATCTAGCCACCAAGAACACAGGTAGTAGGCCAGAGAAAGTCTGAAAAAACAAGGTCAAGCGAGTTGTACCGTCAGTTACTGCCGAACAAATCCGTTTCACAAAGACATCGGGACATTAGAAGAGAATATAAACAAGGACCCTTGACAAGACACCATGATCACAAGGAAAGAAGATATGAAAGTGGTCCTATACATTCTTCAATATCGAAATCGGATACCTCAGTTGACGTCACCCGATTTCCAAAGGGTTCTCTAACAAATCTGAAAATTACCATTGACCCTGACCAACTAAGTGACCAGAGCATTATAAAGACTAATGTCTACCAAAAAAGACAAATGGATAACGAAGAATTGAAATTGAAAATGGTCGTGGATACCCGAATCCCTGGCAAATCACTCAAGAACCTAGCCACCAAAAGTAGTTCTGTGTCGACAACCACAAAAGATCAACAGACCAATAAGGCAGGCACCCACAAACCAGATCACTCTGGGATCCTAGAACACACGGGGCTTTGGCAGCCTAACTTTTCCAGGAGACATCAATCTGGGTAGATTTGACCTACTCTGCCTTCAAGAGACCTGGCTGTCAATATGTCCCACTTTAGACGGATACAAGATTGCTTTTTGGCCAGCCATCAACCTACTGCTGGCCCACTTATAGTAATTTGCTCAGGGCATGGGTTACATCTTGAGAACTCGTTGGTCTTAACAACATTCATCATGGCCGTCTTAGAATCCTGGGCTTACCCAACGAGAGCCACAGGAGACGACACTTAGGCTTGGATCTTAATCATGAACACCTACTGGAACTCGAAAGCCCAAAAATGACAAGAAGAGCCAATTATCCTCCCCTTGACTTTACTAACAGTCTGGGATATAGCTTGTGATTATGGATGAATCTTAGTTAAAATATCAAAAAAAAATCGAGAACTCCAGGGCCCGACAGGATCACTAACAGAGACTTGAAAGCCAACCCAGAAGAGTGAGCCATCTTCATTTCAGATGTCATCCAGAACTGTATTACGACAAACTCAATTCTGGACTCCTCGAAAACAGCCAGCGTAGTGGCTATTTACAAAAAGGGCCAAAAAGACAACCCAAGAAGTTATCGTCCCATAGCTCTGTTGGACTACATTGGTAAACTCTTCGGGTTGCTCCTATTGGAGAAATTTAAACTCTGGGCCAATATTTTCAGCCTGTCTGCATCCCTTTCAAACAGGCTTTGTGAAGAATTTAGGAACAAATTCGAACATCATGCTCTTGACCACGTTGAAAGCTAAAATAATGTGTTGACCAGGTCCAGACATTGGACCAGGTCAACCGTAAAACTCTGGCAGAAACTAAAAAAATGGAGATGACCTTCCTTGATCATGGCCCCCATCAAACAGACACCACAATGAGAGTCAGACTTAGTGGACACTGACAACTTTCTGGTGAAATCGCGACTGCGAGAGGGGTCAAACAGGGTTGTCCCTTGGCCTCCGCCCTGTATCACACCTACATGGCAATTTTAAGGCTCAAGAAGGGATGACGAGATCATTCCCCAACGTTAGCTAATGAGAAATTGAGCCGCATACTTTACGCTGACAACATCATACTGCTGGATCAGACGCCATTGGACTCCAGCCCAATTAAACGGCTTACTTGCATACTTAAAAGAGAACAAGCTGGAACTTTACACACAAAAAACAAAGATAATGATCTTGGAAAAAACAGCAAAACAAAATGAAAAGTTCTAATGGCATAGTGCAGGAAAAAAGCTGGAATAAGTAACATCCTCAAAATATCTAGGCATAATACTCAAAGGGAGTCCACGGGAGACGGCTATGCAGACCACACTTTACGCCAAAATTCAAATCTTGGCCAGTGATTGACTTCTATAAAGCCAGAGTAACACCGGCTATTTCCTATGGAACAGAAGCCATGTCTTATATACTACTAAAGCAGGAATGGACTAAAGTACCGAGCGGGTCAGCGTATTTTAGAGCTTGGTCAAAGATAATTTAATCTTTTGGAGAATCGAATGCAAAGTAGCCTTCTTGCAAAAATTGTAACACAATGAAGTATTAAAAAAAAAAGAAAATTAAGGATGAGAGATCACTTGCTCACCAACAAACCCAAACCAAGTTCATCAACCATGATTAATAAAGTGCAAGTTATTACCACCTACAGCTCTGATACTCAACAAATTAGGAAAATCTTGTCCAAACATTGATGAATCGTATGCCTGGATGAAGATCCATCGGCATATGTAGACAGCACACCCTTCCTTACATTTAGGAAAGCAAACAACTTAAAAAACATGTTAAGTCTGTCTCATTTTGTAGCTGTAAAACAAGATATTTTTCCCCCCCAAATGTGGAACCAGATGACACTCCAAGGACATTTTAAGTGTGTGAAATGTAAACAATTCCCCTACTCAAACAACAGAAAGAAGGAAATTCAGACGCTGAATCGCATGGCCATAACATTTCCCAGTTTATAAATTGTAACACAAAATATGTTATATATGGTATTCAATGTATATGTTCTAAAATATACTTAGTAAGTACTATTAAGTACCATTTCGCCTCTAAAGACAAGGATAGCAGAAAATGTGAGATCCGTAAGAAACAAGGACCTAAGGCCTACTTATTTCAAAAAGAACATAATGAAGAGTCTATGGACAACATAAAGTATTTTGAGCTTGAACATGTTAATATGCCTCCTAGAAGAGGAAACAGCCAAAAATTGCTAAAATGTCAAGAAGCATTATGGATATGCCTAATGGACACTTGCATAGCAGGACTAAATGCAGATACAGAGATACACATCCTTCTATAACACCTAATACTCTTAGTGACACCAACTAATGTTAACATACAAGATTAGCATGTTCAGCCACTTAAGAAAGATCAAAGTTACATTTTTTGTTTTGTTCACATAATGTCTGTTAAAGTGCTTGCATGCAATTGCAATTCTGTATGATTTGTATCTTAGGACCAACAAACAAATTTAAACCTAACAGATAGATAACCTAATACCATCAGATCCAAGTTAACAAAAGGGCTTGCATAGTAAATATGCAATAATATTATACACGCTAACAAAGTTGCCTATAAAAGCAATTAAAACAAGCCCAATACAAAATGGTGTGCAGGTGATGAGGTGGCAATGCACAACAAACGTGGCTGCATCGTCACGCCACTATAAATAACTAGCCATCTTAGATTTACCTTGGGTGCCATGCCACGAGGTAAAAATATTTTCGGATAGGAAACCAGCTTGAAAATCTAAATTCAAGGTAAGTGGATGGCATGCCAACAAGATGCTATATATACATGGCTTAAACATAGAAACGTTGAAATGTAGTAAATAGATTACCACACTCATAGGCACACACTTGTCTATAATTTAGTAGAAATGCAACTGGATAAAACTATGTGAAAAACTAAGATGTGTGCCTTTCCAAATTGTAAATGGCTTTAATGGAATTAATATTGAGTGCAAGAATCAATCAATATAGTAAGTACCACTAATAACACACACAAGTTGAATCTGCAATGAGAAGCTTCTTTCTTTATACCATGACTGGCCATAACTGATCAGAAGTTGTTGTACTTATCTCATTTCATTTTTTTGTCTAGGCCTTATATTTGATGTTTTATGTTGCAATCCTCCTAATGAACCACAATAAAAACAGGTGGAGAAATAGGTTTTGAGGGAACACACATTATTTGCATTCTATCACTAGTTTACAAGACACATGTGTTCTATTGACTGAACCAACAATTATACATAATTTACACTGGTGCAAAAGTTTAGCTCACAATTCTCTAAGTGCAATTTCAAAGGGAATTGCCACCAGTTGCCATAATGATGTTCTCATAAGCCACTTCAGGCCATTAGTATGTTTGAAGGAAATGGGACAATGAAAGGGGGCAATTAACTTTGATTATATCTTAACCCAGGAGGAGGCATTAACCAAGTGAAGTTGATTAGATTGAAATATAGTCGAAGTAGGAAGGATTTTTGATATTTGGGAAATCAGGAAATCTAACTCCACCAATATTTGTGTTGATTTTAAGCTTATTAAGGGCAATTTTCGGGGGTTTATTGTAGATAAGAGTTTATCTATTTTTCGGAAGAAAGTCAATAATAATAATAATACTGGAATCATGGGTAAATAAAAAAGAATAATGGATACTAGGGTATTTTTAATAGAACCTAGGTACCCCAACCAATAGAGGGATAGAAGAAGAATTGATTTTATCAACAATAATATTTAGGTTGAGGGTTAAGGTAGATGAAATATCTTTGGCTAAATGGATACCAAGGTATTTAATAGATGAAGGGCACCATCTCATACCATAAAGAGGAGTGTCAGCCATGATGCAGGAGTTGGTTAATGGAAGCATTTCCAATTTGTCATCATTTAATTTATAGCCAGAGATGTTAGAGAATTGTTTGATAGTTGTCATTAATGAATGAATTGAGGTTGCAGGATTTGCTAAATAAAGAAGTATTTCATTGGCATAGACAGAGAAATGAATGCATATGTTATTTATGAATACCATTTATATTGTCATTTGTGGAGATGCTTTGTAGGAGGGGTTATAGGGCTAAAATGTTCAGAAGGGGTGATAGAGGACATGATTGTCTGGTACTACTTGAGATGGGAAATGAATCAGAAACATTATTTGTAACAAGAAGTCTATTGCAAGGAGTAGAATATACGAGTGAAATCAATTTGATAAATACAGGACTAAGCCCATGCCATGACAAAAATTCAAACGCCAATAAACTCTATGAAATGGTTTCTCTATGTCTATTGTAATTACAATGAGGGGATACCCAGATGGCTGTGCATGAAAAAGAACATTGCAGAGGAGTTTGGTATTAGAGGAAGTTAACCTTCCTTTAACAAAACCTGATTGATTGATATTAACCAGAATGGGCATGATGTAATATATTCTGTTAGCAGTCACTTTAACTAGTATTTTTGATTCTGAATGTATTTGTGAAATGGGACAATACTATTGGACATAAGAGGGATCTTCATCTGGTTTGGGAAATAACAATAATAATGTGTCTCCTAAAGAACCAGAACTCTGACCGACTTGCAAAAAAGATTAAACAACTCAAAGAGTTTGGGCGATAGTAAAGTGGAAAAGGAACTGTAAAAATCAATAGGATAACCATCCGATCCAGGGGCTTTACTTAACTTGAGATCTAAAATACCTTTATGAATTTCTTGTAATAAGATTAAGCTATCTAGAAATGATAAGTCAAATGGGCAATCAGAAATGTTCTTGTTTTGATGCAAAAAGTTATGGATGTCTTCATTAAGAATAGACTGATCTGATGAATAAAGTTAGGCATTATGAATTTGCTGTGAACTGCTGACTCTTATGTCTTGATGATTAACAATAGATGTAATAATAGTCTTTTCTTTTCCTCTTTTATAGCTTTAGTGCTGAAAAAGGATGAGCAAACATTATTAGTGTTATATTTATTGAATTTTATGCTTTTTGAGAGAAGGAATTTAAAGGTAACATCTGTGGGATGATTGAAATAGGACATTCCAAGTATCTTGATTGAATGAAGAGGATCTTGTTATAGTTTTTCATTTTGTTTCTTTTTAAATGCGACATATTGTAAAATGAAACCCCATAAAGTGACTTAAAATGCATCACAATTATTGGGAAAAGAGGTGTCCTGTGGGCTGCTGTTAGCAAAAAATTCAACAAAGAAATCATTAAACTGTTGTACGAAAGCTGACTCATTTAATAGAAAAGGTTTGAATCTCCATCAGGGGGAGGGGGAATAATTAGAGGTTCCCATTGAAGGGTAGTGAAGACAGGGCCATGATCAGATATAACAATCAAGCCAATTTCTGAATGAGGATATTAGGGGTCAGGAACGAATTAATGGATATGTGGTCTAATCTAGATAATGATTTGTGAGGAGGGGAAAATGAAATAAATTATGTCGTATCAGTATGACAAACACCCCAAGTGTATACTAGGGAAAGGTCATTAATGAAATTAATAAACTGCTTGTGCGATTTGCAATTAGTGAATTTAGTGGCAGATTTGCGGTCCCAGGTAAAATCACAAATTTGATTGCTCTCACCAAATGCAATAAGGCAATCAAAGTCTTTATTGAAAAGGATTTGTTTCAGGTTTGTCTAAAACAATGTGTCAGTAGCATCTGGACCATAAATGTTGAGGATAGTGACTGACTTCATATTAGTAATAGCATCAATGATGGACCAGTGACCAGATGAGTTGTGTTGTTCACAAATTAATTGAAAAAATATCCTTCTGTGGATTAATACACTAACTCCTTTCTTCCCTGCAGCCGGTGCATGAACGCATGTTTAACCCATAACTTAATCAAATTATTATTTTTCTCATTCAATTCTAAGTGAGTTTGTTTAATGCATGTACCATCCACTTTACTCTTCCATATGTGGGGATAATGTGTTGCCTTTTAATCACATTAGTTAATCCCTTGACATTCCATGACATGACTTTCCATAACAGTGAAGGGTTGGATGAATGATAGTCAAAGGAGCATCTGACCAGATTTAGGCTGCATTACAGTAACTCATTTAAAAAGGACATATGTAGATGGTAATGCAGAACATTACAAAGAACTGAATCTAGAATGTAATGTGTCATAGTGGAAGGGAAGATAAATACAGTAGTATAGGGGAGACAACTCTGAAGATAATAATAAAATAGATAATTGAGGAATAAGAATGCAAAATTTGAATACGTGAAACATGTTAAGAACACAGAAAAAGGTAAATAGTCATTAGGGGCGCCATAGGAAAAAGACAGTCCACCCTAAACCCCAGAGCCCAGATGGAGCAATTCATTATATTGTAACACAATAGTCAACAGGCATTTGAAAGGAGAAAAAGCAACACCAATAAACAGTAATTTAAGGATTAATTGGGATCACCTTATCTGGATCAATCTGGTTTATAGGGGATCTAGATATGTCTCTGTGTTTGTCTGCTCCATCAAAAGGGTTAGAAAAGGTAATATGATCCAATCTATTTCTGGGATGATGAGATTTCCCCAGTTATACATTTTTCAGACTAAATAAGTTATGAGCATGAATAGGTTGTTGCGCATCAAAGTATGAAGCTGATGAAGATGCAGCACCTGACAAAGTGTCCATCTCTGAAGATTGAAGAGCTTTAATGAGTGCATATACCTAATCTGGATCTGAGTATTCTTTAGTGATACCCTGTGGAGGTGTGATAGGCATGGTAGCTGGCTCCAGTAGACCATATTTAATGTTTAGGCATTTCAATGCAGGTCACACATCCAAAAATAATTTCCTTTTATCCTGATGGCTTTTGAAAAGTCAAGGGAGAAGAAAATGGTGTTGCTCTGAAATGTTAGAGAAGACTATTTTTTTGCAGATGACAACATTTGTCTTGTTGTTGGTGACATAACAAGTATGCAATGAGAGGTCTTGGTGAATGTGAGAAACCAGAAGGTGTCTCTGTAAATACTGGAGGGGGGTGTCTGTACTCCTGTTCTATATATGGCAGAGGAGAGACACAGAGGACCCCAGCCAAGATTTTCTATGGGGTAGCTATGGTCAAGGAATCAAGGCCTAGCGTCTTAGGAGGTGATGCAGGCTGGTGCTTAAGTACAGTGTAGTCCCCAAGCAGCCACAAAGGAATGTCCACACACTATGGGGGTCATTTCGACCCAGGCGCTAATTGCGCCAACTTTACCACCATGGTGTAAACTACGTTTACACCATGGTGGATGGCGGATTTACCGCCCCATTCCAAGGTGAGTGGGGCGGTAAATCCCCATTTCCCATTTTCCCTTCCCCATTCCCATTTTTGCCCCATAGGGCATAATGGGAGTGGGGAAGGCGCTAATTACGCCACCGTAAATTACGGTGGCGTAATTAGCATCATAGCAGGGTAGCGCCATGGATTTTAATGGCTGCTAAGAGCAGCCGTTAAAATCAGAATAGGCGTTAAGGGTTAACGACGGCGTTAACCCTTAACGCCTGGGTCGTAATGAGGCCCTATGTTAGTTAAAACACAGTCTTTATATAAATAAAGTTGAAGGTTATATACACAATCACGATAATACACTTTGTGCTCTCACAATTCTAAAATGCAAAATATATACAATTCTCGGTGGCACCACGATTACTCCGATCCCATTAAATTGCATCAACTGTACTCAGTTCAAATAGCATACAAATCAACCTAGCAAAACGATATCAACCATAGACTTGGGAGGAAAACTATTTGGTTAGACAATTGGCAGAATACTGGCCCCGTTTACCTAGGCACAGTCGGTATGAGGATCCGCCCACCGGGGCAACCTGTAAATGAAGATGTACTACAAGCCCAGACAATATATTGTCTATGAAAGTCTTATCCTCTTCTATAGTTCTGCAACCCAAATGTACCTTGTGTTGGAGAGTTCTTTGTCGAGAAATCGACAGGCCCTTCTTGAGTGCTCTCCCTTTCAGACAGGAGCCATGGGTCGTCGAACTTCCAAGATGAAATAAGGGTGAATGTTGTTGTTGAGGCAGCAGCTTCGGTCCTTGCGGTGCTTGTTGACGAGTGGTTGAAAATGTCCTACAACAGGGGAGGCGTGCAGTGCACCTCGACGATGATGGCTTGTTGCCGCAAAGAGTCAGTGCAGAACTTTGGCCCAGCAAGGGCGTTGGGTCGTCGGCGTCTGCGTCGCCGAATGGGACATGACCACAGCTGGCTTCAGTAGCTTCTTCGGGCGTCTCTGAGGTCTTCAGGTGGCGGGAAACCCACCAGCACAGTCTCCTCGGTCATCAGCAGCCTTGACTTTCTCGGACAGGATGAAAGTGGGTGACGAGATTGAACAAGGGAGTCCTTGGATGAAATGTTCTTGGGCAGGGGGAGCACTGTGGCTCCGGTCAGCGGTCGGCTGTCCGGTGCTTCTCTTTGTACTCCTCAACGGTCCCCTTCTCCGGTCGGCAGCCTTTCATAGGTCTGTCTACCAGGGAGCTTTGGCAAAGATCAGCTGGTGCACAATGGTCCATCGTAGCTCGGGAAGAAGTCTCCTAGCCAGGTCCTCTCTTGAATCAGTTCCTTGAAGGCAGAACAGCTTTCAGATTAGTGAAGGACAGCAGCAGCGGCATTTCTTCTTCCAGTGGGCTTCAAAGTATAAGCATCAGTTTCAACTTCAGCTTCTGAACGATTTCTAACAGTTAGAGGCCGCCAAATATACTAGTTGGTCTCTCATTAATTCTGCTGGGTCGCGCTCAGGCAACCAATCACTCAGAATGGCGTTCAGGCAGTCAAGCAGCCATTCAGGTGTACAGTGCATTCAGTATATTCTTCTCCATCCAGACACTCACAACACAGAATGTAGATTCGGACAAGCACTCTTCCATTCAGCACTACACACTGCATTCATACCTGTTTCGGGCAAGGCTGTCTCAGTCATTGTGTCAAACACCAGATACTAGACACCCATAACACAGTATGTGCATTTGTCACACACTCCATTTACCCAGGTCCCAACCCACGGGCAAACCCACAACATACAGTCATTGGGAAGGCTCCAGCCAGTCTGGCCTGGACTTCCCCACAACACCATGTATGGAATTTCCACCCAACAGCCAGTCAGGGGGAAGGGACAGAGTCAGGGCTTCCCGGGACTTCGGGAAAAGTAAGGTAACAGGAGATAGAAAGCAAGAGGCCTCCAGGGCCATCTTGTTTCCTATCAGAAATCCACTGATTCCAATGACTGGGCCTGGACATCCCAAAATGGAAGACGCTCAGGGCACCTGTCAGTTCAGCACGGAGCTGCCACCAGCCCATAGCCTGCTCTGTGGGCCACACACAGGTGCCCAAAAACATACACTAGGAGTACAGGGCTGTACTCCCACCCATGGGTGCCATAAGGGTATCCCAAGGGTCTGTTCACCAAACCAAATACAGGAAGAGCCACACCGCCAGGAGTCTCACATGAACTCCTGCGCAGAAAACAAATCAGAACACATGAGAAAAAGCAATAAAGGACAACGATTCAGAGGCCCTGTCCCTCTGATGCATTTCCAGCATCGCAGTCCCACCCACTAGTCCCCGGAGATCTGTCATCCTGGTAGCCCGGACATGGCCATCACCTTTGGATCCAGTTCCTGGGTTTGGACTAGTGTGGAGGATTGCCTTGGTTAGGGGTCTTCAGGTAGCAGGAGTGGTACACCAGACGGTTAGACGCAATATCCCCTTTCCTGTAACACCTTTCCCCCATCCTGCCAGGTAGGATACTTAGGAACTGTACCCCGCCCCATTACAACACAAACAGTTTCACGGGGACAGCCTGCTATGGGAGAAAAATGACTAACACCTGAACCATGTACCTGACATGTCCCAATGCATTGGTCAGGTGAGGTCAGGCAATTACTGACAATTACTCACACTTGACTTCCATTAAACATCCCCACATGGATAAAAGGCGGAGCATGAGAGCACACTCGGAGCGAGGCAAAGCACACGAGGAAACAGCAGTTTTGAACAGCAGTTGAACGAGAAAGACGGCAAAAGAGGAGGGAATCGCAAGGAGGGAAATTCCCTGGACCTTTCTGACAAGGAACTGTTACTTTCAAGACCCCTCGATATTAGAAAGCATAAGACCAGAAACCAGACTGAAGAATCCTACATTGTGTATTGGAGATACCCAGGGTCCTCCTGCATCATTAATCAAGGCAAAGCAGCCGCTGTGGTACCATCCTTGGCTCCAAGAACAAAGCAGCATCAGAGAAATCAACACAGCTGGTGAGTTGGGGAGACCGATACAAGGCCGGCCTATGTTGAAACCAAGGTTGGAAGCAGCAAAATCATATGGCAAGCGCTGGAACGAACACTGTTAAAACATGTGTGATAAAAGACGCAAATAAAGTTAAACTGCTAATCAGTGTTTGAACTTTGAAGGGAAATAATACAATACTTTTGACAGAGTGGACCGCCACCGTGCGTGTGCTCAATCAAAGGTCTCTCTAATGTATCCAGCTGAGAAGTGGCAAAAGTGAAATTGAAATCGTTGTAAAGGAATTGTAAATCGAAGCAGTCCATTGAAGGTATTAACTCAATCTTGAAGGGAGAGTTTAATATTGAAATGTAAAATTTAATAGTAGAAAGCTTCATCAATATTTTTTCCATTCCTTTGTTTATGGAATTTACCTGATGCAGTAGGTGTTACTTGATCTGCCATTTCGGCTAAAAAATGCTAAACACAGACTCTTGGATTTGTAAAACAAAGGATAATCAAAATAAAGGCAGAGAAAGGGAAAGTACAGTTGCATAAGGCTGAAATATCAGTGTGTAATACTGGAAAGCAGCAGAGAGTAGTCCTGAAGGAAAAGACCAGTCACACTTTCACGTAACATATCACCCCCCATGACTCGGCTATTACGTACCGGAAGAGCTGCTTTATTAGGCTGCAGCAGACATAAGCTCACATTTTGTAGAAAGCTCACCATCCAGCGTGTGTCCTGCCCGGCCCACAGCTAACACCCTATTCGGAAGACAGCAACAGATATGAGGCGAGACAAGCTCCACATTTCCCAGCTAGCGAGGTTCGCCAGCCGCCTCACACCCAGTCACCGGCTGTGTGCCGAAAATCCAGACAGGAAGAACACCATGTAACCTCTTTGTCTGTAGGTAAAATTATTACACTCGAGAGTGTATCCAGGTTACGTTGTCTACCGGTGAGGAAATATAGTTATGGACATCACTTGAAACAGGTAGCTTGAAGCATGAAATAAAGCTCCTTAGGGTGAGCTAAAAGGCTGTGCATCCATCTTGTCGGCACGCAGGCCACACCCCAATGTGACGTAGATTTTAAGCTCAGTAAAAGCATTAGGATAGTGTCTCTAATGACCGGTGAAAAGTCCAATGCCCTCCAACAGAGGTTTGTAATTGCTGGGAGGTTCTCTCTGGCTGAGAGAAAGACACATTTTCTCTTGTATCATTTCAATTTTTCCTGAAAAAAGGGTTACATTCATTAGCCAGACCGGTAGATGGGGTAAATCTGGACACACCACAAGATGGATTTAGAAATTTAGTAATGATAGAAAATAATTCTTTGGGTTTGGTCACTGCAACTGTGATATTGTTTTGTATGAATTTAGATTTAACTTCAAAGATAGCCTTCTTATAAACCTTCAAGGCTGTTCAGGTCGTTTTCATATGTATTATTTTATTTATTTATTTGTTTAGTTTCAAGGAAACTTTACAAAGAAAACACTAAAAACACAATAGCAGTAAAATCACAGTATATTAAATCCATGATGCCATTAAAACAGATACAATATATAATGTATGATACAATAGAACCATCATGCCTTTGCCAGAGCATTAAAAACCACTAAGTACCTTACCAGCAATTTCATTGTGAAAATACATTAATGCACTTTACACTATCTAAACGTTTTTAATAGTTAACTACAAGTGATGAGTGGCAATATGAGCTTTTTGGCTATCCGTGTTGAGACAATAGGACCAGAAATTATCACTCTCAATGTAATCCAAATTATAAACAAATGGTCCCAACCACTTCATTTATTCTGGGCCCAATGTCCCACATTCGGTAAGAATATGTTTGGCTTCTCTGGGTATAACTAATTATGACACAACCAACAATATCTATCTTTTTTTGGGAGGCCCAACTTTGGACCCATTACTGTTTTCATATTTAATTTTTTCTTCATGCCCTTTCGTTCTGCCGGTAATTTACATTTGCCAGCGTTAGAGAGTAGCAATGATTAGACTGTTTTTCCATGGTCTAAGCTGGAGCTGGGCGACTGGATCACAGGTTCATTTCAGTTCATTCATGATTTCCTTTACATACACATCACATGTAGTGCCTTTATCACATCTTCCATCCACAGACGCTGACTCAGCACCAGAATCTTGGAAAACCCTTTTTCATCACGTGTTAGAATCATATGGATGAATAAAGGAATGGCTGGCATTACTTAAATTGAATGGAAAGAATCTAATAGCATGATCTGACCAAGAGATGGGCAGCGTATCGGCCAACTCCAGATCCATGTAATAAGACCAAGTCCAGTCAATAACCGTGTAAGTGGGAGGGGGATGTGGTTAGAGTCCAGAGATCGTGACTGTTTGATATGCCCCACAGCCAGGCCGAATCAGATTACTGTGGGGCGTCCTGCCATATATTAAAATCACCTAATAGCAAGATGTTTGAATATCTAATATTACATATATAAGCTATACGATTTTGAATCAATGTGTGTTACTGAGATGTGCTTTTAGAAGTAACATGAACAAAAAAATGAAGATCTTCATGTAATGCAATACAAATTCATAAATCATCTCTCTCCTCCTCGCTTCTGCTCTCACTGCACACACAGGTTTAACTATTGAACCTTAAGTGACTTGTGGCCTGATAGACCTTGTGTTCTATTGCTACAGCACAAACTGATGCAACTTCTGTTCCAACCACATGCACTGCTGTTTCTTGGTGAACTTTAAGTGACCTGGGGTTGGATAACATCTGTGCAGGCTATTAACCCTTAAGTGATCTATGGCTTTTAGTAGCTCCATACAGTTCTAGCAAATACATTCACACTCTAATCATTACTATTCTAGAAAGCAGACAGGCTACATGAGCTCCAAGACAGAGCTGAGTGGGTAAAGAAGGAAAACAGGTAGAAGAACTCTACGAACCAGAAGAAAGGGCAGACCCAGTCAGATAGCACAGTGAGTCAAGTGCTCACCCATGATATCCGCGTGCAGCCTGCTGTGGCAGGTTCAAATCACAGCCGTGTCAACTCAGCCTTTCATCCTTCCAAGGTTGATACATTGAGTATGACCCTGTGGGATAATAATGACTTCTGTTATTTCAGTGCTCTGAGTCCTATATGTGTGTAGTGCAATATAAGAAATATATTTATTATTATTATTATTATTAGAATTTATTGCAGTGAGGAAAATCCTGATTTAATTGGGATTGGCAAGCAGGAACACTAATTCCTTTATTCTCTAACATGTTAATTCTATGTATTGCTTCTGCATTAATCAGGGCAATACTAATAACCTAGTCAATGGTATCATTGAAATTAAGGCTAAAGTTTGAGAAATCCTATTTTTGGTTTTGGCACATTTTGGTGGTGCTAGCGCCACATATCTGGCAAAAAACAATGCTACCAGAAAAGAGAGATCGAAGTAAGGGAATTGAAAAACAGGGTTTGTAGTTGGCATGGTAACTTGCAATGCTCAGTTATAGAACAGGACAGACATAACTTATATTCTGTCTCCATGCACATGTTAACTCATGAAACCATGCTTTACAAAGCAGGCACCAATCAGGAGCTACATTTGAAAGCATGTATTTTCATATTTCTGGTCAGTGCAGTCATTGTAAAGGGTTATCTATCACGTGCTTACTACCCAGAGGTTTCTAAGCGTGGGGCCGGGTATCGAACCTGTGTTGCTCCACCTCGTCTTGCTTCCAAGACGCGCGCGTTGTCCCTGAGCTCTCCTCCTGAGATGCTCCCTATGACCGTCGATCACTCCGGCAAGGTCGCACTTTTGGCGGGTGCACGCTCCAGAGTGTCTGGTGAGTGCAATGAATCTAATGCAGGCAAACTCCTGCCTGTGGGAGACTGTGTGTGAAGAGAACGAACGGATCTCAACGACCGGTGGGGGGTATCTGTACTCCCACTCCCTATATGGTGGAGGAGAGGCACAGGAGACCCCAGCCAAGATTCTCTATTCGGTAGCAATGGTCGAGCAATCAAGGCCTAGCTTCTCAGGAGGTGATGCAGGCTGGTTCTTAAGTACAGTGTATCCCCAAGCCCCCACAAAGGAATATCCACACTCTGTATTGGTTAGAACACAGTCTTTATATAATCAATAGTTAAGGTTATGTACATTCATCATGATAACTCACTTTGTACTCTGGCAAAATCTACAATGACAAATATTTACAATCCTAAAGTGGTACCACCCTAGATCTCGTTGAAGTGCATGAACAATACTGTACAATGTCACACAGACCAATAGAGTGAAACCAGCAATAGAGAGAAGAGCGAAAATAAGGTGGTTGAGCAATAGGCAGAATACTGACCCCTACCACTAGGCACAGTTCTGTGTGGAGATCCCCCCACCTGGGCAACCTGTAAAGAAAGATATAGCACAAGCCCAGTCCATGTATCGCTCTGCAAGTCTTATTTTCCCCTGTAATGTTTTTACCCCCCCAATGTACCTGGTGGAGTCGAGTTCCTCGAAGAGGCGTCGACAAACGTCGAGGGACTCGCTGTTCGGCGACGGGGAATCGACGGCCCTTCTTGAATGCCTTCCCTTTCAAGCGGGAGGCACGGGGCGTCGAACGTCCGTCGACAAACGAGGTGGAACGATGTCGAAGAGGCGGCAGCTTCGTCTGAGCGGTGCTCATCGGCGTCGGGGCGTCGGCGTCCTGCAAGGCGGAGGTGTGCGGGGCACCTCGATGACAATAGTTCTGGACCGCAAAGATTGTAGAGACGGGAGCCCAGCAAGGGCGTCGAGTCGTCCGGGTCTTTGAGGTCGTCGGGTGGCGGGAAACCCACCGGCAGGTTTCTCCTCGGTGCGTTGGTCGGCCTTGACTTTCTCCGGCAGGATAAGCGGTCGACGATGCGGTCGAGAGAGTCCTTCGATTGGATGTTCTTAGGCAATGGAGCGGACGGCTCCGGTCGTCGGCGGCACGGCGTCAAGTGGTTCCCACGGCTGGGCAACACAACTTCGATGGGCCTCCAGCGGTTCCACAAACCTGCGAACCCTGGTCGACAGCAATGGACTTCGACGGCGTCGATGTCCGGGTGCTTCAATTCGATCTCCTCGGCGGTCCCGTCTCGGGTCGACAGCCTTTCGAGGACCTGTCTTCCAGGGCGCTTTGGCGAAGATGGAGCGGTGCTCGATGGTCCCTCGGAGCACGGGAAGAGGGCGCCTTACCAGGTCCTCTCTCGGGTCAGTCCTCGACGAATTTCGACAGCCTTCGGATCGGTCGAAGCAAGTGCCACAGCAAGTCTTCTTCTTCCAGCTGGACGTCGAGGATCAGCAGTTCCAGTTACTCTTGAGTGGAGACTCAGCTTCTGGACACTTCTGAACTTCTGAACCCAATGGTTGCTTCTCAACCAATGGTTCCTTCGGAACTGAACAATTTCCAGTGGTGAGAGGTCCCCAGATATACTATCCTCTCTCTCATCCACACTGCTGGCAAACACACAGCAGCCAATCACACTGCAGGGCATTCATGCAGTCAGTCAGCCAATCAGGCACACAGTGCATTCAGGCCACACTCCTCCCTTCCAGACACTCACAACAAGGAATGTGGATTGGGACAAGTACCCAGCCATTCAACACTACACACTGCATTCAGGCCAGTTTCGGGCAGGGCTGTCTCAGTCTTTGTCTCATATGCCAGAAACCAGACAACCACAACAAGGAGTGTATATTGGTCACACACTCCATTCACCCAGGTCCCACCCACAGGAGGTACCCACAACATACAGACACTGGGAAGGCTCCAGCCAGTCTAGCTGGGCCTTCACAACAATACCATATGGAACTTCCACCCAACAGCCAGTCAGGGGGAAGGGACAGAGTCAGGGCTTCCCAGGACTTTGGGAAAAACAAGACAACAGGCAATAGAAAGCAAGAGGCCACAGGGGCCATCTTGTTTCTATCAGGAATCAACTGATCCCGATGGCAGGGCCTGGGTATCCCAAAATGGAGGATACCCAGAGCACCTGTCAAGTTCAGCATGGAGCTGCCACCAGCCCATACCCTGCTCTGTGGGCCACCCACAGGTGCCCAAAAACATACACTAGGGGCACAGGGTTGTACCCCTACCCATGGGTGCCATAAGGGTATCCCATGGGTCTGTTCACCAAACCAAAAGAGAGCTGCACTGCCAGGAGTCCCACATGGACTCCGGGGCAGAAAACATAACAGAACACACAGTAAAAACAGAAAAAGGACAAGGATTCAGAGGCCCTGTCCCTCAGATGCATTTCCAGCATCACAGTCGCCCCCCCCAGACTGAGGTGGAGGGTTTCTAATCTCCCACGGGATAGACACCCTCATCCAGACGGTCAACATACCTTCTGGAAAGGCCATCTGCATTATCGTGACTCTTCCCTGGTCTGTGCTCTATGGTGAAGTCTAGCCCTTGTAGGCTAATCGACCACCTGAGCAATTTCGGGTTCTCACCCTTCATCTGCATAAGCCACTTCAGGGGCTTATGATCTGTTTGGACCTTGAAGGTGGACCCCGTAAGGTAGGGCCTAAAACGCCTAAGGCTCCAAACTATACTAAAACACTCCTTTTCAACAGTAGCCCACCTAAGTTCTCTACCCTTGAGTTGTCTACTGATGAATATGATAGGGTGTTCTCTCCCTTTGTCATCTAACTGGGACAAGACAGCTCCAATTCCGGTGTCGCAGGCATCCGTCTGGACGATAAAGGGTCGGCTGTAGTAAGGCGCACTCAACACAGGTGCCCTACACAGACTTTCTTTCAAGCCATCAAAGGCCCTCTGACAGTCTTCGGTCCAATTAACCTTCCTAGGCTGCTTGGGTGACGTTAGAGCGGTCAGAGGTGCAGCTATGGTCCCATAGTCTGCCATGAAATTGCGATAGTACCCAGTGAGGCCCAAAAAGGCTCTCACCTGGGTTTGAGTAGTGGGAGTCTCCCAGCTCTGTACATCCTGTACTTTACTGGCGAGAGGTTGGATTTGACCCCCTCCTACCTCATGACCAAGATAGGTAACTTTCCCCTGAGCTATCTGGCACTTGGTGGCCTTGATAGTGAGGTTAGCCCTTTTCAAGGCCTGCAACACCCTATCCAGATGTGTCAAATGCTCTTCCCAGGTGGAACTGTAGACGGCAATGTCGTCTAAGTAAGCCACACAAAAGGCTTCCAGCCCACTGAGCGCATGGTTGACCAATCTCTGGAAGGTGGCAGGGGCATTCTTCAACCCAAAAGGCATGACCCTAAACTGGTAGAGTCCCTCAGGTGTTGAGAATGCCGTCTTTTCCTTGGCATGGTCCGTCAGAGCTATTTGCCAATAGCCTGAAGTGAGGTCAAAGGTGCTCACAAACTTGGCAGCACCTATAGTGTCCACGAGCTCATCAGCCCTGGGCAATGGGTGTGCGTCAGTCTTGGTGACGGCATTGACTCCTCGGTAGTCCACACAGAACCTCCAATCCTTGGCACCCGCCTGGGAACTTGCCTTGGGGACAAGGACCACTGGACTGGACCAGGGACTGGTTGAGGGTTCAATAACACCCAGATCCAACATCTTGGCGACCTCAGCCTGGATGTGGTTCTTAACGGTATCTGACATACGGTAGCATCTGCTTTTGACAGGTACACTGTCACCAGTGTCAATTTCGTGCTTACACCACGGTGTAAGGCCTGGCTTCAGTGAAAACAGAGAGGCGTACTGCTGGAGCAAAGCCCTGCAGGCCCTCTGCTGCTCTGTTGTCAAATCTAGAGAGAGATGTACTCCCTCCACGGAGCCATCCTGAGGGTTGCTATGCAGCAAATCAGGAAGGGGTTCACTCTCATCCTCTTCTTGCCCAGAAGCTAGCAAGAGACATGAGACTTCCGCTCGCCTGTGGAAAGGCTTGAGCCTGTTGACATGGAATAGCTGAGGAGCTACCCCAGGGGCTCCCATGTTGTTAGGCAGAAATCTGTGCAGTTCCCTTGGGGAACACTGCAAAAGATTTAAGACTACAGGTTTAGCAGTAAACCCACTTGGTAGCAGTCTGCACCACCCAGATTTACTTGGTAGCTGTGGCTGAGCAGTCAGACTTCCCTCAAGAAGAGTTAGGCAGTATGTAAAGTATACACCATAGGTACTCAAATACAATAGCACAAGCAAACACTGACCAGAGCTTGGTTTCAAAAGTATATAGTTATTTATTTATTAAACACACATAAGTTGAAATCACTCTAGCAAAAATATAGTAAAAACACTTCAAACACAGTTATAATGAAAGCAGTTTCAACCCTTACTCCTGTCTAGACAACTCTAGGTTAACACCACATAATTCGAACAGAGGTGAGTGCTTAACGTTAGATGACACTCTAGTAGGTTCAAGAAAGGGATAAATGAAACAGAAATAGGTTAAACACACCACTCTAAGGTCCAGAACACTTGCAATAGGCTCAAAGAAGTACAAAGTCACAGGTGAGCAAAAGTCACTAGGCAGGGCCCACTCTTAGAGTAGCCGGAGCGAAAATGTGCCCAAGATCACACTGTTAGTAGGGATTCAAAGTCTTGCAAAGAGTTAGAAAGAGTTTAGAGTGGCTTAGAAAGTTTAGCCAGGGTGTCCCAGGCACTCCCAGGTTCGAAAGCCGGGGGCTAAATCTACCCCGTACAGTCGGTGGCAAGGGAAGCCAGGCGGAACACGGTACCTTAAGCGGAAAGGATCCTCCAGCGGTGGCAGTTGTTCCAGGCAGTGGCAGCAAGGCTCGACGTCGGTCAGGGGAGAAGAAGTTCTCGCTGAAGAGCAGAAGAAGAAGGTCGTTGCACTGCCCGGGAAGAAACCAGCCGCGGAGTCCTCCGGTTAAAGGGTTGTACTGACTTTCGCGGTTAGGGGTAAAAGTGTGGTATTCCGGTTGCCGGGGTGCTTGGCACGGGCAAGGCGGCCACGAGATACCTCGAGAAGCGGAAAGAAGGTGAAAACTGGTTGTCCCCACCAGTCAAGGGAAGGAGCCACTCCGTTAAGAGTTCTCCTCGGTCGTCGGGAAAGGTGGTGAGACGGTTCAGCAGGGCTCCACCGGGTGGTGTCGTCGAAGCAGGTCGGCTCAGCTCTTCCCTCGTCGGATTCTTGGTCCTGTGGCGACTTCTGAAGTTCCAGTCCCCAAAGCCCTGCTTTTATGCAGTAAACCCCCATTCACCCAGCCTAGCTGTCACTCAAACATGCTAAGTGGTGAGCCGGCCGGCTCACCACTTGGGCCAATCAGGACGGAGTGCGACTTGAGTTACCAAGGTAACTCAGTCCAGGGTGCCTAAATCCCTCTCCACCCCTCCTAAGTACCCCAGACAGAGTGGCACCACTTTGGAGGGCTTCTGTGGAGAAGCCCGCCAAAAGTGGAACAAAGGGCTCCACTTTGGGTCAGAGTTACAGAGGCGAACGCCAACGCCATTTTAGAATCAAGTTTTGGCAAAAAGTCCCAACCGGATTTATAATAATAAATATATACCGGCGGTATGTTTAAGGCTACCGTAAATAAATAATTAAATGTGTTAGCCTAAAACAATGGGAAATCCCATAGGGAAATATTCGCGGTCGAATATAAAAAGTAGTTTCCACTGTTACCAGCCAAAACTCGATCAGGGGGGACAGAGACGTGCCCCCTCGACTAACAGACCCTGGGGCAATCGAATTGCCCCAGCCAGTACGTCCACAATATGATGGTTTGTACTGGTTCTGTTCAGGATTCAAGACTAGCAAAGTCTTTGGTGACTTTACATGCCCTGGGAGACAGTAGTCAGTCCCAGGGTATGGAGTCTATGTTGGGGAGTCCCTAGGACACCCCTGGGTCACGGCACAGAGGGTGCTGTGTAACCCACATCACAAAAATACATGAGGCCCTATGGAGTAAAAGACCCCATAGCCCATTCAACACAAGGTTTAACCAAGAAAACACACTTCAACAGGTCCAAGAGTGAGGGTAAAAAGAGTCTCACTCTTGGCAGGAGAAAAAAAGAAACCCCAGAAATCCAGCAAAGCTGCTGGGGGACTCACTAGGTAGGGAAATTCAGCCCAAACAGAGAATTCTCCCTAACACTCGCCCCCCCCAGACTAAGGGACAGGAGGATTTAATCCACTCCTGGATGAACCTCATACCTCTAGTCGATGATATACATCCTAGAGAGTCCATCAGCATTTTGATGGTGACACCCTGACCTGTGCTCAATGGTGAAATCAAACCCTTGCAGGCAGATTGACCATCTCAATAGTTTTGGATTTTCCCCTTTCATTTGCATTAACCATCTCAAGGGTTGGTGGTCAGTCTGAATAACAAAAGTAGAACCATACAAGTATGGCCTAAACTTCTTCAGTGCCCACACAATAGCAAAGCATTCTCTTTCGATAGTTGCCCACCTTGTCTCAGGATCCTTCAGTTTTCTACTGATGAAGCAAATGGGGTGCTCCCTACCCTTCTCATCCAGTTGGCTTAGAACTGCACCTATACCTACATTGGAAGCATCAGTTTGTACAATGAAAGGTTGGTGGTAGTCAGGAGCTCTCAAGACTGGAGCTTGGCAAAGAGCTCTCTTCAGTTTTTCAAAGGCCTGATTGCACTCCTCATTCCATTTTACCTTTTTAGGGAATTTGGGAGAGGAGATTACATTCAGTGGAGAAGCTATGGTCCCATAGTTCTCAATGAAATTCCTGTAATATCCAGTGAGGCCTAGAAAAGCTCTCACTTGGGTTTGAGTAGTTGGTGTTGTCCAATTTTGCACAGCTTCAATCTTGCTGGGCAAAGGCCTTATTTCTCCACCTCCTACCTCATGTCCAAGGTAGACCACTTTACTTTGACCAATCTGGCACTTACTGGCTTTGATTGTCAAATGGGCCTGTTTCAGAGCCTGCAACACATGTCCTAGGTGGTTCACATGTTCTTCCCAGGAGTGGCTGAAGACTGCAATGTCATCCAAGTATGCCATGCAGAAATCTTCCATTCCAGCCAGAACTTGGTTCACCATCCTTTGGAATGTGGCAGGTGCATTTTTTAGTCCAAAAGGCATGACCTTAAACTGGTACAAGCCAACTGGGGTTGAAAATGCAGTTTTCTCCTTGGCATGGTCTGTCAGGGCTATTTGCCAATAGCCTGACGTCAGGTCAAATGTGCTGAGGTACTTGGCTGCACCAAGTTTATCCACCAACTCATCTGTCCTGGGCAAAGGGTGGGCATCAGTCTTGGTGACTGCATTTAGAGCTCTATAGTCCACACAGAATCTCAAGTCTTTGGATCCTGCCTTGGGTACTAACACAACTGGGCTAGACCATGGACTGGTAGAGGGCTCTATTACCCCGAGATCAAGCATCTTCTTGACCTCTCCTTTGATGTGGGTTCTGATATGTTCTGACATTCTGTACCCCCTGCTTTTGACTGGCAGACAGTCACCAGTGAGTATCTCATGCTGGCCCCAAGGGGTCAAGCCTGGTGACAGTGAGAACAGGGAGGCAAACTGATTTAACATAGATTTGCACTCCTCTTGTTGCTCAGGGGTCAGGTCTGAAGAGAGATTGACTCCTTCAACTTTCTCATCTAAAGGCACACCTCTGAGGAGATCAGGGAGAGATTCACTCTCTTCTTCCTCTGCAGCTGAAGCTAGAAGTAAGGCTCCTACATCAGGCCTGGAGATGTATGCTTTTAGTCGGTTGGTGTGGAAGACTCTAGGAGCTTCCCTGGGTCTGCCCAGATCCACCAGATAGTTGACCTCTCCAAGTTTTCCCACAATCTTGAAGGGTCCCATCCATTTGTCTTGCAAGGCCCTCTGCCTTGTTGGGAGCATAACTAGAACTAGCTGGTCTTGAGTAAACTCAACCATGTTAGCCTTCTGGTCATGCCAATGTTTGACCAGAGCTTGACCAGCTTTCAAGTTGTCACTTGCTTCTGCCATCATGTGTGACATTCTCCTCCGGAGACCTATCACATAGTCAGTCACTCTGACTGGCTTGAGGGGAGGAGCACCTTCCAATCCCTCCTTAATCAGGGCCAATGGACCTCTGACTGGATGGCCATAGAGAAGCTCAAAGGGAGAATAGCCTACTCCCTCCTGAGGGACTTCTCTATAAGCAAAGAGAAGGCATGGCAGTAGAAGGTCCCACTTTTTTTAAGGGGTTCCTCTAAAGCACCTATCATGCTCTTCATGGTTCTGTTAAATCTTTCAACCAACCCGTTTGTCTGAGGGTGGTATGCTGTTGAGAACTTGTAAGTAACTCCACAGGTTTTCCACATGGCTTTCATGTAGTGGGACATAAAGTTTGATCCCCTGTCAGAGATTACTTCCTTAGGAAACCCAACCCTGGTGAAAATACCAAGGAGGGCCTTAGCCACAGCCGGAGCTGTAACAGTCCTCATAGGAATTGCCTCAGGGTACCTAGTAGCATGGTCTACTACAACAAGTATAAACCTGTTGCCTGAGGAGGTTGGAGGATCAAGGGGACCAACAATGTCAATCCCTACCCTCTCAAATGGGACTCCCACAACTGGGAGAGGCACTAAAGGTGCCACATTCTTGGAACCAACCTTACCAGAAGTCTGGCAGGTATGGCAGCTCTTACAATATCTATCTACTTCAGCCCCCATCTTTGGCCAATAAAAGTAGAGTGAGAGCCTTTCCTTGGTCTTCTTGAAACTCAAGTGACCAGCCAAAGGTATCTCATGGGCTAGTTGTAAGAACTGTTGTCTGTTCTCTTGTGGGACTACAAGGCGTTTGTAGTCTCCAGGTTCAGACTCAGTCGGTTCACTGTAGAAGAGGCCATCTTCCCAGTGTAACCTATACTTCCCAGGCTCTTGCCCATCAGCTTGAGAAGCTGCCTGGTGGCGGAGACCTTCCAGAGTTGGACATTCTCTTTGCCCCTTACGAAAAGCTGCCCTGCTAGGCCCACCTTCTGCCAGTAAAGACTGCAGCTCAGGATGGTCCTCAGGGTCCAAATCTCCAATAAGGTTGGGGCCTCCTTCTAGCTCTTCCTCAGAGTCTAGCTCAACCACACAGGGTTGTACCTCCCTCTCAGCCTCAGCTGGAGGTGGAGTTACAGGTGTAACTTTGGACAACCTAGGGGAAGTCCTTGTTGGAAGCACTGGAGTGCTTGCTGCTGGCTTTTTCCTAGGAGCCTTGGGTTGCCCCTTTGCTCCTGATCTGGTTGATACTGCAGTAAGTTGCTCCAGTGGGAGAGGAGTGATTTCTGTCATCATCTCCTGAGATAACCCTCTCAGGGTTTTCTCTCTTGCAGGTTTTGTGAGCTCCTGTAACCTTTTGCTAGGGGGTCTGGGGGTATGTGACACAACTCCAAGAGCTTTGAGGTCATTACCCAACAGAACCCTACCTGGCACTTCACATTGTACACTGACAGGTATTTTTACAGCCATATCATTACATTGGATGAGAACTGGTAACTGGGGACACATCTGCACAGGCCCACCAGCTAACTTGGTGAGGCATTTGGGTGCCTTAGCAACATCCTCTGCCTTGAAAAATGATTCATCCACCACAGTTATGCTGGCTCCAGTGTCCCTAATAGCAGGAGTCTCCTGACCATTCACCTGGACACTGTCCTTATAATACTCTTTAGTATTATCTGGGATAGAGTTATAGACATCTAAATTCTGTTGTTCCCACAACCCCAGAGAGACTAAAGAAACACTAGCTGAGACTCCAGTGGGTTCATCAGCTAGTAATAGAAAGTTTCCACTTGCCATATGTACTTCCTCCTCTGGAGCGAAGGCTAAGGAGGCAAGCTGGACCCCTGAAGGTTTACCCTTACATCTGGGATCTCCTTTCACATGGTCAGTAGCCTTGCAAACAAAGCATGAGCCAAAGGCTCGCTGGAATGGAGGCTTGTTCTGACTTCCTTCTGGTCTGGGACCAGGAGGTACACTAGCCTGATTTGGTTTCCCTTGTGGCTTACCCTTATAGTTTTGTTTGGGGCCCTCTTTGGAATTTGTAGTATTAGAATTCTCTTTGGAGTCCTTTTTGGGCTGTTTCTCCCCATCCTTCTTCTGAGTGACCCCAGAATCCTTGTGAGTGGCCCCGTTGGCAACCCACAAGTCAGCAGCCTTAGCTAGTTTCCGGGAATCTAATTCCCTGGAATCAGCCAAGTGTTGTCTGAGCTCAGGAGAACAGGCATCATAAATAGTCTCCAACATAAACAAATTCTTCATACCTTCATAAGTGTTCACCTTGTAACCCTTAATCCATCCCTCTAAGTTTTTCAAACATTCACTCACCCAGGTAGCCCAAGGGGTACCATCATGCTTTTTGAGGCTCCTAAACCTCTTAAGATACTGGGAAGGGGTCTTCCCAAACCTAGCTATCAAAGCTAGTTTTACACATTCGTAGTCCTTCCTATCCTCCTCCCCCATCTCCATCACCACATCAGTTGCAACAGGGGGAAGCCTAGAGAACAACCAGGTGAGTAAGTCATTTCCTGTGATGTTCTGGAGCCCATGATTATATTCAAACAGAGACAACCAATCCAACACATCCAACTTAGGCTCATACATACCAATCAATTCTTTAGGCATCCGGGGTCTTTTAGGACTGGAACTTCTAGAGGAGCCAGAGAGAGAAACATTCTCAACAGATAATTTCTTCATTTCTAAGTCATACTTGAGCTCCATTTCCCTTAGCCTTAGTTCTTTGTCAGTTTGAGCATTAAGTTTCTTATACTCCAATTCTAGTTTCATTTTCTCTAGTTCAAAGTACTGAGGACTAAATGTGGGACCTGGTAAAGGTCCAGTAGGTACAGCAGGTAGAGCAGGCAGAGGCCTAGGGGGGACAGTCACAACAGCCTCACCCTCCTCTTCTGACTCTTCCTCAGAATCATCAACATTTTGCTCCATGTTAACTTCAATACTGTCATCTACAGTTGCTGGAGTGATAGGTTCCTCTGAACCATCACCCAGACTTTGGTTAGCTAACAATCTTTCAATCAGCTCCATTTTCTTGCCCTTAGTCAGGAGATCCTTATGTTTACAGAGCACTCTTAAACAATCAGCAGTTTTGGCTGCAAGGGACTCTTGACTATAGCTTTCTATAACTGACATGTTAGAGGTTTACTTTTATAGTGCTAAGCTTTGTGGTTAGTTGCACTAAGGTATTCAAAGTACAAAAAAATGTATACTCAATACAAATCCCACCGCTGTACACCAGTGTTAGGCAGAAATCTGTGCAGTTCCCTTGGGGAACACTGCAAAAGATTTAAGACTACAGGTATAGCAGTAAACCCACTTGGTAGCAGTCTGCACCACCCATATTTACTTGGTAGCTGTGGCTGAGCAGTCAGACTTCCCTCAAGAAGAGTTAGGCAGTATGTAAAGTATACACCATAGGTACTCAAATACAATAGCACAAGCAAACACTGACCAGAGCTTGGTTTCAAAAGTATATAGTTATTTATTTATTAAACACACATAAGTTGAAATCACTCTAGCAAAAATATAGTAAAAACACTTCAAACACAGTTATAATGAAAGCAGTTTCAACCCTTACTCCTGTCTAGACAACTCTAGGTTAACACCACATAATTCGAACAGAGGTGAGTGCTTAACGTTAGATGACACTCTAGTAGGTTCAAGAAAGGGATAAATGAAACAGAAATAGGTTAAACACACCACTCTAAGGTCCAGAACACTTGCAATAGGCTCAAAGAAGTACAAAGTCACAGGTGAGCAAAAGTCACTAGGCAGGGCCCACTCTTAGAGTAGCCGGAGCGAAAATGTGCCCAAGATCACACTGTTAGTAGGGATTCAAAGTCTTGCAAAGAGTTAGAAAGAGTTTAGAGTGGCTTAGAAAGTTTAGCCAGGGTGTCCCAGGCACTCCCAGGTTCGAAAGCCGGGGGCTAAATCTACCCCGTACAGTCGGTGGCAAGGGAAGCCAGGCGGAACACGGTACCTTAAGCGGAAAGGATCCTCCAGCGGTGGCAGTTGTTCCAGGCAGTGGCAGCAAGGCTCGACGTCGGTCAGGGGAGAAGAAGTTCTCGCTGAAGAGCAGAAGAAGAAGGTCGTTGCACTGCCCGGGAAGAAACCAGCCGCGGAGTCCTCCGGTTAAAGGGTTGTACCGACTTTCGCGGTTAGGGGTAAAAGTGTGGTATTCCGGTTGCCGGGGTGCTTGGCACGGGCAAGGCGGCCACGAGATACCTCGAGAAGCGGAAAGAAGGTGAAAACTGGTTGTCCCCACCAGTCAAGGGAAGGAGCCACTCCGTTAAGAGTTCTCCTCGGTCGTCGGGAAAGGTGGTGAGACGGTTCAGCAGGGCTCCACCGGGTGGTGTCGTCGAAGCAGGTCGGCTCAGCTCTTCCCTCGTCGGATTCTTGGTCCTGTGGCGACTTCTGAAGTTCCAGTCCCCAAAGCCCTGCTTTTATGCAGTAAACCCCCATTCACCCAGCCTAGCTGTCACTCAAACATGCTAAGTGGTGAGCCGGCCGGCTCACCACTTGGGCCAATCAGGACGGAGTGCGACTTGAGTTACCAAGGTAACTCAGTCCAGGGTGCCTAAATCCCCCTCCACCCCTCCTAAGTACCCCAGACAGAGTGGCACCACTTTGGAGGGCTTCTGTGGAGAAGCCCGCCAAAAGTGGAACAAAGGGCTCCACTTTGGGTCAGAGTTACAGAGGCGAACGCCAACGCCATTTTAGAATCAAGTTTTGGCAAAAAGTCCCAACCGGATTTATAATAATAAATATATACCGGCAGTATGTTTAAGGCTACCGTAAATAAATAATTAAATGTGTTAGCCTAAAACAATGGGAAATCCCATAGGGAAATATTCGCGGTCGAATATAAAAAGTAGTTTCCACTGCCACCAGCCAAAACTCGATCAGGGGGGACGGAGACGTGCCCCCTCGACTAACAGACCCTGGGGCAATCGAATTGCCCCAGCCAGTACGTCCACAATATGATGGTTTGTACTGGTTCTGTTCAGGATTCAAGACTAGCAAAGTCTTTGGTGACTTTACATGCCCTGGGAGACAGTAGTCAGTCCCAGGGTATGGAGTCTATGTTGGGGAGTCCCTAGGACACCCCTGGGTCACGGCACAGAGGGTGCTGTGTAACCCACATCACAAAAATACATGAGGCCCTATGGAGTAAAAGACCCCATAGCCCATTCAACACAAGGTTTAACCAAGAAAACACACTTCAACAGGTCCAAGAGTGAGGGTAAAAAGAGTCTCACTCTTGGCAGGAGAAAAAAAGAAACCCCAGAAATCCAGCAAAGCTGCTGGGGGACTCACTAGGTAGGGAAATTCAGCCCAAACAGAGAATTCTCCCTAACACATGTCAACCAGATAGTTGACTTCGCCCATCTTGGAGATGATCCTGAAGGGTCCAGTCCACTTGTCTGCCAAAGCCCTAGGCTTGGTAGGCTCCATCACAAGGATTTCCTGTCCCGGAGTCCAATCCACTTGCAAAGCTTTCAGGTCATGCCAGTACTTGTTCAATTCCTGGCTGGCCTTGAGATTTGCTGTTGCCTGACCCATCATTTGTGTCATCCTCCGCCTGAGGCCTAACACATAGTCCCCCACTTGCTTGGCGGGACCCGGAGGGGTGGCTTCCAAGCCTTCTCGGATCAAGGCGAGGGGCCCCCTCACGGGATGTCCAAAGAGTAACTCAAAGGGGCTGAAACCAACACCCTCTTGAGGTACCTCTCTGTAAGCAAACAGCAGGCATGGCAGGAGGAGATCCCATTTCCTCCTCAGGGGCTCTTCCAAAGCACCTAGCATGCCCTTGAGAGTTTTGTTAAACCTCTCAACCAGACCATTGGTCTGGGGGTGGTAAGAGGTGGAGAACTTGTAGGTTACCCCGCACTCTTTCCACATGGTTTTCATGTAACTCGACATGAAGTTGGATCCTCTGTCAGAGACAACCTCCTTGGGGAATCCAACACGGGTGAAAATGCCCAGGAGAGCCCTGGCAACCACCTTGGCCGTAACCGTCCGAAGGGGTATCGCCTCAGGGTACCTGGTGGCATGATCTACCAAGACCAGGATGAACCGATGTCCACCTGAAGTGGGAGGGTCAAGGGGACCGACGATGTCGATGCCCACCCTCTCAAATGGGGTGCCAACCACTGGCAACGGCTGCAGTGGGGCAATGACACTGCCTCCAGTCTTGCCAGACAACTGACAAGTTGGGCAGGTCCTGCAGTGGGATTCCACTTCTACTCCCATCCGTGGCCAGTAGAAATGGGCAGAGAGCCTCTGCTTAGTCTTCTTGGTCCCAAGATGACCAGCTAAGGGCACCTCATGCGCCAACTGCAGTAGGAAGGGCCTGTAAACCTGGGGTACCACCAACCTCTTGCGGGCACCAGGTTCAGGCTTAGTGGGCTCACTAACAAGGAGCTCACCCTCCCAATAAATCCGGAAATTCCTAGGCACCTCTCCTTGTGCCTGGGCTAGGGCCTGTTTCCTCAGTCCCTCGAGAGAGTGGCACTCTCTCTGTCCCTTACAGAAGTCCGCCCGGGAGGGTCCCCCTTCAGCTAACAAGCATTGAAGGTCAGGATGATCCTCCGGGTTAAGAACCTCTCCCACAGGAGAGTCTTCTGCCTCTTCTCCCACAGGAGTTGAGTTTGGGTTTTCCACTGGACCCAGCCCGTCCGGAGCATGGATCCCAATGGGTGCGGCAGGAAGAGAAGGTGCTCCCTCCACAGGGGTGGCCTTCTTGGTCTTCCTCCTTCTTGCTTTAGGCCTCGCCTTTGGCTCGGGTATCTGACCCACAGCCAGACCCGATGTCGCCTGTGATCTAGTGACGGCAGCAGCAGTCATGGGAAGACCATCCGAGATCAACCCCAACTCTACTAGATCATTCCCTAACAAAATGTTAGCAGGGACATTGTCCTGAACCAGGACAGGAAGCTTCGCTGTCTTGTCGCCAATCATGAGTGTGACTAAGGCTACAGGGGATAATTTGGGAGGCCCACCAGCTAACCTGGTGGTTTGCAGAGGAGCACCTTCATAGTCCTCTGGCTTGAGCAGGGTCCTGTCCACCACTGTCATGCTTGCCCCAGTGTCTCTCAAACCAGTAGAAGGCTGGCCATTCAAGAGGACACTTCTCAAAAATCTACGGGTGTTCTGTGGGATAGTCGCCAGTACTTCTGCGTACTGGTCCCAGGCCCCAAGGGACACTAAGGAAATCTCCACCGGAGCACCAAATGTGATACCGGCAGAGGAGGGGAGGACAGAGGCCTCCACCTCAGACACGGGGTAAGGGTAGGTCAGGCTGACAGCCTGTACTCCAAGTGCCTTACCTTTACACTTGGGGTCACCCCTTTTGTGATCCAGAGCCCCACAGTCCCAACAAGCGCCAGGAGTGCGAGGTACGGTACTGGAACCACTGGGAGCCTGCTTTGCAGCAGGTGGACCACTACTCTTATTCCCACCCCCAGATGACTTATCCCCACTAGATTTTTGGGTTTTAGGAGAGGAAGGTTTTGGTTTACCCGACTGTGATTGCTTGGGGGGCTCCTCAGCTTTCTGAGAGGCCCCCTTCTCTTTATCCTTGTCCTTCCCACTGGAGTCCTTAGGGGACACCCGGTGGGAGACCCACTTGTCAGCCAACCTAGCCAGCTTAAAGGGGTCCAAAATGTTCTGGTCAGCCACATACTGACGCAGCTCTGGTGAACAGGCTTCAGAGAAATGCTCAAAAAACAAGAGGTGGGACAATTCAACAAAAGTCTTAACCTTGTATCCATCGATCCACCCCATCATGTTCATGTGCGCAGCACTCACCCAGTCAACCCAAGACATATTCTCCTTTTTCTTAAAATCCCTGAACCTTCTAAGGTATTGGGTAGGTGTCTTGCCGAACTTGGCAATCAAAGCAGACTTCATACACTCGTACTGACTCCTTTCTTCCACACTCAGCTTCAGAATACAGTCATACCCAGTTTGAGGCACTCTGCTTAACAAACACTTCGCCCAATCTCTTTTATCCACATCATGAATCTCACAAGCCATTTCAAACGCTTCAATCCATTGGAGGATATCCGAACCCTCCACAAATACACCAACCAAATCTTTCATAAACTTGGTGGCTGGGGACCTGACACTCTCACTGGATCTAGCTGAAGTCTCCACTCTAGCTTTCTCTAGCTGGATCCTCTGACATTCAGTGTCCTGGCTCTTGAGTTCAAGGTCCTTATTTTTGAGTGCAACTTGTTGAGCCAACTCCTCTTTCTTAAGCTCAGCATCTATTTCCAACTTGCGGTATTCAAAGGCCAATTTCATCCTCAATAACTCAAGTTCTAAGGAATTGCTGGAGTTTGGAATAGAGGCAGCAGGAATGGCGGCATTCCCAGAAACAGATTCAGCAGAAACCCCAGGGGCAGAGTCCTCATCGGTTGCATTCCCCCCCTCGTCAAGAGTTTCACTATCAGTCTGGTAGTCCACCAGGGCAGCTATCAGCTCAGCCCTAGACTTATCCACAAAGTCTAACTCCCTAGCTTCACAAGCACTCTGGAGAGCCTCCAAGCTCATCCGAGTTAATTTGCCATTCGCAATAGACTCCATTGTTTGTAATGCAGTTACCTTGTACACAACTAAACCTTAATTCAATAAAGGGCAAATATCCTTTGTAAGTGGCACGGTTATACACTGATTCTTAAAACCATAAGCATCCCACCGCTGCCACCAGTGTGAAGAGAACGAACGGATCTCAACGACCGGTGGGGGGTATCTGTACTCCCACTCCCTATATGGTGGAGGAGAGGCACAGGAGACCCCGGCCAAGATTCTCTATTCGGTAGCAATGGTCGAGCAATCAAGGCCTAGCTTCTCAGGAGGTGATGCAGGCTGGTTCTTAAGTACAGTGTATCCCCAAGCCCCCACAAAGGAATATCCACACTCTGTATTGGTTAGAACACAGTCTTTATATAATCAATAGTTAAGGTTATGTACATTCATCATGATAACTCACTTTGTACTCTGGCAAAATCTACAATGACAAATATTTACAATCCTAAAGTGGTACCACCCTAGATCTCGTTGAAGTGCATGAACAATACTGTACAATGTCACACAGACCAATAGAGTGAAACCAGCAATAGAGAGAAGAGCGAAAATAAGGTGGTTGAGCAATAGGCAGAATACTGACCCCTACCACTAGGCACAGTTCTGTGTGGAGATCCCCCCACCTGGGCAACCTGTAAAGAAAGATATAGCACAAGCCCAGTCCATGTATCGCTCTGCAAGTCTTATTTTCCCCTGTAATGTTTTTACCCCCCCAATGTACCTGGTGGAGTCGAGTTCCTCGAAGAGGCGTCGACAAACGTCGAGGGACTCGCTGTTCGGCGACGGGGAATCGACGGCCCTTCTTGAATGCCTTCCCTTTCAAGCGGGAGGCACGGGGCGTCGAACGTCCGTCGACAAACGAGGTGGAACGATGTCGAAGAGGCGGCAGCTTCGTCCGAGCGGTGCTCGTCGGCGTCGGGGCGTCGGCGTCCTGCAAGGCGGAGGTGTGCGGGGCACCTCGATGACAATAGTTCTGGACCGCAAAGATTGTAGAGACGGGAGCCCAGCAAGGGCGTCGAGTCGTCCGGGTCTTTGAGGTCGTCGGGTGGCGGGAAACCCACCGGCAGGTTTCTCCTCGGCGCGTTGGTCGGCCTTGACTTTCTCCGGCAGGATAAGCGGTCGACGATGCGGTCGAGAGAGTCCTTCGATTGGATGTTCTTAGGCAATGGAGCGGACGGCTCCGGTCGTCGGCGGCACGGCGTCAAGTGGTTCCCACGGCTGGGCAACACAACTTCGACGGGCCTCCAGCGGTTCCACAAACCTGCGAACCCTGGTCGACGGCAATGGACTTCGACGGCGTCGATGTCCGGGTGCTTCACTTCGATCTCCTCGGCGGTCCCGTCTCGGGTCGACAGCCTTTCGAGGACCTGTCTTCCAGGGCGCTTTGGCGAAGATGGAGCGGTGCTCGATGGTCCCTCGGAGCACGGGAAGAGGGCGCCTTACCAGGTCCTCTCTCGGGTCAGTCCTCGACGAATTTCGACAGCCTTCGGATCGGTCGAAGCAAGTGCCACAGCAAGTCTTCTTCTTCCAGCTGGACGTCGAGGATCAGCAGTTCCAGTCACTCTTGAGTGGAGACTCAGCTTCTGGACACTTCTGAACTTCTGAACCCAATGGTTGCTTCTCAACCAATGGTTCCTTCGGAACTGAACAATTTCCAGTGGTGAGAGGTCCCCAGATATACTATCCTCTCTCTCATCCACACTGCTGGCACACACACAGCAGCCAATCACACTGCAGGGCATTCATGCAGTCAGTCAGCCAATCAGGCACACAGTGCATTCAGGCCACACTCCTCCCTTCCAGACACTCACAACAAGGAATGTGGATTGGAACAAGTACCCAGCCATTCAACACTACACACTGCATTCAGGCCAGTTTCGGGCAGGGCTGTCTCAGTCTTTGTCTCATATGCCAGAAACCAGACAACCACAACAAGGAGTGTATATTGGTCACACACTCCATTCACCCAGGTCCCACCCACAGGAGGTACCCACAACATACAGACACTGGGAAGGCTCCAGCCAGTCTAGCTGGGCCTTCACAACAATACCATATGGAACTTCCACCCAACAGCCAGTCAGGGGGAAGGGACAGAGTCAGGGCTTCCCAGGACTTTGGGAAAAACAAGACAACAGGCAATAGAAAGCAAGAGGCCACAGGGGCCATCTTGTTTCTATCAGGAATCAACTGATCCCGATGGCAGGGCCTGGGTATCCCAAAATGGAGGATACCCAGAGCACCTGTCAAGTTCAGCATGGAGCTGCCACCAGCCCATACCCTGCTCTGTGGGCCACCCACAGGTGCCCAAAAACATACACTAGGGGCACAGGGTTGTACCCCTACCCATGGGTGCCATAAGGGTATCCCATGGGTCTGTTCACCAAACCAAAAGAGAGCTGCACTGCCAGGAGTCCCACATGGACTCCGGGGCAGAAAACATAACAGAACACACAGTAAAAACAGAAAAAGGACAATGATTCAGAGGCCCTGTCCCTCAGATGCATTTCCAGCATCACACTGTGCAGCAAGGATCACTGCCTCATCGCGGAACATTGATAGTCTGCCTCATGCATATAAACAGCACAGCATGGACCAGCGCCATAGTGCCTCATGCACAGCTCCCGATTGGGGGAGACAGTAGCTGCATGGTGAGGACCGCCGCTGCATCAATTTGCAGTGGACTCCTGTGGAGATTAATGACACAGCAAGGACTGATGCTGCCACAGCACCTCCAATAATCAACTGTGACCCTGCATATCCTAGCAGACACATGCCAGTAGCGGGTCAAGCAGATGGGCATTTTCTCGGCACACATATGCCATGGAGCCTGGCCACCCCAGACCCCCATCAATGGCCCTGTCAATCCCTGCAGCCACAGGCCAGGAGCAGGTCATGTGGTTGGGCCTTTCCCGAGCAGCTTAAATGTTATGGAGCCTGGTCACCCCACAGTCCCAACAAGATATTAAAATTGTACAAGGACATATCCTGCAAAGCAGATATGTCGCCCGGTAATATGGGTGTGGCTTTGCCTGCATGCGGCCCACAGACACTTACACAATAACCAACCCGGGTGTCTCCCTTTTAAATGTGTGTCCCCAATGCCCAACTGATTGTTATGAGCTGTTTGAAGCTGCAATACCACATGTTCCAAATGATTGAAATTGGAGCAGTAATACGTTGGGGGCCCAGGAAATGCAGTGGTAAAGGTACATGTCATGCATGCTTCACCTCTCCTAGACTAATAAAGTGTGTTGTATGTGTGTAATACCCACTGCCCTATTGGCTGGAATTTAAAGGTGTGTGATTTGTGTTTGACATTCTGCGAGCGACTGTCTGATTATAATGTGTTCTCAATTGTAAGTAATGTAATGCTTTGTCAGACACATGCTCAAAACAATGCTGAATGTCACACCATGTCAGCGTTTGAACATGTAGCCTTGGTATGGGATGTTGTAAATTAAGCCCCTCCTGGGCTTGTGTCGTGTCAAGCACATGTGGCACTCCCACCTGAAGCATCTAATAAAACTCCCTGTGCTTCTGTTCTTGCCATCTGATCCTGCCTTGTGTCTGCATGCCGTGTTCCGCTAGTGCCACAAGTGGGGCAGAGGGCATGCCCTGCAGATCCCTTGATCGAATCACGCCAGTGTCCCCGGCCCCCATAACACAATGTATTGTAAGGAGAGGCCTGCTATCATCAATGACGACTGACACAAATGAGACACAGTTCAAGGTTGGTTATTACATTTTAAAGGGTTTGTTTAAGGCTTATCTAAACCTAAATCTAAGGAAAAGAGCAAGCTACCACCATCAAATAATAATGCAGTCCTAGTCAAGTCTGTGAAAATAAAAGGGCATATTCTATGGCCAATCCTTACATCTAAATAGAAAATGGTGTGGGGCAGTAGTGTATGCAACCAAGGAACAGTGTTTAAGAAACACTATGTCAGGGCAGCTGAGCTCCCTAAACCCAGTCTATCAGCACAGCTCAAGGCAGCACGCTCCAGCCTTGTGCACACTCTGGCTTCCTTGGCATGAGGACACAGTTCAATGGTTTAGCTGCTCTCACACCACTCTGGCAAATTCATTAACCCTTTAACTGCCATGAGTTCCCCCCCAGTGCCAAGGCCTTTTTTGTTGATTTCGGTAGGTCGCCATTCAATCTCTTGCAACTTTTATGTTACATGAGATATCTGAGTCACATTTGGCCCCCTTTTTCCCCATATGTAGGTGGTCATAACACCAACAAGGAATCCTAGTTTACTGTAGGGGGGGAAATAACCAAAAAGGGAGACACATTTTGTGTTTTTTCAGAAAATGGCAGTAAAATGATGTACAAAGAAGCCTTCGTTTTTTTCCTTGTAAGAGCTAGAAACACATGATTTGCTGTGTTGAATTTGACAATTTTGCAGGCTTTCAAGAAAAGGTTGAGTGGAAACCAAAAGAACATATTTTGATATGGTTACGAGCTGTTTTGTGAGAGGTAGGCGATTGTAGCCATTTTTGTCCAATGGGACTTGCGTGGACGGATTGGAAGAGAAGGGTAGGAAAGCTGAATGGGAAGCCAGAAAGGCATACATTTCTGAAAAGTAGGCAAAATACCAAGTTTAGGAAGGTGTGATTTGCAAAGGTCAGGCAACAACTATGTAGGGACAAATTCCATTGTTTGGGGAAATATCAGTTATGTGATGGACAAGGTTGGACCGGTAAGGCAATGGTTTTGGTGAATTTTGAGAAAAACAATGCTCTGCTACATTCCCCCATCTCTTCCAATAAGGAAATCACACATTTTTTAGAATGTTTCACAAAACAAGCATTACCACAAGCCAAAAACTGAGCCATGGTACACAGGATATTTATGCTTACGGCCTAAACAGATGTACTTAGCATGTGTAAATAAGGAAAGCAAATGTGGTGAGGAAGGGCAATCATACATTTTTTGAAAGAACACAGGTAGACCCTTTGAAGGGTAGGTGACTTGTTCAGGTTACAAAAAAAAGTGTATAGAGCGACTAAATGTATGTCACATTTGGGGAATGAAAGGGTTGTGTGACAAAATGCAACAGCAAATGTGTTGAAACTTTATGAAAACCACGCAAACACAACAAATGTTGTACCTTCCCGCATTCCCACAGGTGTCTTGACTAAACTGGTACCTCACATGTATGGGTGCACCTACCTGTGCACAAAGGGAAAAGGTTAAACCACTGGTAACCCAAAGTACTTAGGCAGAATAGATTTTGACGAATGTTGCTCTTGTGGACAGACAACCCACAGATTTGGGCCTGGGTTGTCGCAGCCACCAAGGAAAACGGGGAACCCCATGCATTTCCAAAAAGGTGACACATGGGGGAAACCACAGAGGTCTGACTTGGGCGAATCACCCCTCAAATGTATGACCTGTAATCCCTGGTAAAGTCTGCAATTTGGGGGAAAAAATACAATTTTCAGACATTTCACTCTGCCCATACACCGAAACATGCCGTCAACAACACGTGTCCTATCATTCCGCATTCCCACAGGTGTCCTGATGAAGACAGTACCTCACATATGTGGGTGCACCTACATGGGTGCAAAGGGAAAAGGCTAAACCACTGGTAACCCCCAAAGGGTTGGGGGAGACAACCAGCAGATTTGGGCATAGGGTGTCAAACCCACCAAGGAAAACAGGGAACCCTGTGCATTTCCAAAAAGAAGACACCCGTGGGAATCCAAAGAGGTCTGACTTGTTTGAATCGTCCCAGAATGTATTACCCACAATCCCTGGCAAATTCCAAAATTTGCCAAAAAACCCCACAATTTTCAGACATTTCCCTCTGCCCACCCACTGAAAAAACACCACCAACACCACATGTCCTACCTTCATGCATTCCCACAGGTGTCCTGACGAAAATTGTTCCTCACATGTGTGGTTGCACCTACATGGGCGCAAAAGGAAAAGGCTAAGCCGCGGGTAACCCCAAGTCTTTCAGCTGAGCAGATTTTGCAGGATTTTGCTCTTGTGGACAACCTACAGATGTGGGCCTAGGGTATCAAGGTAGCCAAGGAAAACAGGGAACCCCATGCCTTCGGACATGCACCCAATACTCTAGGCCTTGGCCACAACCACTGCAGCATAACACACCCATGAATGCAAACACCTGCCAATTAACCACAACCCAAAAAACATAACACAACCACCTCAAAACATATCCAATTCAATTAACATTATAAAACAATAATTACAACCAATGCACAAACTCTTCAATACATACCCCCTTCACCCAATGCTCTACTAACGACCCAAAACCAACATCATAGTAAAGTAAAATAGCCAGTAGTGCGCCCAGTGTTTATTGTGTCCACGGACCACCACAGTGACCACAGACACCGCAACCACATCACTTCCTTATTCCACCTAAACAAATAGAGTATTTGACCGATCTCTCACTCCCCCACCCTCTCCAACCACTCCTACACACCAACACACTCCCCAAAATTGGATGTATGCTCAGTTCCATGCCACGCTGTCCGCGGATGTCTGCGGATCCAACATGGCGGATACATCAAGAGAATGTGACGCACCTCACGCTTCACCCCAACCAATCAGCAAATGCGTTGACTGTCCGCGGACATGACATAGGTCCTCTAACCAATTGGTTTCCTGTCCGCGGAGCGAACAGGGAAGTGTGTCTGCAGAGCAGACATTGATATGACTCATTTTTTGAGACCTACGTTTTGGTCATTTAAAAAAAAAAACTACTGGACTGATTTCAACCAAATTTACCAAAACAAATTTTTGGGACCAAGACGCCGCTCCTGTCACAAATTAGGTGAAAATCCGTCCAGCGGTTTGGGCTGTAGGCATGAGCAAAGTTTCTCTCCATTCAGTCTATGGGAAAAAAAATACATTTTGGGACCCCCCGTATGAATTTGTCCCCCTCTAGATCAAACCTCACCAAACTTACACACATACATTTTTTGCAACGTTTGGCAAGGATTTGTCCAGAGGGAGCAACTTAACCATAACTACATGGCTGCTACCGCATTGTAATACAATTGTTTTTTTTTTGTATCGCGCCTAATACAGAAGAGGTTTCTAAGTGCAGACCTGGGATTCAAACCTGTGTTGATCTGTGCTGTCTTGCTGCCAAGATGAACACAAGGATACATTGCTGCAAAAAGAAAAGAATACTCTACACCTTATTCAGTTAACTAAGTTAGTGGAGTACCTTGTAATAACTGGGGTTCTCTTGTGTCAAATCAAACCCTTCGTTTTAACCATACTGATGCATGGTTCCTGTAAAGAAATGCCACAGACGCCACAACATTTTCAACATATGAATTGTAATATACAGACAAAAAATCAAAATAGAATTTGAACCAGAAAATATATAAAAAAATATATATATACCTCTTGAACACAAACAAAATCGTAAACATGTATAAAAAGGAAATTACATCATTTTCCAATCATATTATTCCAATTAATCAAGTGAAGAGACAGTAATAAAGGGAGTAACAAAGAGTACAAAAG
The DNA here is from genome assembly GCF_040938575.1 of Ambystoma mexicanum. Classification (NCBI taxonomy): domain Eukaryota; kingdom Metazoa; phylum Chordata; class Amphibia; order Caudata; family Ambystomatidae; genus Ambystoma; species Ambystoma mexicanum. The sequence goes on from NC_090925.1 coordinate 83,790,826, forward strand.
TTAGAGGTGTAAGTGAACAGAGACCCAGTGCTCGAGGGGAAAGAGGAAGAAAATATCCTCTAGTTGAGTAAAGGAAGAATAGAAATGCAAAAGATTATAGCGAAAAACTGGGGGGAAATTGTTAGAAAAATTAAGCAATTTTGTAGAAACAATTCTGTATGTCAAATTATGAAAAAGGTCTGGTGATTTCAACAAGGGTAATCAAAAACATCAGGTTTTTGATATCCACTGTTATGTTTATATATACATCCTAAATATAAGTAAGTCCTAGAGTCACTATATTTATTTGAGAATTCTTTTTTGCAGGTCTCTATGGGGGAACCCCCACTGGGTTTGCCTATGCTTGTAGGGGGAGCAAAAAGGTGTAATTTATGATACAGAAAAACCATAGAATGGTATGCTTCCAGGTTGTCCAATAGAGCCCTAAGAGTGGGAACAATTGTCTAAATTTCCAAAGTAGTGAAATCTGGAAGCCAGTCCCCCTTATCTTTTGTCGCGTTTCGGTGGTTATGTGTTACCACCTTCATCGGGGCAGATTCACGATACCCTAGAGAGGTTTAGGTTGTACAGTCTCCGAGAACGTGAGACTGAGAACTGTGTGTTGGTCCGCACCACCTCAGTGACCTTCACTTCAAAGTAGCTAAATCACAGCGGCATAGACGGCGTTAGGGCAAGATGAACACAGTGCCACTGAGTTATACGGTTTAGGGATAATTGTATAGGGAAGTGGGGCTTGGGAGCGTGGCCCGTCCCAATATAAAAGAAATAAATTGCTTTGTGTTTTACAAGTAATTTCTTTGAAAAAAAAGTACTTCGAAAAAAATGATGTCGGTAAAACGACATGGAACCATTTAAAATGTTAAAGAAAAGGCCATTTTGGAAGGTGCTGCAGGGTCGGATTGTTCAATAAAATTAGGGTGAACGTAGTAAAAGAAGCAGCAACTGTAGAGGACAGTGATGGGGCTGTTGGCATAGTTGCAGGCAATGCATCTGTCAAAGTTTGCGTTATGGAGGGCAAAAGTGAGTATAGGAGTCGACACACCACAGTGGGGATTAATGGCATGCAGTGTATGTCATCTAACTGTGATTTAAAGTGGAACTTGGTCTTTTCAGAGACATGGACCAATATTTTGGGGTGGGGAGCTTAATGTGAGTGCTTTGTACCCTCCTGACATTAGTGCTGTTGGATACAATAAGTAGAAACTTCAAGGTTATTTTATTGCTGAGTTTCAATTTAAATAACACATATGCACATGCAAGCTATATTTGACCAACAAAGGTGCATCTATGCTAGCGGGGAAGGAACAAGGGATGTTCAGGATAACATTGGATCGCAATGCGGACAAACAAGTATTAACTATGGTGACTGTACAAGAGTATGAAGAGATTCTAAGAGAATTTCTAGAAAAAAACCTTGGATGCCTGAAGGGATACGTTCATAAAATCATTCCTGTGAAGTGTGCCAGCCCCTGTGGGTCCAAAGTGAGAAATATATTGATAAACTTGAATGAAGTTAAGAGAGAGATCCAGCTAGTGTCAAGAAGGGTGTGAGAGATAAGCGGTTGAATTTGTTGTGCGTGCAGTACAAATAAATCAACATACACTTTAAGGACACCGTTTCAATGATATCCCCAATGGTTCTGATTTAAACATGTCAAACCAGAACTGCACAGCATATACGATATTCAGAATGATTTATTTACAATGATATCATGATTGTTCATCATGTGAACACACTCAGGCATAACTGTGCAAATTGAACAAAGTAGTGCCGCACATTGGAACATTCAGGATACAATTGTGCTCTCTTCAGTTAGAAGAAAACAACAGAAAATCAGTGTTCTCATGAAAATGGTATTTCTCATCTTGCACTCAAAATATCTTGAAAGCAAAATGACAGAATTAAAGCTTTGCTGCGGAGAGATTGAGAACTCCTATAACATGTGTCTGGCAGTAATGTGTGTGTGATTACATCACGCATTTGACACTGCTACCATTGCTGTGGGGAGTTATTTATTTCTACATACTGTGTTGTGCTTGCCGTCTTCTTCAGGGCATTTTTAAACTCGGGGATTGCAAATTGGTGACTGTGAGTCCTGATGAAGTGCTTTAATAGCTTAAAACATGTGCAAGAATAAAATGACAGTGAACAGACTTGCATTACCCACTAATGCTTACCACATGTGTAACCACATCTGTTGTTATTCCTCTAGGAGTTCACACAGTGAGAGTGCAATATGTTAATATTATTAGACATTAAAGTATGCCTTATGCATTTAAATAGTTTGAAGAGTAGAAGAACGAGGTACAAAGAAAGGATTATGCAAATCATGACAATGAAACCAGAAAAGACATAAAGTATGAAAAGAGATAAGTCAACAACAGAACAATGGTGGAAAACTTTCTAAAAGAATGGTAGGTGTGGAGCTTCAGCCATTGCAATGTGTACATGGTCCATTGGGAAGAGCAACACTACTGCAGAAAGGTGCCCCTGAAAGGAAATTGACAAGGACTGCAAAATGGCCTACTAGTAAGAAAGGGGCATACATGTATTTCTTTCTGTGTGTATAGGCACATCACTCTATGAAATTATGCATTGCCACTTGCAAAATGAAAAATACACTTTTCTAATCTGATATATGTAGAAAAGTGCGTGAAGGTCTTGTTGTAGAGTTGTACAGCCTGAAACAATCATTGCTAAACCAGTGAGATTGTGTCAGTCCAGTTCAACAGCTCCAGATACGATGCCTCGTGTTAACCTGACATGTAATGAATGATCTTTTCCCCCTTGCCCTCATAGTGTGGATTTCTCTGCTCAGACTTTCGGCTCTCCTGGCCTTCAGAAACTCCCTGAAATCCTTGTGAGTCAACTGAGAAAGGCATGAGACCAGCACAAAAAATCATCAAGCAATCGTTGCCCACTTTCAGTAGAATGTTTCAGAAGAAAGGTCCTCTGTCTAAAACGTCATGAATAGGTCACCATGCTACACACAACTCATCAGCAAATCCCTATGTTCAAATCAGACTATATTGCGTCGGTTGCCCCACAACCTTTAAATAGAATTGCATTGACATTCACATGGACATACAATGCCCCTGCATGTAACATTAAGTATATAAAGCACAGGAGATTAGATTAATTTGGGTCAATCTTAGCGAACATGTCTTACCTCATCTTTTAATGCACCAATTTTATTTCCTACAAAATGTGGAGGGCTACATCTTCATCCCCCCTTGGCCTTACCCTTGCCCCATCTCATATTGCCTCACCAAAACCCACAACCTTCATTTTGAAAGACGCACATGGTAAAAACATGTGCTGTAAAACAATCAGAAGTGAAATATCTGTTGTAAAAATGTTGGACAGCCCCTTCATCCTTTAAACTGAACATGAAAACTAAACTTTGCTTTCAGAGCAGAGACAATAAGAAAAGAAAACAACAAAGCCAACCCAACTGTTCGCTCCATTGCACTCCATCACTCTTGTCTCTCCACCTTACACTATTCACACAATCAACCATCACACAGCAGCAACTGCCTACATTGAACCCGCACTAACTGAGCAACAGTATTGTTGACTTTTCTAGCATAATCGCATACCACTACACGTAAGCAGCTAGATAGTTCCTCACAGCATTACTCCCAGAAATGTACCTTGCGCTCTTGCTTCTGACTGAACAACACACCCAAGGTTCTCTTAGCCACCACTCACCTAGAAACACACCCACACACTGCTAACAACCCCCCTCCATCTTTTCATGCAGGACCATGCAGAGCGAGCCAATCAAAATGGCAGAACTGCTCCAAACCTAATCGCTTTAGAGTACAGTACATTATATCATACAGACTCTGGACTTTACTGGGGCACTATTCTATAGAATGTTTGTATAACACTGACTAGCCCGCAGTCCTCACAGTGCTGAAATAACAATACAGAAAAAAAAATGGGCCGCCGAGCAGCGGGTAAAAGGGCAACATAATCTGCATCAATGGTAGTCTGCAGCGAGTGTGGTGAGAGGCAGAGGAACCTAGATTCCTCCTCCATCGAACAAGTGGTTCTCAAGGGCCTTCCTAAACTTGGTGGTGGAAGGCAGCTGATGGGAGATTATTCCACGTCCTTGGTCCCCATGCATTGAAGCGTAGGTCCCCGTATTTCTTCAAATAGAAGAATGGTGTGAATAGAAGGTCCTTGTTATTAGATTGCAGTGTTCGTTTTTGTGGTAATCTCTTGATGCGTGACTACAAATACCTGGGGGCAGTGTACAGGGAGGCAATATAGATTCCTCCAGGCTTTTGATACATGATCCCTGCATCCTGTACCGCAGACAGCTCTAACATCACTGTTCTGTATTGTCTGTAATGTTTTTAGGTTAGCTTCTGTAGTGCGAGCCAATAGGCTGTTACAGTAGCCAGCCTAGTGTCGATGTTTGCTGTTGCTATCACCGCCGTGTTGGCTTCTGAGAGATAAGGGCGGATCTGCCAGAATACGTACGTTGTATAAGTGCAACTAGAGCTTACAGTGGCAACATGCCTGTTAAAGTTCAGTTTTCAGTCCAACATCACTCCAAGTGTCTTTACGTGGATACCTGGATGCTAGTTCCTGGAACGTGGACTGCTTCATATTCGGGTCCTAGCATCTTAAGTACCGGCAATCAGAAGCTCTGGCTTCTTGTCGTTCAAGGTTAGGAAATGATCTCTCATTCATGTTTTGATGGCATCAAAGACCCTCATGACCAATTGAAAGTCGGCTTCATAGGAGCCCAACAGTTCCAGGATGATCTCGGTGTCATCCACATAATTTGTATATTTGACACCCACACCATCTAGTAGATCAAATACCAGCTAGGAGTAAAGATTGTAAAGCAGTGGGGACACGCTAGATCATTGGGGAACACCACAGTAGAGGAGGACCTCCTTGGACTTGCAGGCCCCTCGGGCTACCTTAGCCCTCCTAGGTCCCAGGAAAGATCTGGACCAGTTGGTTGCTGATCTAGAGCATCTGGCCACCTCGGTTAACCTAGCCACTAGCCTATCTGATCAACTAAATCAAGTGCGGCGAACAGGTCCAGAAAGAGCAGCATGGCCACCTTCCCTTGATCACTGATTTCAGACATGGTTGATTTCAGCTCCAGCAGTGCAGTTTCGGTTCCTTGATTTTCACAGAATCTGGATTGTCAGTTGGACAGAGTTGGCCCCTCTCTAAAACAAAAGTATCATATTGCATACATGCAACATTGTCGATAATCTTTAGGAGGAAAGGGACATTGGTTATAGGGTGGTAATTCAGTGAATCAATTGGGTCTAAGCCTTCTTTTTTAGTAGCAGGGTAATCCAGGCCTCCTTAATGCTTTCAGAAACATTCCCTTCCTTAAAAGAACGATTGATAAATAGTGTGACTGGGGCAGCTATACTAGAAAAGAGGCTGGGAAAATGTCACCCATGCAGGAGGTGGGTTTGAGATTCTCAACGATTGCAGATAGCTCCTCAGTTGAAACCTGCTTAAATGAGCATATCAGCTCCATCATTCTTATCCTTACTAGAGGGAGTGATTTCTGTGCCCACCATCTAGTTCCTGTGCAAGTTAGGGAACATGGGCCATTGGTACTGTTTGACCTTGGTGCTGGTTTTGGCACCCAGAAAACGCTCCTCCAATTTAGCTTTTTTCGCTTCTAGGATGGCGTCTCTGTAGTACTCAGCAGCCTCTTTATAAAGACCCTGAGTTTTTTGGTTAGAAATTACTGCCATCCTCTTCCAGCTGCTCGCTTAAGATGTCTGGTTTCCAGGACATCTGGGGAGAACCACTGTCTAGCAATAGGGTGAGATTCTTTCTTACCAGAACAGAGTTTAAGGGTTGGCTGCTTGTCAAAGGCCAGATTTAGGATATTCTGTAGCTGAGCTGTATAAGTCTCCAGTGACTCATTATCCTGGATGGCCAGGAATAAAGGGGAATAAGGGGGAAGTAGAATCCAGCGAGGTATTGCGATTACATCTACCTGAGGTGGGTTCCACTTTACATGGCTCTCTCCTTAAAATGGCCAGAAAGAGAACGAAACAAGGTGGTAGTCAGACCAGCAGCAGGTTGGTATGTTATTAGGTGAAATTTCTGGTCAGTATCTAATCCAATGCATGATGCGTCAGGACATTCACATGGTGTGTGAAACCCACACTCTCAAGGAGGTTCAATAAGCTGCCTGCATCAAGATTAGTGGGATCATTTGCCCATAGGTTAAAATCTCCTGCCAAAATAAATGGTGTCTGGGGTTTAGAGTGCAAGCTAAGAGAAGCCAGGAGGTATTCCTAGAAGTCAGGTAAAATATAGGGGGAGGGTAGATAATAGAAAGGCTGGGCGTAGAGGAGGGGCTTAGGTAAAGTTTTGCCAAAAGGCCCTCACAGCCATCTAGAGTTGGTGTACAAGATATACAAAGTTGGAGACTTGTCCTGTAAATTATTGCCACCCCTCAACCTTTCTGCCCTGCCCTATATGAATGAAAAAATGTGTAGCCCACAGGGGTGTCTAACTGTATGTTGAGCCTGTTGGCATCAGTAAGCGAGGTTTTGGTGAGAAGCATAATTTTGATATCGCCTGACAGGATGTAGTCAGCTATCTCTGTAGCATGACCTACTAGCTAGCAGGTATCAGATAGCACTGTTTTAAGTGTGCTTACACTAGGGCAGCTGTTAGTAGGCTGTGGGGAGATTTGGTCATAAGTAATATCTTTCGCTACTTCTGTAGAAATAGAATTGTGTGATTCCAAAACTAATTACATAGGTTCGGCCATGAGGCAGATGATGTTGGAGTTGTCTGTCATAGTAGCAAGGTCTTGTGCACGGTCTCGACTTTCAGCTTGTAATCTGAATAGGCGGTTGTGCTGGATCCGTGAAATAAGATAATTCCTTGACATTTTATTTATTTGTATTACTTACTATTGCTGTGCCGGAATCTACGAGACTATAACAGGGCTCTCCTGCCCTGTACTTGCTCGAACCAGAAATAATCGGCCCAATAGCGGCAGGCACGTTTGCGCCTGTGTCCCAAATTTAAACTACAGGAAGTATGGTAAATGTAGTTCCCAGGCTTCTGACCGTGCGTGTAGAAACTAGGTTTCTACTTCAAATCGCATGGGAGGCCAACAGATGTAATGGTAATATTGCACACAAGAGGTCAGTAAAAGCAGCAGTAATAATATGATTCAATGTACATAAAAGAATAAAAGCACAGCGATCGTGGTGGGTAAAAATAGGTAAGTAAAATACAATGGCCTCATTACGGGTTTGGCGGCTGCCGCCAAACTCATAATGAGATAAAACCTGCACGTCTACTGCAAAACTTGTGAAATTACAGGCACCCGGCAATGGGCAATTACCGGAGTATTAAAACCCTGGCAGATCCGGTAATTACCCATTGCCGGGTGCCGGTACTCATTACTCCCCATTCCTATTTCAATGGGAATGTGGAGGTTGGATGCACCGGCACCATTCATGAATGGTGCCCGTGCATCCATAGCTTACCAGCACCATTACTACCGGACTGGCAAACTTATAATGAGGCCCACTGTGTAGAAAGGCAGATGAAAGGCAGACTCTACTTGTAATCAAAGGGCCTGTTGAGTAACTCTTTTGTAAAGCCTCTTTTGAAGATCAATAAGTCCTGTTGGTCCTGCAATTCTTTCATCAGATTGTTCCAAAGTGACAGCCCTTGAGACGCTAGAAGTTGAGATGAGGCGTTTGATTTCTTCGACTGGACTGCTGAAGTCTTGTTGCAGTGGATGATCTTAGAGTTCTTGGGGTGGATGGTGTATCAGACTGCTGCACAAGAAAATGGGGCCGTTTTCCCATTTACCAAGCGTGGTAGATAGGAGTTGAGTTGTATAGTACCAACATTATGACAGAATTCATGCTGATATAAACATGACAGGAACACATCCTTGCATTACTCATACAGCTTTTGTTAGATTACAAAATGAGAGGATAGTGTAATGAAGACATACTTGCATAACCAGTTCAAACTCATCAATTCATTAAACGCTTCAACATCTTAAGTGCAGAACATATCCTGTTTGCCACTGGTTGGTACATCGTATTCTACAATCAAATTTACATCTTGGTGGCAAAAAGGCAAATATGGAATGGTAAAGTAGAAAGACAGAGCACATTAACACATTAGAGAGGGGTTCAGGGAGTCTCCCAGACAACCTGGAATCTTGGAAAGCCCCCGATTCAAGCCTCCTCCAAATCAGAGGCAGCACTCTTCCCTGCCGGGCAGCAGGCAAGTACTCCTGTGCTCTCTTCCTACCCTCAATGTCCACCTCCCTCACCCACTTCCCCACGTGCTGTACCCCTGCCCACTTACCTGCAGCTGCCTCATCACATGCCAACACTTGGAATACCTAGTGTATTAACACTTCTATGCCATGGCATTGGAAGCATGGAAAGGACTAATGGACTATGTGTAGTGCCCTTCTTTCTCTTCCATGGTGGCCATCTGGTTTTGAAGTTGTTTTTTTCTTATTTGAGAAACATCAACCACACTATATCTCAACTTAAAAAAATATCACCATGGTAAAACATACCAGGATGCCAATAGCAATAAACCCCTCTGGGCAGGGGAATTACTGATCAGGTAATGGCAGGCACCTTGTGGGTTTAGTGCTTAAAAGCTGTTCGCTATTGTTCATTCTTATAGACCATGATTTATTATTTTTCTTCATCAGGGCCTTTTTAAAGTCTGTGTTCTTCAGACTGTATATAATGGGGTTACACAGAGGACTGATTATAATGTAGGTTAAGGAGGAGATCTTGCTGTCCCCCATGGCTGATTTTGGACGAACATATGTAGCACAGATAGATGCATAGTAAACAACAACCACAGTCAGGTGGGAGGCGCTGGTCGAGAAGGCCTTCCAACTCCCTCCCTTTGCCTTGATTTTCACAATAGAAGAGATGATGTTGACATATGATATGCTGATCAAAATAAAGGATGCCAGTGTCAATGAAGCTCCAATAGCATAGATGAATATTTCAATCATGTGAGTGCTGGTACATGTGATCTTCATCATTGCTGTCACGTCACAGAAGAAGTGATTGATAGTGTGGAAGCCACAGTAGGAGAACCCAGACACAGCTATGGTGATTGGTAGAGCAACCATGAGACCGCCAACCCAGCTTCCCAAAGCCAGCTGTATGCACACAGCTAGATTCATGATGGCGTGGTAATGCAAAGGATTGCAGATGGCCACATACCGGTCATAAGCCATCACTGTGAGTAAAACAACCTCTGCAGCTGCCATGGCAACAAACAAATGCATCTGTATGAGGCACTTTGTGAGAGAAACATGCACGTCCTTAAGAAAGAAGTGTGCTAGCATTGGAGAGAGAACAACTGTGGTGTACGTGATGTCAATTAGTGACAGCATAGTGACAAAGAAATACATGGGGGTGTGCAGCTGCGAGGTACCCAAAACTGTTGCCACAATAAGAAAGTTTCCACTCAGAATAAGCAGGTACAGCAATAAAAACATACTAAAAAGTGGAGCTTGGAGGCGGGGAAGATCTGAAAAGCCAACAATCAGGATATCAGTGGTTGAATTTCGATTTTCTGCTTCCATTCAATGATCAATGCAGCTACTGCAGGGATGGATTTGAAGATGAGCTGAAAATAAACAAACAGGCAGTGTCATTATTAGTATTACTGAAACAGATGACGGGCTTCTTGCAGTAATGGAAATAAATGAGTAAGATCTTTTAGAAAACTGACACACTGATGAATAGTTTTTCTCTTTCTGGTAGTGCTTATCCCTAGATTTCTTACTTTCAATGTGTACATTACAGTAAGACTTTAGTTGCAATGGTTGTATTTAGGAACATGGATCCTTATGGAAAGCATCTCTTTATCGTCAAAAGATCAGCACCTCCCTTCACAATGGCAGCTCACATCCAAAGGCAAGAATGTTCATTTTGCCATGACTTTTCTATTAATAATTGTGCAAATGTACAAAGTGCAGTTGCACCTCTACATCATTATCTAATTCAAATGCATACCTGACTATGTGACGACTAGCTTGCATGCCCTTACTTGCATTTCAGACTTGCATCATTATAAACATGAGGAGAGCATGCGCAAGTAGGGGAGGGGGCGCCATCTTGAGTGGGACACAATCATAGGTGATAACTCTTGATATCTCTAGGAAGCCAATAGGTGCTGTCTCTTCAGGGAACCTGGCACTTTATAATTTCTCGTGTTGCCTGGGTGCAGCCTTTGTCCTGGTTCCATGGATTTCGAATATGCCTGGTGTGTCCAGTGGTTATGATAAAGTCAAACATTTTCATCCATTCACCTTTTGGATTCGAATGTCTCCTGGAGTGTGTGTGGGAATGTGCAGATAAGAGTCCCACCCTTGTCATGTAAAACGTTAGATTACTTGACAAACAAGACTTTTCCAAAATTGCTCACCAAAATATAAAATCAGAAGAGAAAGGTTGGAAAAAATAGACGTTCATGCGTCAGCTAATTCAATGCAAGGGTTAAATTGTACATCATGGAATTCTAAACCATGAATACAAACGTCCTCGTTTTAAACGTACACATGTTGAGTCTTGAAAGTTTTGCTTTGATCTTTTCTAAGAAGCATTGAGGGACTTCCAGAAAAGCACTGATCGTTTATGCATTAACATCACTGTGACCTATTGGCATGTGCATTTAGAAGCAACGTGAAAAGATGCTTCATGTAATACTATGCAGATTCATCTATTGGTACAGGACAACCTGGTGCACCTCCTGTACAAACACATACACTGTTTTTTTCTCATTCAACTTTGGGAGACTTGGCGTTGGATGCAATGGAGACAGACTGGTGAACCTTCAGTGATTTGCGACATTTAGTAGCTGCATTCAGTATTAACAAATAAACTCACAGTACACCCATTACGTCTTTAGAGAGAAGACAGGTTTCATAGGCCATAGGATTATGAAGAGGGAGTTGAGATAAAAAGGGGACCCAACAGACGTAAGGACATGAGCCCATAGAGTGAGGCGCTCGGTGCATCATGCGGCTAAGAAGCACAGAAACTATTTGTCATGCGTACAGCTTGAGAACGCACAGCAGTGAGCAACGTCTTGATTTGTTTGGCTTTAACCCCCACTATAGGGAGCAAACATGGCCTTTAATGGCCCGCCAGTGCCTCCGCGAGCGTCGTGGGCCCTTAAAGGCCACGTTTGCCCACACATCGGGGGTGAAAACCATTCACAATCTGCGGTTTAACTGCTGTTCAAATGTTTTCTGTTTTTCTCCCTCAGGAGATTGCCGTTGCTTGCACAGTGAATCCCCAGAGCAAAAAAAAAACAACAAAATAGATGTCCACCATCATAGGGAAAAGGCACAGAGTCCCTTTTCCATCTCTATTGTGGTGGTTGGGAGATGGCAGGAGTGCGGGGACCTCAACATAAAGCTTCGGTCCAGCATGTATGTGCGTAGGGAGGAGGTGGGGAAGGTGTAAGGATAGTTTTTGGGGGGAAGAGGGGTTAAAAATGTTAAAATAACTGGAACCACCTGGGGAAGGGCATCAGGTGGCTAGAAGCAGCGGGCTGAGAATGTGTATCCTTGCCCTCTGCTCCAGCCACCTGATTGACTAAGCACCCTTCCCCAGGTGAGAAAATTATGAAATCTATTGGGACACATCCACTAATCTGGAACACCTACATCCTCAGGTAATGTTCTAATGAGGTGCAAAAATACACTCTCCAGTGCCCTGGCATTGGGAAACTTGGTCAACAAGGGTGGAGGGGGATTTCTGATGAGATATGCTGGTGCTGGCCCGTGATTCTCCATGCCAAGGGTTCTAATGCATATTCTTAGTGTTCATGCCCAAAAAAGGAAAAAATACCATTGAGGTTGCATAATATACTATACATAAGTACAGTGAGCTAGCAGTTTGATCTATACCCTCGGAAGTAGGGGCTGTGAGGGAGTAATGCGCTTGCGCGATCTGAATGACACCTGGCCTAGTAGGATCGTTTGTCTGTCTTTCCCCTTGTTTCCCTCCCGCCCTGCCTCGTCGCGCCTTGAAACACTTGTGTATAGGCGCGTTACAAATACCATATCATATCATATCAATGGTATCACAAGTAGACACTGACACAAGAGCTACAGGTCTCAAAACCTTTATTGCTGGTTTAAAGGGGGTTGGAAAACTCCTATGCAGCCCTTCAACTAAGATGGGAGTGTTCTCGACCATCAAACAAAGAGAACATACAGTCCTAGTCAGTCTTTAGTCAAAATAAAATGGCCTATACTAATAAACCGAATGCCTGCCTTCTTTCTAATACAATAAATGTGTAAAGGGAATGTGGAATGCAAATTGGAAAATCAGTGCTCAAAGGAAATGTCAGTCTGACTGAGTAAACGTCCTTCCCCACGTTTGGTAGTACGGGGTGAGGTGTCACACTTGGACCTTGAGACACACTCTCCAACAAGGCCTCTTGGTAAATGTATTTTGGAGCACAGTACTTAATTAAAGTGCAAAGATATCTCTCACATCCAGGTTTCCCTCTGCCAGCATCCAGCCTAGCAACAGTTCAAATTTCTTTCTCTTCAGGCTGCTTTCACAGCATCAGGCATTTCACAGAGGCTTTCAATTGGGCAATCTTCTTTCGCCAGACCACTCTGTTACTTTGCATCTTTTATTGACAGTACTTTAAAATGCTTTGCTTTCTCTTGCATCTTATTAGCACATGTGCAACCTTCATTCCTCAGATAGTGTTGCTGTCAAGTTTCATTAAACACAAACCGGATGCTCATTGCTTTCATCAACTCAACTCACTGGCTGTGTTAATTCATTTTTGCCTTTGGTGGCTTTGATCCTGAAGTCAAGGCCGATACCACAACTGCTGCTCCACCTCCCCAACTCTGCTGTTCACCTGGTAGGGTGGCTGGTATACCTGAAACACAAGAGAGGTTTGTCTATTCTCTCTAGCTGGGCGTCCTTTTGCAACTTTCAAGGCTCTTCAGAGGTAACAATCTCTCATTGCGGTGTCCAAGGTTTCTCTGTACCTCAGTTCCGTCCCGCGGCCTGTCGCTCTGATCTGCCTGGTTCACCATCGCCCTGGAAGAACTGCTCCTTGTCTTGCACCGCCTCGCTCATGCTGTGGCTCAGTGTTCAACCTTTTAACCATGTGGGGAGAGATAATAGGTACCAGTTGTTTGTAATTAAGATCAACTGCCTGACCCTGAATGATCTTACTAGTGGGGCATGTCCAATGTATTGCATGTGTGGTACTCCTTTCATCTTCAGACCTCCTCTTTTTCGGCTCAGTGTTTGTGTAGGAAAGGCGGGAATCTGGCAAGTTGGAATATCGTATAAAATAGGATGGGACAAGGGTATTTGGAAAGGGGTTATACCATATCTCGCCACTGGGCGTTCCTCCCGCACTCCGTGAGGACCCCTCACCCAGGGGATCCTCCCCCACCTGTCCACCGCCAGCGTCTGGATCCAAAGGAGATGACCATGCCCTGGGCACTTGATTAAGGGTCTAGGCAGTGAAACACCTTCTGGTTTTTGAAAGGGTCAAAACTGGTGTGTAAATGATGTTCCCCCTTTTATAATGGTCCCGTGGGTTAAAAACATAAGGCAGGGAGAGCTGGCGAGAGGAATTTCCATTGCTAATGCTTCAGTTAAATAAAGCTTCCCATGCATAAGTTTATGTTTCCTGCTTTACTCTCTCCATATGGTTGAATCTTAATACATCAAACCTTGTTCACTCCAAGACAAACCACCATTATCCCTGCTGTGATGCTGTTTTAAGGGCACTCATTTCTGTTTTTAAAGCATATCCGGGAACACTGTTTATTTGTCCCAGACAGATGCCTTTGTGCACTGCCATTAAGGAGCGCTGGTGATGTGTGGGTGACGACTGCATTTACTACTATATCAAAAAGATATCTAGATGCTTTGGATGTTTAGTTGTACATGAATTATAAACTGCGTTTTAAATATTTGTGTATAGAACAAAAATCATTCCAAGTATTGTGGAATTGAATATGGTCTAAATAGTACGGATATTGCTATTAGCAAGCGGGAGGATAAGGTAAAACAGTTTGCCAAGGAATTATTCTGTAATGATCTGCGTTTAATGAGTTGTACATTGTGCCAGCTTAGCCCCAAGAACCATATATCACTTTATCAAATGAACACTAATTATTGAGCAGCTGAAGTGACAAATGAGCACATGTTGACAACACATAAGACTGTACCATGATGTGGAAAACTGGCTGATCAAAGAGCACAAGGCAAGTGTCTGTGTGGGGTGCAGCTTTGATTTATATGTAATTCTCCCTATGCCCCACAGGCACCAGACTCCTGGAATATACATATATCCTAAGGGCTGTCCAGTTGCCGATATCAAGACTCTCAAACTAGCTTGTATGAAAGTCTAGCTATCGGTAGCTATCATCATCTGGGTGCTTTAGTTGAGTCTTGTAGGCGTGAATGATATCATGTGGCTATTCTGCAATGATAACTCATCTCTTATCATGGTGGAAAATAAGAGGAAATATGGGCTCTTCTGTGTAATGAGAATGAAGAAGGGTAAAGTGGTTTGGTGTTTGCAGCTACAATCCACATGCTGCCTTCATGAATGTCAAATGATGTGGGCATACATATCTAAAATATGTCATTGAGAAGCTTGTGAAAACCATGAGGAATTTCTATATTTTGGGCTGTTTCATCGGTCTGAGATGACTATGTGGGCTTGCCACACTTGCCCACTCTGTGATGTACGGTCTTGTGGGGGATGATACCCCATGCTCCCCATCCCAAAAGAACAACATTATCCAAGAAACATAGATTTTTTATTTTTTTATTTTTTATTTATTTTATTACCAACACACCAAACATTACAACTTTGAGGACATTTGCATACACGTCTGCTACATTATGTTTGTACATCAAACATTGCGTTCCTCCCACGACCCCATTAACTAGAGCCCCTATTTCTGTGCCGACAGCCGACTTATCTCATGTCACTCGCTCGTCTCCTTCGTATCATCCTCACTGAGGCCCGCCTGGGGAGTACCTGCCATTGTGGTCACCAGTTGCCTCCATTCTATCAGGGGTCCCACTTCTTCCACCCCTCCTCTGCTGATTGCTTCATACCAGACTGTTGTTTCTGCATTTGCCCATTGCAGGAGGTCTGCCCACCACTATTCTGGGGTGCCGGGCAGTCTTCCAGCACATTGCGATTCTCCGCTTGGCCAGGATGTAGGCCAGGTCTTTCATTTTACTAACGTGCTTCAGGTTGCGCGGCCTAGCGAACACCCCCAGCATACATGCCCATACCGACTCCACCTCCAATACAATCCCCTTCTCTTCTAAGCGTAGCTCAATCTCCGTCCAAAATCGACCCACCTCTGGGCAAGCCCAGAACATATGTGTCATTCCAGCTTCCACCTCACCACACCGTGGGCACTTTTGTACAGCTGTGTTCCCAAACCTGGCAATCCTACTGGCGGTCATATATGCCCTATGGGTGACGTATAGCTGTATCTGCTGGAGCCTTGCATTGCGGGACACCTACTTGTGGTACTTTTGGACTCTGACCCATTGTCCATGCAGCAGGGGTTCACCCACCTCCTCCTCACAATCACGCCTTAGTTGCAGCACCTCCTTACCCACCCTAGTCATCAGAATCTCGTATATGCAAGATATTTCATGCCCACCCTCCGAAATATCGTACATTGTCTGGCTAGTCAAGTCCAGTATCTGGCTGCTCGATGAGCACTTCCGCAGGCCATCTGTCCGACACCCGTTTGATGACTCTTATAGGAGTAATGTGTTGGCCTATGTGCACCCCGGTATCTTCCATCAACTTTCTGAAGTCTAGTGTCTCACCTTCTTGCCATACATCCCAAGCATCACCAGCCCCATGGGTTCCCAATATTTATGGATCGCTATTGTCAATTGCGGGTCCTCCCTGCATACCGCTATCAACGGCACCTACGGGGAGCATGGGGTTGGGATTCCCACCACCTGCCACGTTCTGTTCCAGATTTCCCAGCCCAGTGTCAAGAGTCTTGCTCTCCCCTGCACCTTAGATTTTGGTAACCACACCACCTCCCTCAAGTAGTAAGGGGCGGAGCCCTTGTACAAAAGCCTGGTTTCAGCGGTCTCCTCCTTGGACAACCATCTAGCCACATACTGAAGCTGCCCTGCCAGATAGTATAGCTCAAAATTCGGTAGCTTTATGCCCCCTTTGTCACTCGGGTTTTGTAGCCTCCATAAGGCCACCCTATTTTTAGAGTTGTGCCCCTACATAGGCTGTGGAGTTTCCCGAAAAAACGTTTGGGGAGCATATGTGGAATGTTCATAAAGAAATGCAGCAGTCTCGGCAGGGCCACCATCTTGATCAGCGCTGTCCTACCAATCATGGCTAGGGGCAGCCTAGACCAGAACCCCATGCTGTTCCTAATGCCTGCCACTGCCCGCTCCATGTTGTATTTCTGTTTGTCCTTTGCCGAGAGGTAAATATCGATACCCAGGTATCGAAAGGTCCTAGTCTGCCAGGGTATCGGCAGGACCGGTAACTGTTTCGGTAGGACCTTTCTGTATCTCCCCAAGGGGAACATGCTCGATTTCCTGGGGTTCACCGCTATACCCGAGAGGGTGGCATAATGTTCCGTCACCTCCAAGATATATTGCAAGTTTTCCCCCGGGAAGCGCAGGTATAGCAGGGTATCAACTGCATATAGTGATATGAGGTGCACCCCTCCCTTTGTGGGGATACCGATCTTCCCATACTGTTTTCTGAGGCAGATGGCCAGCGGCTCTAGAACGAGAATATACAACATAGGCGACCAGGGGCAGCCCTGTCTCGTGCCTCTACTGAGCTGCCATTTGTCCGAGATTATGGTGTGGGTTTTAACCCTAGCGATTGGGGAGCTATAAAACATTCTAACTCACCTCAGATACCCCGGCCCCATGCCATATTCCCTCAGCGCCGCCAGCCACCACGGCCACCTCACCGAGTTGAACGCCTTAATGGCATCCAACGAAACAATCGCCATTTCGCCCGGATCCCTTTCTGTCTGCCTGTGATTATCGGTTATATTCCTGCCTGGGACATACCCTGTTTGATCAGGATGGATCAGTTTCCCTATGACACGTTTAAGCCTGTTTGCCAACACAGCTGTCCTGGTTAAGCATGGACAGGGGTCGGTAGGATCCGCAGTCCGAGTTTGGCTTACCTGGTTTTAAAAGCGAGATTATCACCGCCTCCCTGAAAGACTCCGGCAGCTTCCCTTGTTCAAACACCTCGTTTAACATGGCGAGCAGTTGGGGGAGCACCTCCTGCTTGTACGTCTTATAGAATTCACTCGGGAGCCCATCTGACCCAGGGGCCTTGCACGTTGGCCGGTGCTGTACCACCATCTCTAGTTCTTCGAGAGTGATTGGGGCATCTAGATCCTCCCACTCCTGGTCACTAAGCTTAGGCAATCCTATGTCCTCCAGAGTTTCCTGGGTCTTCTGCCCCGTCTCCTCCCCTGTATCCTCATATAGGCGCTTATAGAATCTAAGAAACCCCTCATTGACTCCTTCCTGGGTATCCCAGATCTGGCCATCTTCATCCTTTATCACCCTGATCACTGAACGCAGCGTTTCATTCTTGTATAGCCACACCAGCAACCAGCCCGGTTTATCTCCCCCGCATGTTGCCTTTCAATGTATCTTTATTAGTTTACCTTGCAAAGCCTGTCCCAGTGCCCACTGCTAGCCTGCTGGAGTAGGTCTGCCCTTGCCATATCTTCCTGTGAGGTACTACCCTTCTGTATTATTTCTTTCAGCTCCCTCTCTGTCTCCTGTAGCTCCCGCTCTATGCCCCCTTGGAGCCCCTTGGACTTAGATATGGCCACGCCCCGTACTAACACTTTGAACGCTTCCCATAGGGTTCCCTCTGACTGCACACTACCGGTGTTAATGTCAAAGTACTCGGTAATAGCCTCCCTTAGATCCTCTCGGAATCCCGAGTCCTGCAAAGCCTCGGCTCTGAGTTTCCACGTCGGGATTCTAGCCCTGGGGAGCTGATGCCTCCACTCCACCACCAAGGGGGAGTGGTCCGAAAGCACTCTGGCCTTGTAATTCGAACCTGTCATTTCCCCAGCCATCCCAGAGGTCACAAACATATAGTCCAGTCTAGTGTATAGGTTGTGGGGGGCCAAATAATGTGAGTACTGCCTATCCCCCGGATGCAGCAGTATCCATATGTCTTCAAGCCCAAAGTCCCGCAGGAGGGCCAATAGTGTCTTTGCCGCAGGGGTGGGTCTCTCTAGTTTCTTATCGGACCTGTCCATCTTGGGGTCTAATGTGCAATTGAAGTCACCTCCCCAGATGGTGGCGCTGCCCATCAGGGTGCTGATTTTGTCATATAGGGCCCTATAGTAAGCCGCTGTGTCCTGGTTGGGAGCGTATGTGTTTACGATGCTCACCTCCTTATTCTCCAACATCCCCCACACCACTAGCATTCTTCCATCTGGGTCTGGCGTGGATTGCAGCAGCTGGAATGGTACATGAGGTGCTACCCACGTGACCACCCCTCCTCGCATACGCCAAGTATGCAGCTCCCGTGGTGGTCCCCCTCCACTTTCTCTTAACTAGCTCTAGTTTGTCCCTGGTGAGGTGGGTCTCCTGTAATAATGCTATAACTACTTTCAGCCTTCTCAGGTACATTCTCACTTTATTCCTTTTCAGATAACTGTTAAGGCCTCTCACATTCCAGGTTACAATTCTGAGACTATCCGTAGCCATGCCAGGTATGTACCACCTCCCCCCTCCCCGGGTCACCGTTCCAGTCCCGATCAGCATAGAATTGGGCTTGTATCCCTCCCTCTCCCAACTTAAACTCTCCAACTAACCCGCCCACCTCCCCCAACTCAACTGTTCCCTACTGCACACTTCCCCTAACCATACCCCAACTAATGCCCAGCTACATCCCTGGATCTCAGGCTCCCCCGCGTTTGGTCCCACCTCGAAGTGCCGAGGTCAGGGACCCGGCAGGGTGTCACCAATATTTGGTGACCTAACTAACCTGCTAACTGTTGGGGTTAAGAGTGCTCCTTACTTGTCTCCTGTTAATTCCCATGATACGTTGTGCATTTGCCTTATCGCAGTAGGATTTGACGCCCCTGAGAATCAACACATCTCTACAATGTTTTATAATCAAGTCCCAGAGTCATAATATGTGCAGCACCTCGGTCTCGGGATCAGGCATCACTTGTCCGTATCATCCTTCTTCCGGCTGTCCGCTCCCTCTGGGCAATTTTGGCTGTCCAACCATACTTTTGCATCCTCCGGACTGTCGAAAAACAACGTTTTGTATTTGTGGATCACATTCAGCTTGGCTGGGTACATCAGCATGTAACGCATCCCAGCCTCACGCAATCTCCTCTTCACCGTCCCATAGTTCAGCCTTCGCATCTGCACTTGGAGTGTATAATCGGGATATGCTGAGATGGTCGCAGAGGCTCTTTATATGGTGCCCCCCTTCCGGAAATATTCCAGTATCTTCTCTCTGTCCCGGAAGTTCAATATGTTGGTGATGATTGGCCTTGGGGGAGTTACACGGGGGGGTTTCCTCGTGAGTGCTCTGTGTGCTCTCTCCACCGCAAAGCCTTGCGTGAATACCCCAACTCCTATTTCCTGCAACAGCATATTTTAAACAAAGTCCGTCTGGTTAAGGCCTTCTTCCCACTCCGGAAGGCCCACTATGCGCACATTGTTCCTTCGGGCGTGCCCTTCTGCCTCCTCCGGCCTGTTCTCCAAGTTGCTCACACGCTGCATAATGATGTGGATCTCCGAGGCGTGAGAGGTCCGGGCCATCGTGTTTATGGTCACTTCCTTCTCTAACTCATACGTGCGTTCTGCCATTTTTTTGCATGTCCAGTCTGAGCAAGTTGACCCCCTCCTGTACTGCGCCGCTTTTGTGCTCCAGCGCTGCCTTAACTTCGGCAGTGGCTGCATCTAGCTTACTTTCCCACGTGACCTTGAGGTCTGCAATTGCTTCTAGGATCTGCCGGTCAAAGCGCGTCAGAGTGGTGTCCTCTGGCGGAATCGTGTCCTTTGGTCTCGCCCCCTCTGCCTGTTGCGGGGTCTTGTTGTAGTCTTCCATTGTGGGCTGCTTCCCCTTTGATTTGGGGAGTTTGGATGTCATCCTGCCATCAGGCATCCCCCCAGTTTAGGGCGAGGTCAGCTGGCCTCTCAGTCTCAGGCACTTCACGTTATCGCTTGGGCGGTTTACCGGCCGACAAAGGGTACTTCCCCTCAAGGCGCGCAGCGAGCCCTCCTTTCAGTCTTCCTATTCCTTTGTTCGGCGAGCTCGAACAGCCGCCATCTTTGATCGAGCGTGGTCATCTGCCGCCAGCACAATTTCCGCGGTATCCACTCTAATACTTTTTTTTTTTTTAATTTTTTAGTTTTATTTTTTTAAAAACCAAACAAAACACCACACAATACAAATGTTTCCGCATGTAGAAGTATCATCAAACCATCATATTACATAACATAATTCCCCAACTTCCCCCCCTCCCCCTTCAAACTAGAGCCGGCTCCTCTGTGTCGTCTGCTGGAGCACTATCGGGTGGCACAGTGCTTATGCGCTGATCGTCCGAGTCCTCAGATTCATTATGACCCTGGTGTGGATTAGCCATAGAGGCCACCAGTTGCCGCCAGGCCAGCAGGGGCCCTATTTCCTCCTCACCCCCTCTAGTGACCACTTCAAACCATACTACGGATTCCGCCTCCGCCCACCTCGAGAGGCCCGCCCACCATAGCTCCACCTTGGGCCTGTGGGCCGCCTTCCAGCTCATAGCAATCCTGCGCTTGGCCAGAACATAAGCCAAATCCTTCATCTTGCTTGTGTGCCTTAAGTCCCAGGGTCTGGGAAAGATCCCAAGCATACATGACCAAGCTGATCCTATGTCCAACACCACTCTCCCACCAGCCAGTTTCATTTTAACCTCCTCCCAAAATCTGCACACTTCCGGGCAGGCCCAAAACATGTGTAGTAGCCCCGCTTCCACCTCCCCACACCTGGGGCATTTCTGCGTGACCGAGCCTCCAAACCTTGCAATCTTCTGGGGAGTCAGATAAGCCCTGTGAGTAACATACAGCTGGAGTTGTTGGAGTCTTGCATTTCGGGACACCTTTTAATGATACCTCTGGGCTCTCTCCCACTGCCCGTCCATCGTGGGTCCACCCACCTCCTCCTCCCAATCCTGTCTCAATTGGAGCAACTCCTTCCCAGCCTTCTCTCTCAGGAGCTCGTATATCCTCGATATTTCGTGCCCGCCCTCTGAAACATCATACATGGTTTCCAGGGAGGCATCAGGGTCATCTGCCAATGCCGTCTCAGGCCATCTCTCTCTAACCCGTTTCACAAGCCTAGCGTAGGTTATGTATTGGCCTCTGTGCACCCCTGTCTCATCTTGCAGCCTCTGAAAGTCCAATGCCTCTCCTCCTTGCCATATGCCCCAAAGGGTAGCCAGGCCCACTGATTCCCAATATCTACGGACTGACTCAAATAATTGAGAGTCGTTACCACACAACGCCACCAATGGGGCCTGCTGGGAGAGCGTCTCCGACTCCCCCATCATTTTCCATGTTCTGTGCCAGACCTCCCATCCCAGCCTCAATGGCCACCCCTTCCCATCAGTTTATCCTTTTGTAACCACACCACTTCCCTCAGGAAGTATGGGGCCGAGTCTTCCCGCAACAGACTAGATTCCGCCGAATCTTCATCTGACAGCCACCTGGCCACATACAGCAGCTTCCCCGCCAGATAATTATCGCACGGGTTCTCAAGTTTCCACAAAGCCACCCTGTTTCTGGAGTTACCCCACACAAAGCCCCTGCACATGCTGTGGAGTCGCACAAATAGGCTCCTGTGAATCAAAAACGGGACATTTACAAAAAAATGCAAGAGTCTGGGCAGGACCACCATTTTAAGCAAGGCCGCCCTCCCCATCATGGACAGGGGCAATTTAGACCAAAATACCATGCTGTTCCTGACCCCTTCTACGGCTCTCTCTGTATTATGTTTGTGCTCCGCCTCAATCTTGTGGTAGATACTTACTCCCAAATACCTAAATGTCTCAGGGCCTCATTAGGACCCAGGCGGTAAGGGGTTTACGGCGGCGTAAACAGCGCCGACCCTTACCGTCTGATTCCGAGGTCCCTTAGCGCCATGGAGGATTTAACACCTGCTTTTAGCAGGTGTTAAAATCCATGGCGCTAAGGGACATTGTTGTTAATTACGCCACCGTAATTTACGGTGGCGTAATTAACGCCTTCCCCACTCTCATTATGCCCTATGGGGCAAAAATGGGAATGGGGAAGGGTAAATGGGGATTGGGGACTTACCGCCCCACCAACCTCGGAATGGGGCGGTAAGTCTGCCAACCACCATGGCGTAAACATAGTTTACGCCATGGTGGTAAAGGTACGACCCAGGCGGTAACCTACCGCCTGGGTCGTAATGAGGCCCTCAGTCTGCCATGGTATTGGCAGGATAGGCAGCCTCTCCAACGGGACATTCTTATATCTGCCCAGGGGGAACAGACTAGATTTTCTAGGGTTCACTGATATGCCTGAGAGAGTGGCGTAGCTGTCCAGCACCTCCAGTACATACTGCAGGTTCTCTTCCGGATAACGCAAATAAAGGAGCATATCATCTGCATACAGTGATATCAGGTGTCTACCGCTCACTGTGCTAATACCCACCTCCCCGTACTGTTGCCGCAGGCATATCGCCAACGGCTCTAGTGCAAGTATGTATAACATGGGTGACCAGGGGCATCCCTGCCTGGTCCCCCTGCTGAGTTGCCAGACATCTGAGACTATAGCTCCTGTTTTGACTCTCGCCTTCGGGGTGCTATACAACAACTGGACCCACCTGATATACCCAGGTCCCATACCGTATCCCCTTAGGGCCACTTTAAGCCAAGGCCATTGCACCGAAGCAAAGGCTTTGACAGCGTCTAGCGACACGATAGCCAGCTCGCCCGTGTCTTCCTCAGTTTGGTCAATAATGTGGTGCAGCCTCCTATGGTTATCAGTAATGATTCTACCTGGGACATAGCCCGTCTGATCTGGGTGTATCAGCTTACCGATCACCTTCTTCAACCTATTAGCCAGCACTGCAGTGAGTATTTTGCTGTCCTGGTTGAGCATGGACAAAGGTCTATAGGACCCGCACTCCGCGGCCGGTTTACCTGGTTTCAGTAGTGGGATAATCACGGCCTCGCCAAGGGACAATGGAAGTTCTCCCTGCTCATAGGCCTCATTGAACATGGCAAGCAGTGGCTGAAGCAGCTCCTGCTTGTATGTCTTGTAAAACTCACTGGGCAGCCCATCCGACCCAGGCGCTTTACACATGGGGAGGTTCTGAATCACCACCTCCAGCTCGTCCGAGGTGACAGGGGAGTCCAACTCCTCACGTTCTAGGTCATCCAGGGTGGGCAGCTCAATATCCTCTAGTGTGTTCAGTATATCTTGGCACATATCCTCCCCGGTTTCCTCATACAAGTGTTTGTAAAACTTGAGGAACTCCTCGTTCACCCCTTCCTGGGTATTGCAGATGCGACCTCCCTCATTGATCACTGACCGGGGGGTCTCACTCTTGTACAGCCAGGCCAGCAATCTGCCTGGCTTGTCGCCCCCAGCGTGTAACTGCTCCGTATATTTCTTGTAGTTTAATATACACAGTCAATCCCAGAGTGCGCTACAGGCTAACTGAACGTCTCTTACCTTTGCTCTATTATCATGGGCGGCGTCCTCGTGTCATGCAAGGCTATCCAGCTCCCTTTCAGTATCCTGAAGTTCCCTTTCGATACCCCCTTGGAGCCCTTAAGATTTGGAAATGGCTACTCCTCGCACCACCACCTAAAGGCCTCCCACAGCGTCCCCACAGAGCGCACGCTGCCCTTGTTTATCTCAAAGTATTCCTCGATGGCATCCCTCAAATCCTCCCGGAACCCGTCATCCTGCAGTGCCTCTGTCCTAGGTCTCCATGCTGGTATCCGAGGCCTGGGAGGTTGATGTCGCCATTCCGCCACCAGAGGCGAATGGTCAGATAATACCCGGGCTTTGTATTCCGCTCCCACCATTTCTCCCGCTATCTCAGCTGCCACAAACACATAATCTAGCCTTGTGTACAAGTCATGTGGCGCTGCGTAGTGCAAGTAGTGCTTATCCGTGGGGTGCAGTCTTCTCCACACATCTTCCAGGCCAAGGTCTCCCAACAATGTCCCAAGCGCTTTGGCCACCGGTGACATTTTCCCGGTCTTATCAACGGACCTATCCATTCTGGGATTCAGGGTGCAATTGAAGTCCCCAGCCCACACCATCGCACCCCCAGCCAGGGGGCCAAGTTTACCATAAAGGGACCTAAAATAAGATGCAGTATTGTGGTAGGGGGCATACAGATTTATGATGTGCACTTCCCTGTTTTCCAGGAGCCCTGTTACCGTCACCATTCTGCCTTCCAGGTCTACCGTTGAGCTAAGCACCTGAAACGGCACATGCAGCACCACCCAGGTGATAACCCCTCTAGCATACGCTGAGTACGTAGCACCCACCACATTACCCCTCCATTTCTTCTTGACCACTTCCAACTTCTCCCTGGTGAGATGAGTCTCCTGTAGCAGGGCTATGTCAACGTGCATCCTTTTTAAGTACAGCATTACTTTATTCCGTTTCAGATAACTATTGAGGCCCCGTACAGTCCAGGTCACTATACAGAGATTACCCAATGCCATCTATTCATTTGTTCCCAACCCCCCTCTCCCCTTAATGCTCCCTTTAACGATCCTCTCACCGGCTCTCTCCCTTCCCCTTCCCAACAATACCCCCCATCCCTGTTTCTCAACTTCACACCACAGCACACAACCCAACCCCTCCCCCCACCCTTCCCCAACAAATGACCAGCTCCATCCCTGGATCTCAGGCCCACCCGCGTCTGGTCCTGTCTCGTATACGAGGACTAGGACCCCACGGGGCATCACCGATCGAACAGTGACCTAACTAAATATACAGCTATAGGGATCAGGGGTGCCTCCCAGGAGCTCCCAAATATTTATTTCAGGGGAAGTGCATCTAACAGGTCCAGCTGACTGACACCATGACTCACTTCCCAGGAGCATTATACAACTCTATATTCAAGTCCCAATGTCTTAGCTATGTCACCCCGGGTGCCGCAACAGCATGCTACTTAGCTTCCGCGGCTTCCGTCTGGGCAACCGATTCCTGAGGTCGGCCCTGAATGTCCAGCCAATCCATCGCCTCGGACGGCGTCTCAAAGAAAAGGGATCTGTTCTTATAGAACACTTTCAGCTTGGCCGGATAGAGCACCATGTAACGATGGCCAGCTTCTTTCAGCCTTCTTTTCACCGACCCAAAGTTCATCCTACTATGTTGTACAAGCAGCGTATAGTCTGTGTACGCCGTGATCCTTGCTCTCTCAATCGTTCCTCCCTTGCGAAAAAATGCAAGGATCTTCTCCCGATCCCGTTAATTCAGGATCTTTGCGATCATCGGTCGCGGGGGGGCTCCTGGGGCCGGTCTCCTTGTCAGGGCCCTGTGCGCCCTCTCCACCGCGAACACCTGGGTCAACACCCCTCCCGTTATCTCCTGTAAAAGCAAGGTTTCCACGTATTCTGTGGGGTTTGGCCCTTCAATTCCTTCCGGTAGACCCACTATGCGGATGTTATTGCGCCTAGCGCGCCCCTCTGCTTGCTCAGCTCTATCTTCCAGATTTCCCACACGTTGCACTAGGGCATGTAGCTCCTTTGAATGCGCGGCGCACGCCTCCGTAGTCAGAGCCATCTCCTTCTCCAGGGCCCCGGTGCGTTATGCGATTGTCCGCACATCCTGCCCCAGCAGGTTCACTTCCTCTTGGACCGCTCCGATCTTGAGGTCCAAACCCACCTGCAGTTCTTTCATGGCAAGGCCCAACTTCGTCTCCCAGGCCATCTTTAAATCAACGATCGCAGCCAGCACCTCCTGGATCATGCCCAGTGTTTCCGCCGCCGCCGCGGGGGTCTCCTTACTTTTGCCCCCTTCCGCTCCTGGGGGCGACTTGGCATAGGCCTCCATCGTGGGTTGCTTGATCCTGGGTCTGACCACTTTGGAGGACATCCTTATGTGTCAACGGGGCGGAAGCCTTTCGTGCCTCTCACCACCCCAATGACCTCGTGGTCACAAGTCCAGCGATCCAGACGTGCGCTTGTTGCTCCGCTCGCACCCAGAGTGGGCTGTGTCCTCCCCCGTACACATGCACCTGTTTGAATTGGGTGCGTGTGGAATCGGTGTGGGCCTTGGCACCTGTCAAGTGTCCCTGCTCCGGCATATCTCCTCTCCGATCTGGGTTTGGGCTTCCGGTTTTCTCGTCCTGATTGTGTCCCCTCTCTAGGTTTCGGGACCAGGCAATCAGTCTAGTGCCCCCGGCAAGGGCACGGGAGGTCTTCTGGTTGCTGCCGGGTCCCGGAGTGTCCAGGGGTTACTCTGGTTCCAGCCCCCTTCCTCAGCACCTGGGTCTCGGCCCAGCCAGCCCAGTTGTCCCCTGGGGCCCGCACCCACGGATCCCCCTCTGGTGCTGGCCTCAATCACCAGCGATTAGGGGTTTCCTAAAAAAAAGTTCCGGGCGCGCTGCGCCCACTGTCCCGCCGTCTCAGCTTTAGTGGCGGCGGTGCCTCCGGGTGCACCTCATTCCCGGGACCCCCCGTTCAGGCCTCGTAGGGAGCGCCCCATTCCGGGGACTCCCCCGCTCCAATCCAAGGTCGCAGCCCAGTCCCCACAGGCATTCACCAGGTCCCACACCTGTGGGCCCCCTCACAATCGTGCGGCATCGTCAGAGTTCGGCCCCCGTCCTCCAGCCCCTCTCCTGACTCCAGCTCTGTGGGGCCTCCTCTCCGCTAAGCGGCCCGGGATACGGCCGGTTGGCCCACGGTTTGCTGCAACCGCTGCCCCTCCGTAACGATTGCTGGCGGGGGCACTCCACAGTGGGGTGAGAGATGCAGGTATGGCCTCTCACCCTGTGTCCTGGATGGCCTGAGCTTCTGTGTGCGTCCCTCTGTCCTACTTCAGTCGGGACCCAAATCCAGCTCACAGGCCGGGCATCCTCTCCCCCCGCCCTCGCTTCTCTCGCGGCTGCAATACTTCTCCCAGGCCCCCTGCAGCTGGGTGCCTAGGGTCGCAGACCGGCCAGGTTGCTCCAGGGATCCACTGTTGCCGCGGCTGCAGTCTCAGCTTCACCAGCTGGTGTGGCGGCGGCGACCTCACGGTTAACTTATGGCCCTTTGTTCTGCGTCGGCTATCTTGCTGGCCTCCAGGTCTCGGGTTCCCTGCTCGTATTTCGGTCGCCGTAGCTTCCTCGTCCCGCTGCGTTTCGTTCCTGTTTTGCGCTCGGTGTGAACACCATCCCTTCATGCATCTGCAAGTGTGTTGCCGGCAAGCTTTATTTCCCTAAAAGCATGCTTTTTTCCCAAGGATCAATGTCGGATCAGGGGAGCTCCTCCAGAGCACGTCCCTCTACGTGGCCATCAAGCCACACCCCTTCCACTCTAATACTTGCTGGATTTTGAGCAGAATTCCATCATTCGATGCAGCTAGTGTTCCCACTGGCTTTGGTCTATCTCAGGTAGCGAATGTTCAGGGTTAAGGTACCCATGCACCCATGGATCATTACGGATCGGCAGGAGACGGTCAGAAGCACGTCTTACGCCATGGCTGCTTGGCCACGCCCCCAAGAAACATAGATGACCCCGGTACAGGAAATGAAAGTGCCCTAAGAAAGGTGGAGGTCCTAGGAATTGGAGTCCCAGGAGCAGCACATCAGTACACCTCTCCCTACCAATTGGCCTCCTTCACCCCATTATATAGAAAAGGGGTGTTTCCCTTTTCGTTAAGATTCCTGCCAACTTGTGGTTTATGTGTCACTCCCAATTTAACCTTCAATAACCCCTACCAAACCACAGATGGTGCACCCTTACATGGGCCCGCAACCCCACACTGTATTAGGAATCTATTTGTCCTCACAGTCTAGGTTGATGTGTTGTTCATGTGTTAGTTTGGGCATTTTTAACTCTCTCAGTCCTTCACATAACACTAAATCCATTTCTTGCAGTCTCTTAATCACTCTCAGTGGTGAAACACTCATCTCCCACCTAAGAAACAACTAGGCATATTTTGGGTTAACTCTCCAAAGGCTTTCTTGCCTATCCTGATCCTACCCAGCTCTCTGATCTAATGTGAAAATAGGCAGAAGGGCATAGGTAGGGAACATGCAATCATACAGAAAACACTCTGATGCTCACCTTACCACCCATGCCTGAAGAACGAGATTGTTTGTTAATTTCTTGCTTACTTTCCAATTCAAACGACTGTTATGAAGACCCACTAAGAAATGTGATTAGTTTTCAGCTATTTCTAGAAAATGTAGCAATTCTGTCCATCAAAGGTTTCTCTTTTACTATCAATGGCCATCTTAACCTATGGCTGGATGTTTTCGCCTCACTATTCTGTTAAACTCTATCTTCTTTAGGCTTCACATCATTGATCTCATCTAATACACACATCAAAGTGCATTCAATAGAGGTATTGTTCACCAATACAGATTTTGCAGAAGCTCCTCATGGCAGTGGAATCAGACTCTGATTTGGAATCTGGTGATGGAAAAATCAAAAGCATATTTATATATTTGCTTGCAACACAAACAGACAGAATCCCACCCTTTCCCTCCGGGCTAAACCTACCCGTCTTCCTGACCTGTACCTTTTATAGGGGATCGGCCACCTGACCTTCAAATGTTTAGGGAGGCATAGATTAGGCCTGCTGGCATCTATTACCACCTCCCACCTGCACACATGGACCATTTATTAAAGGTAGAAGTACTACTTCATTACTAGTGGCCAGAAATGATGGATGATCATAGTGCTTCTAGTTCAACATGGCCGCCTCTGAGAAGTTCCGTCTGATCCTCCTCAGGCGAGGGACATAGGGCATCCACCCCATGATTTATTCCGCTCTTTTTGACTGGTCCATTGTTCAAACCAGTTCATAGAGGACAATACTTGCATACCTGAAAAAGGGAAATGGGGTTTACCTTTACTAAGGTCTACTATAAGAGAAGAAAAAAATAACAAACGCCAGAGACTGGTGCAGGGACAGATTTCATAGTGAAAAGACAGCAGGTTAGTCCAGAGGATGATATTCCTGAAACTGAACCCTGCATCCCTCCTCCAGCTGCCCTGTTGTTATGTATTAGTGTAGTCTGGGGACTGCACACTACCACAATGCCTCCTGTTGTGCTTTTAGTGCAACAACATAGCTCAGTTAGACATCTGAAACTATAAACAAAGCAGCTTGCATCTTTCTTCTTTAATGTATGCTACGAGAGGAAAGGGAGTCATGCCCAATGGCCTTTACTGCCCCATAGCAATATTGTCTAATTTTGCGAAGTGCATCAACTGTTATTGCCATCAAGCTCTTGCTGAAGCTCACAGGATTGCTCATACGCATCACAGAGCATGAAGAATGCGAACAAGTTGTCTTTGGCATTGTAATAAAAGGGTCTGAAGGGAGCAGCATTCACAATTATCTTCCCTTGCTTTGTGAAACACCTACAACAGCACTCCATCATAACTGCCAGGATAGCAAAGAACAGTATTACACATGCAGCTCTGATAAGAAATGGCTACTCAGAGTCTTCATACTAAACAAAACATAATACATCAGTGGGAATACACAGCTTAGCTCTACGATGAGTAACCTGAGACTTGTTCTTCTGTTCATTAAACACTACCTGTAACACCTGGAGACTCTTTCTGAAATCTGCTAACTTCTTTATTTCTGCATTAAAATCTTACATATTCTCAAAGTTCCTAGTCATATAAATTTGCCATGTTCTTAATATGGCTACCTGCAACTTTATGGCCCTTTTCTCTAATGTTTGCCAAAATACATCAAATTGTCGGGTTCCCTATCAATATCAACAATTGGGGTAGACACAAACTCTATACACATGCCTTCTCCTTGAAACAAAAATGTTCCACTAATGCAGTTCCTGCAGCTCTACATCCCAAAATATTCTATTTATTTATTATGATTATTTTTTATGTACTGATACATTGAAACTGGAGTGGTTGTAAAGGCCATCATTTCCAAGTGGAACCGATACCTAACCAATAATCAGATGTTATCCCTAGGGCACTTTTTAAGTATCCTTCCGGACTTCTGGGAGGTTGCATCTACCCACATCTTGATACATCACACATTCCCAGTTGCATCCAGCCCACAGACCTTGCACAATTTTGCTTATAGCCGCCCTTATTCCTTTCACTGGCCCGTTTGCCTTTAATGGATACCCACAGCTCCATCCACTAAATTGACAGAGGGCTCTCCATGGCCACGGCTCATCCAATGCACCTGAATCATTTCCTTGTAGTCTTGGCCAGCTCTGTGAAGAATATCTTCTCGAATGAAGAGGAGCTCAGAGTTTAGAACATCCTGTACTTCTTTGGAAGCACTGTCCCACTGAGGCTTCCACCCAGAGGAGACCACTCCTTTTGTCAACTATATTATCGCATCTTAGGTGATTGTGCGGACAGTCCCAATGACATTTAGTTCACTGATTTTGGTTTTGGTGTTGGTGAGCTGTGCCCCAGAGATAAGTCCTGTTGCTCTTTCTAATCAGCTCAAATGACAGTCCACAGATTACCACTGATAATACATGAAGAGGAAAGGGCAATGTGGGTCCCATCTCAAACCAGATCCACTACTTCCCTTTCCTTCTCCTCCTGAGGAACTTCCCTTTCAGCAGCTGCAGCTTCATGGCAGCACCCAATTGATGTAGTCCAATCACAGCTGCTTCGGTGTGCTTAGGAAACTGTATCAGGACTTAAATTGTACACAAAGGGAGTGTACAAATCAATGTAGCAAGGGAGGCTTTTAACACAACATACCCAAAACTGACCTGTCTGCCGTGCTTATTGTGCTGTACCACGACTGTTGAGATACCGGCATGCTATTGTGAAACTCATCAATCTCAAATGCCTGAAAAGCCATGAGCTATAGTAATATGCATTTTCTATTCTCTTCCTGTGCATTATACTGACAAACAGCGAGTGTCCGAGTGTCAAATAAGAGCACACTCTTATCACCTCAGTGCCATTTAAGTAAACAGTGTTTCCAAGAGACACAGAAATTCAGTAGACACTTTGCAATAATGTGCTAAAACTATGCTTTAATCTTCTTTTAAACACTTTCTCGGCACAACCACCCTATGAAAGCTCACCGGTAATTCTACTGTAGGAACACTCACTCTGATTTAAGCTCTGTAGCCTTACTCTCACTACAGCCATTGAAGGTGAAAAGAATCAATGCTGTATGATGGTCTTCAGTATCTGTTATTTCCCGATTCCTAAAGTACAACATGGAATAATGATAATCTATTAGATCAGAAACAAGGTATGGCTCAAGTACACTTTTGTTGGATCAACAGAATCAGTATAAGTTAAAGCATTGCCCTTTGGAACTTTCAAACTGGGTTAGTGGTTCCTCGCCCTACAGTCTTACAATATTGCCCGAAGGTAGTCCTCATTGGACATCCAATTAAAGAGAGCCTCAAAAGACATGTCCTGGTGCACACTTAGCTGGGTTCAGAAGACATCCCAGTAGCAAATCCATCCCACACTCCCAGCTGTCAAAAACCAACAGTTACCCTTTGCCAGCTCATGCAATACCTCTTCCTATTGCTTGGCAACATTACATCTCTGAGGTGGTTTATCACCTGTTATCACCCATGAGAGGTTAAAGCCTTTGCTTGGTACCAATCTGCTGATGGAAACATCTTGTAAAACCTCTAGCGGGGGTAAATAATACAAGTTAACACACAGGAAGATAAACAAGAAAAACCCACAATACAGTACAGTCATTCTTTTAGTTTATGCTGGAGGTCCATGCTTCTAACATTTGGTGTCATGTACTGAGGTAACCCACTCTTTAACCTTTAGTGATGAGTTATTCACCAGCGTGATATTGAAGGGTCCATGCCAACATGGAACTAGAACCAATTTTCACTAATGGTTTGGAGTGGCAAGACTCCATCAGCTCTTTAGTCAAGGCAGTCACTTAACCCCATGTTCCTATTATAGTTGCTTTGAATACAAAGCAAGACCAGGTGAAATTCTTCCTGCCACTTTAGCCCTGTCTCTTGGCACAGCTTTGAAAATGTATTTTTTAATTACCCCAATTCTCCTCTCTACTCCTCCAGATGATTGCGGATGGTGAAAACATTGTTCATCGTGTTATACATTCAGGGCACTTAAAAGTCCTTTCACCACATTTTTTATGAAACAGGAGCCCTGATCGCTTTTCATTCTAACAGTTATCCCAAGCCTAGGTACAAAGTCCCTAACCAAATATTTGATAACACTGATTGTGTCTGCTGTTCTGCAATGTTAAGCCTACATCCCGCCATAGAACACATCCAATGCCAGTAGAAGATATTACCATTTAATTCAACTGCCTGAAACTGACTGTAAGACAAATGCACAGAGACATATCACTCTTGTTTTGTTTGTCATCTTGAACTGCAGCAGAATGTCTAAAACTACATTTCCCAGACTCTCCTGGACTGCTCATGAAGAAATGTCAGGCGCTTCAGCGTTAGTGGTTCTGGGCCAAGCCAGTTTTTGCTGGTTTATAAGCTGCAATGCTCACCGATCCTTCGTTGCTGCCAGGTACTTGCATTGTGTCAATGAACGTATGCTGTGTGTCAAAACTAACAAACTGCTTGTTCTGAATGTTATTACTTTGAACTGCATGAAACTGACTGTAAGACCTACACAGAGAGAAAAATCACTCTCGTTTTGTTTTTCGTCTTGAACTGGAGCACAACGCTTTGCCCAAAACTACAACTCCCCGGCTCCTCTCGGCTGCTAATAAAGAAACATCAGACGCTTCAGCATCAGCACTTCTGTGCCAACCCGTATTTGCCGGTTTATAAACTGCAAAACTCACTGATCCTTCATTGCTGCAAGGTACTTGCATTGTGTGAATGAACTCATGCTGGCCCTCATTACGACCCTGGCGGAATTCGCGGTGCTAAATGCACCGCGGAGCACGGCGGAAAGCCGCCGATAGCGCCATGGGGGTTGGCGGATTTACCACCCCATGCCGACCTTGGCGGAGCGGTAAATCCCCAATCCCCATTTTGCCCTTCCCCATTCCCATTCTTGCCCCATAGGGTATAATGGGAGTGGGGAAGGCGTTAATTACGCCACCGTAAAGTACGGTGGCGTAATTAACAACGAGGTCCCTTAGCGCCATGGATTTCTCCGCCCGGTAAAACCAGGCGGAGAAAGGCTCCATGGCGCTACGGGAACTCGTAGTAGGGCGGACGGGTCCGCCGCGAATAACGCTGGCGGAAACCCACTCCGCCAGGGTCGTAATGAGGGCCGCTGTGTGTTAAAAGTAATGACCCACTGGTTCTGATTTCTATTACCGCAAACACCCTGAAACTGACTAAGACATAGATGGCGAGAAAAAGCACCCTCATTTTGTTTATCCTCTTGAACTAGAGCGGAACGCTCTGTCCAAAACTATATTTTCCAGGCTCCCAAGTGCTGCTCATAAAGAAACATCAGTTGCTTCAGCTCCTGCGCTTCTGGGCCCAGCCGATCTTCACCGGTCCACATCGTACACACCAATGCGGCCAGACCAATTGATACTTTTGCCCATTCGCTGCACGATCCAAGGGTAATTTACATAAATGTACACTACCCCTTCTCCTAGATATATTTTACAGGTCCTCATAGCTCTCAACCATTTGTGTTGCAAAGGCGGGTGAAAACACCCAATTTTATTTTTGGCTGGCGAGAGGCCCATTGAAATGAATGGGCGTGCAGGAGGCTTGGCGGGTGAGTCAGCTGTTTACAAGGCGGGTGACACCCGCCAAAAGCGTGTGAGTTGAGAGCTATGGGTCCTTGGTTCTGCCTGTACGGTTCTCTCCTTACAAGTAGACCTTCATCTATCTTTTTGTATAATGGGTTTTTCCACAGAACTTAGCCTGCTTCTTGCGGCCCAAAAACTGCCCCGCAAAAGGAATGTACATAAATACATTTCAAATTCACAAGACTTTATCACCAACATCAAACTTACAAGATTCATAGAAAATAGTGTGTGCAACATTGAGAATGCTACTGTACAGGCTATAATCCCTCCATTTTATACTTTACTTCCTGATTATGCAACAAAGTTAAATAGGGAGACAGAGCCAGGGAAACTGGAGCCTGTGGAATGCTCTGAAAGTAACTGTTGTTTACATGCCCCCTTGGATGAATCTGAAAGCAGAAATTCTGGGCTGCCCTGGTTGGTCTCTGCAAGCTTGGCTAATCACGTTGCACTGCACTTTACGACTCCAACCATCTTAGCTTGTCGGTATGCTTCCATCGCATAGCTCCCAGATAACACAAGTCTTACTACAGCTCCTCATGCTCCATCAAAACTTAAACTGTTACTCCTGAACACTTGGTCACTTTGCAAAAATGCATGCAACATCCACAACCAAATCATGGAAGAGGATGTTGATGCGATGTGTGTAAACTTAGGGAACAGGTTAAGGGGGACCATTGCAATTTTGGCTAAAAAACAAATACAACTTTATAAGGCCCCCACACATTTTACAGGATGTAAGACCTTATTGCTAAGTCTTGCCCCAAACACAAACAGTTGTATACATAGTGTCTTTATCTATCGCCCCGTTCAATATGCCAATGCTAGGGAGAATTCTCAATCATGGCTAATTTCCCTTACCTACAGCTTTGCTGGATTTCTAGGATTTTTTTTTTTACCTGGTAAGAGTGTGACCCTTTTTTCCCACCCTTACATGTGTTTTGCTGTGTGTGTGTTTAACATTTTTGTGTTCATAGACTGTGGAGCCTCACCTACTCCATAGGCATCATCGTTTTACCGTGTGTTACACAGCACCTTCAGTGCAGTGACACAGGGTTGTCTTTTAGACTTCACAACTCAGACTCCATTTTCTGGGACTGACTACTGTCTCCCAGAACATGTTACGTTGCCATTGACTTTATTAGTCACTTTTAAACCCACAGACCCAGTACAAACCATTTTACATGGAGTATGGAAAGGGTTAATCCCTATCCCTTTTGGTCTGTTGCTCTTGGAGCATTGTTTCGCTACCCTTTCCATTAAGACTTGGGTGGTGGCAGTGGTAACTACCCTATTTTTCCTACCGCGGTTATCTTAACCCCTTAAGCGCCACCGACGAGCCGTCTCATCAGTGGAAACCGCTCCACCCAAATCTGTAGGTTGCCCACATGAACAAAATGGGCAGTGGCGAAAGACTTGGGGTTACCAGTGGGTTACCCTTTTCCTCTTGCCCCCCCCCCCCGGTAGGTGCAACCACACATGTGAGGTACATTTTTTGTCGGGACACGTGTGGGGACGCGGGAAGGTAGGCCATGTTTTGTTGGCGGTGTGTTTCGGTGGGTGGCCAGAGTGAAATGTCTGAGAATTGTCATTTCCAGCCAATTTCAGAGACATTTCCCTGTGTCCACTCACCAACACAGGTCGCCAACAACAGATATCATACCTTCTCGCGTTCCCACAGGTGTCCCAACGAAAAAGGTACCTCACATGTGTGGGTGCACCTACGGGGGGCGCAAAAGGAAAAGGGTAATCCACTGGTAACCCCAAGCCTTTCGGCACATCCCATTTTGTTCATGTGGGCAACCTACAGATTTGGGCCTAGGGAGTCGAAGCCAGCAAGGAAAACAGGGAACCCCATGCATTTTCCAAAAGAGGACACCCGTGAGAATGCGCAGAAGTCTGACTTGCGCGAAGCGGCCGAGAATGTATTACCCAGAACCCCAAAGTGAACATTGTGTTTTTTTCCCACCAAATATCACATTTTGTTGGGGATTGTGGCTAAAAAAAACTGGGCAAATTAACAAGGGGGGTCCTGGGAGTCCCTCTGCCAGACATTAGTCCTGGTTGCGAGAGACTTACCCAGAGTCTTTAGCTCACTATCTTTCACAGGATGCAAATTAACAAGGGGGGTCCTGGGAGTCCCTCTGCCAGACATTAGTAAGCAAATTAACAAGGGGGGTCCTGGGAGTCCCTCTGCCAGACATTAGTATGCAAATTAACAAGGGGGGTCCTGGGAGTCCCTCTGCCAGACATTAGTATGCAAATTAACAAGGGGGGTCCTGGGAGTCCCTCTGCCAGACATTAGTATGCAAATTAACAAGGGGGGTCCTGGGAGTCCCTCTGCCAGACATTAGTATGCAAATTAACAAGGGGGGTCCTGGGAGTCCCTCTGCCAGACATTAGTATGCAAATTAACAAGGGGGGTCCTGGGAGTCCCTCTGCCAGACATTAGGACCCCCCTTGTTAAATCTAAAAAAAACTGGGGCCATTTGTGCAAGGCAGACCTCTGTGTAGTCCCATGGGTGTCCTCTTTTGGGAAATGCATGGGGTTCCTGTTTTCCCTTGCTGGCTTCGACACCCTAGGCCCAAATCTGTAGGTTGCCCACATGAACAAAATGGGCAGTGGCGAAAGGATTGGGGTTACCAGTGGGTTACCCTATTCCTTTAGCGCCCCCGGTAGGTGCACCCACACATGTGAGGTACCGTTTTCATTGGGACACGTGTGGGGATGCGGGAAGGTAGGCCATGTGATGTCGGCGGTGTGTTTCGGTGGGTGGCCATTGCAAAATGTCTGAGAATTGTCTTAATTTCCAGCCAATTTCAGAGACATTTCCCTGTGTCCACTCACCGAAACACATTGCCAACAACAGATGTCATACCTTCTCGCGTTCCCACAGGTTTCCTGAAGAAAAAGGTACCTCACATGTGTGGGTGCACCTACCAGGGGGGCAAAAGGAAAAGGGTAACCCACTGGTAACCCCAAGCCTTTCGGCACAGCCCATTTTGTTCATGTGGGCAACCTACAGATTTGGGTCTAGTGTGTCGAAGCCAGCAAGGAAAACAGGGAACCCCATGCATTTCTCAAAAGAGGACACGCGTGGGAATCCACAGAGGTCTGCCTTGCGCAAATTGCCCCAGTTGTTATAAGCCACAATCTCTGACAAAGTGTGTTATTTGGTGGGGAAAAAAAACAATATTCACTTTGTCTGGGGTTCTGGGTAATAAATCCTGGGCTGCTTTGCGCAAATCATACCTCTGCGGATTCCCACGGGTGTCCTCTTTTCTGAAATGCATGGGGTTCCCTGTTTTCCTTGGTGGCTTCGACACCCGCGGCCCATATCTGTACTTTGTGCCGGTCGGCAGAATGTCTGAGATTTCGCTCTGAAAACAGACTTGGGGTTACTTGTGTTTTAGGCTTTCCCCTTGGCGCCCAGGTAGGTGCACCCACATGTGAGGTACCGTTTTCATCGGGGCACCCGTGGGAACGCGGGACAGTAGGCCATGTGTTGTTGAGGATGTGTATCGATGGGTGAGCTGAGGGAAATGTGCAGAAAATGCATTTTTTCCCCACATTTCAGAATTTGCGGGGTGTCTGGGTAATACATTCTGGGCCGATTTGCGCAAATCATACCTCTGCGGATTTCCACGGGTGTCCTCTTTTCGGAAATGCATGGGGTTCCCTGCTTTACTTGGTGGCTTGGACACTCGAGGCCCATATCTGTATGTTGTGCCGGTCGGCAGAATGTCTGAGATTTCGCTCTGAAAACAGACTTGGGGTTACTTGTGTTTTAGGCTTTCCCCTTGGCGCCCAGGTAGGTGCACCCACATGTGAGGTACCGTTTTCATCGGAGCACCCGTGGGAACGCGGGACAGTAGGCCATGTGTTGTTGAGGATGTGTATCGATGGGTGAGCTGAGCGAAATGTGCAGAAAATGCATTTTTTCCCCACATTTCAGAATTTGCGGGGTGTCTGGGTAATACATTCTGGGCCGATTTGCCCAAATCATACCTCTGCGGATTCCCATGGGTGTACTCTTTTTGGAAATGCATGGGGTTCCCTATTTTCCTCGGTGGCTCAGACCCCCGAGGCCCATATCTGTATTGTGTTGCCGGTCGGCAGAGAGTCTGAAATTCTGGTCTGAAAACAGACTTGGGGTTACTTGTGTTTTAGGCTTTCCCCTTGGTGCCCATGTAGGTGCACCCACCCATGTGAGGTACCATTTTCATCGGGACACCTGTGGGAACGCGGGACAGTAGGCCATGTGTTGTTGGGGGCGTGTTTCGATGGGTGAGATGAGCGAAATGTGCGGAAAATGCATTTTTTTCCCCAAATTTCGGACTTTGCAGGGGTGTCTGGGTACTAAATTCTGGGTCGATTTGCGCAAATCATACTTCTGCGGATTCCCACGGGAGTCCTCTTTTTGGAAATGCATGGGCTTCCCGGTTTTCCTTGGTGGCTTGGACACCCGAGGCCCATATCTGTATGGTATGCCGGTCGGCAGAGAGTCTGAAATTCTGGTCTGAAAACAGACTTGGGGTTACTTGTGTTTTAGGCTTTCCCCTTGGCGCCCAGGTAGGTGCACCCACTCATGTGAGGTAACGTTTTCATCGGGACACCTGTGGGAATGCGGGACGGTAGTCCATGTGTTTTTAGGGACGTGTTTCGATGGGTGAGCCGAGCGAAATGTGCGGAAAATTCATTTTTTCCCCACATTTCAGATTTTGCGGGGGTGTCTGGGTAATAAATTCTGGGCCGATTTGCGCAAATCAAACCTCTGCAGATTCCTACGGGTGTCCTCTTTTCGGAAATGCATGGGGTTCCCTGTTTTCGTTGGTGGCTTGGACACCCGAGGCCCATATCTGTATGGTGTGACGGTCAGCAGAGAGTCTGAAATTCTGGTCTGAAAACAGACTTGGGGTTACTTGTGTTTTAGGCTTTCCCCTTGGCGCCCAGGTAAGTGCACCCACACATGTGAGGTACCGTTTTCATCAGGACACCTGTGGGAACGCGGGACGGTAGGCCATGTGTTGTGGGGGCGTGTTTCGATGGGTGAGCTGAGCGAAATGTGCAGAAAATGCGTTTTTTTCCCCCACATTTCAGACTTTGCGGGGGTGTCTGGGTAATAAATTCTGGGCCGATCTGCGCAAATCATACCTATGCGGATTCCCACGGGTGTCCTCTTTTCGGAAATGCATGGGGTTCCCTGTTTTCCTTGGTGGCTTGGACACCCCGAGGCCCATATCTGTAAGGGGTGCCGGTCGGCAGAGAGTCTGAAATTCTGGTCTGAAAACAGACTTGGGGTTACTTGTGTTTTAGGCTTTCCCCTTGGCGCCCAGGTAGGTGCACCAACACATATGAGGTACTGTTTTCATCGGGACACTTGTGGGAACACGGGACGGTAGGCCATTTGTTGTTGGGGGCGTGTTTCGATGGGTGAGCCGAACGAAATGTGCGGAAAATGCTTTATTTTCCCCACATTTTGGAATTTGAGGGGGTGTCTGGGTAATACATTCTGGGCCGATTTGCGCAAATCATACCTCTGCGGATTCCCAAGGGTGTCTTCTTTTCGGAAATGCATGGGGTTCCCTGTTTTCCTTGGTGGCTTGGACACCCGAAGCCCATATCTGTATGGTGTGCCGGTCGGCAGAGAGTCTGAAATTCTGGTCTGAAAACAGACTTGGGGTTACTTGTGTTTTAGGCTTATCCTTGGCGCCCAGGTAGGTGCACCCACACATGTGAGTTACCGTTTTCATCGAGACACCTGTGGGAACGCGGGACGGTATGCCATGTGTTGTTGGGGGCGTGTATCGATGGGTGAGCCGAGTGAAATATGCAGAAAATGTGTTTTTTTTCCCATATTTCGGACTTTACGGGGTGTCTGGGTAACACTTTCTGGGCCGATTTGCGCAAATCATACCTCTGCGGATTCCCACGGGTGTCCTCTTTTCGGAAATGCATGGGGTTCCCTGCTTTACTTGGTGGCTTCGACACCCGCGGCCCATATCTGTACGTTGTGCCGGTCGGCAGAATGTCTGAGATTTCGCTCTGAAAACAGACTTGGGGTTACTTGTGTTTTAGGCTTTCCCCTTGGCGCCCAGGTAGGTGCACCCACATGTGAGGTACCGTTTTCATCGGGGCACCCGTGGGAACGCGGGACAGTAGGCCATGTGCTGTTGGGGGCGTGTTTCGATGGATGAGCTGAGCGAAATGTGTAGAAAATGAATTTTTTTCCCCCACATTTCAGATTTGCGGGGGTGTCTGGGTAATACATTCTGGGCCGATTTGTGCAAATCATGCCTCTGCGGATTCCCAAGGGTGTCCTCTTTTCAGAAATGCATGGGGTTCCCTGTTTTCCTTGGTGGCTTGGACACCCAAGGCCAATATCTGTATGGAGTGCCAGTCGGCAGAGAGTCTGAAATTCTGGTCTGAAAACAGACTTGGGGTTACTTGTGTTTTAGGCTTTCGCCTTCGAGCCCAGGTAGGTGCACCCACACATGTGAGGTACCGTTTTCATCGGGACACCTGTTGGAATGCGGGACGGTAGGCCATGTGTTGTTGGGGCGTGTTTCGATGGGTGATCCGAGCGAAATGTGCGGAAAATGCGTTTTTTCCCCCCACATTTCGGAATTGCAGTGGTGTCTGGGTAATACATTCTGGGCCGATTTGCGCAAATCATACCTCTGCGGATTCCCACGGGTGTCCTCTTTTCGGTCTTTTCGGAAATGCATGGGGTTCCCTGTTTTCCTTGGTGGCTTGGACACCCGAGGCCCATATTTGTATGGTGTGCCGGTCGGCAGAGAGTCTGAAATTCTGGTATGAAAACAGACTTGGGGTTACCTGTGTTTTAGGCTTTCGCCTTGGAGCCCAGGTAGGTGCACCCACACATGTGAGGTACCGTTTTCATCGGGACACCTGTTGGAACGAGGGACGGTAGGCCATGTGTTGTTGGGGCGTGTTTCGATGGGTGATCCGAGCGAAATGTGCGGAAAATGCGTTTTTTCCCCCACATTTTGGAATTGCAGTGGTGTCTGGGTAATAAATTCTGGGCCGACTTGCGCAAATCATACCTCTGCGGATTCCCACGGGTGTCCTCTTTTCGGTCTTTTCGGAAATGCATGGGGTTCCCTGTTTTCCTTGGTGGCTTGGACACCCGAGGCCCATATCTGTATGGTATGCCGGTCGGCAGAGAGTCTGAAATTCTGGTATGAAAACAGACTTGGGGTTACTTGTGTTTTAGGCTCTCCCCTTGGCGCTCAGGTAGGTGCACCCACACATGTGAGCTACTGTTTTCATTGGGACACCTGCGGGAATGCAGGACGGTAGGCCATGTGTTGTGTTTGTGTGGTTTTCATAACGTTTTGACCCATTTGCTGGTGCCCTTTGTCACACAACCCTTTCATTTCCCAAATGTGACCTACGTTTAGTCACTGCTTTAGGCACCATACACTTTTGTAACCTGCACAAGTCACCTACCCTTGAAAAGGTGTGCCTGTGCTCTTTCAAACAATGTATGCTTGCCGTTCCTCACCACATTGGTTTTCCCGATTTACACATGCTAAGTGCGTCTGTTCAGGCCGTGAGCGTAAAACTCCTGTGTACCATGGCTCAGTGTTTGACTTGTGGTATTGCTTGTTTTGTAAAACACTACAAAAAATGTGTGCTCTCCTAACTGCAAGAGTCGGGGAAATGTAGCAGAGCATTGCTTTTCACAAAATTCACAGAAACCATTGCCGTACCAAGCCAACCATGTCCAACACATACCTTTTTTGTGGTCATTTTCCCGCTTTTCCCCCAATCTATGGCAGTTTCTCCTACCTAGTTGTTGCCTGACCTACGCAAATCACCCTTTCCTAAACTTGGAATTATGTCTAATTTTCAGAAATATATGCCTTTCTGTCCTCCAATTCGGCTTTCCTACCCTTTTCTTCCATTCCGTCCATGCATGTCCAATTGGCAAAAATGGACAAAATCGCCTACCTCTCACAAAATGGTTGATACCCACATCAAAATATTTGTTTTTTATTTCCACTAAACCTGTTCTTGAAAGACATGAAATTGGGGAATTCAGCACAGCAAACCATTTGTTCCTAGCTCTTACAAGGAAAAAACCACAGGCTTCTTTGTACATCATTTTATTGGCATTTTTTGAAAAAACCCAAAATGTTCTCCCTTTTTGGGTATTTTCCCTCACCCCCCTACAGCAACCTAGGATTACTGGGTGCCGTTACGGCCGCCTACATGTGGGAAAAAAAGGAGCCAAATTTGGCCGAGATATCTCATGCAACATAAAAGTTACAAGCCATTGAATGGCCACATACCGAAATCACCAAAAAAGGCCCCGGCACTGGGGAGAAATACCCATGGGACTTAAAGGGTTAAATAACCCTGGTATTGTTTTAGGCTATCTTGGTAGCCTCGAACTTAAACCCGCTTGACCATATTGTTTTCAATATTGTTCCAGCTCGGTTTAGTCACCATTTCTTTTTGC
Source organism: Ambystoma mexicanum (assembly GCF_040938575.1). Taxonomy (NCBI): domain Eukaryota; kingdom Metazoa; phylum Chordata; class Amphibia; order Caudata; family Ambystomatidae; genus Ambystoma; species Ambystoma mexicanum. The sequence continues at coordinate 83,833,305 of NC_090925.1, forward strand.
AAAAGTCTTTCTCGTTTTTTTCTCTACGCGCCAAACCAGGTTTGGTTCCTTTGTTCCCCGTCTTTTTGCGGGCTTCTACGCAGAAGCCCTCCTTAGGCGCCTGAAAGTCTGGGTAGGCAGGATGTGAGGGAGGGGTTTTAGGACCCCTGCCATGGGTTCCCTTGGTAACCCAAGTCACACTCCTGTTTGATTGGCTAGGTAGCTGTCCCGGCGGGACAACCACCCTGCTGTGTGATTGACAGCCAGGCTGTGTGAATGGGGGAAAACTGCATAAAAAGCAGGTCTCTTGGTCTGGAAAGGCGGAGTCGCCACTGGAACGAGAGAACTGAAGAGGAGCTGACAGAAGAGGACGCCTACAATGACTGAACCACCCGGTCAAGCCCTGCAGCAGATCCAAATCTTCAGACTCCAATGACAGAGAGGATCCTCCCGGAATCTTCTTCCCTTGAGCTACAGCTTCTTCTCCATTTAAAGGTACTGTGCAAATCCAGTTGTTCGTTTCGTTCAGCCGCGGTGAAAGTGTGTGAAATCTTTCTCCAATCCGAGGGCTTGTCCTTCCCTACTCTTTAAACTAACTTTTCTGCCAACCAACTTCGTTCTGAACTCTTGGCAAAAACTTAACCGCGAACTACCATCAACTGTGTTTGATCCATAGCAAAAGACTTTTGTTCTATTGACTTTGGCCCTAAGCCTATTTGATTTGATGTCATCGCTGTAGTTCCTCTTTCTAGATTGCCCTGCTTACTTACCTGTTGGTGCTGCTCAATTTCTACCTAACTTTGTCTTTCCCTCTCTTTTAAATTAGTAGAGTGCCATTTTGCTCCCACTTCATTTTGTGAGCTTAACTTGTCTGGAAACTATTGGGAGTGGTGTGGTGTATTAAGAGTGTGATTTTGAACTGCTTTACTTTAGTGAAATCTTATACAACTGATTCGTAAATAAATGTATGTTCTTTTACTCAGAAACCTTGAGTCAGTATTTGTTTGAATCATAGTAATTGCTGTCCTTTGTGTAACTATTGATACTGCTCACATGCTCTTGAGATAAGTTTGGCTGCTCAGCCATTGCTACCACATTACTGTGTAGTACAGGCTTGTACCAAAGGTGAATTTGTGCTGCCACTTGTAGCCCTAATTGTGTGTAGTGTTCCCAAAGGGTACTGCATATAATTCTGCCTAACAGCCAGAGTTTCACGAGGACCTAGCCCTCTTCCTAGTGCCCTTTAACAAATCTAACAGTGCTACAATTTTATTGGGTGATCTACATCGATGGCTAAATGATGACCATGACAAAGAGGCTCTCGGTCTTGAGAGACACCTAAAAAAAGGCCTTCACCAAACATAACACTGAGGTCACCCACTGAGGAGGAAAAATCATAGATTGAGTGACATCAAGAAACATTCCAGTGGAAATAACTTATACCAAGGTATGTTTTTGTTCCGATCACTCTTTTATAAAGTGTTTTATCGAGCTTCCTGGTAAAATAGAGAGGACACATAATACACTCAAAAGAATAGTTAGTCGTAACCTAAACAGGATCAACCCAGAAAATGTAGACCAATTCTTTAGATTAATCATGGCCTGCAATGCAAACACTGACTCCCCCAATGTATTGGTGCAGGAATATATTTTACAATTGAGCTCTGTCCTGGACAAAGTGGCCTCTATCAAATCAAGCAGTTAGAGACAACGTGAAACGTCAGAGATGGAACAACTCGGCCCTCACTAAGCTCAAGAGGGAGAAAAGACTGGCAGAGCGAGTTTGGGAAAAGAATAGATCAGAAGAGAAACAAGTCTGGAAGCAGTTACAACATATCTAAAAAAAATCTATGAAGCTAAAGAAAGTTCCAGACCCAATCCAATAGTACATCTGATGAAGATTGCAGGTAGAATCAATCTGCTTTCCGGGACAGAATTGTCGCGGCACATGGCAAAATAAGGTCTAATGCTAATACCGAGATTCGGTTGCAATCTCAGACGCCTGTACATACGCAACACTCTCCCTTTCATTTCAACCCTATAACAGAAACAGGGATTGGAAACCTTCCTGAGAAATATGCGCCCAACTTCATGAATGGGATTGATTCTTCCTTTGAAACTGAATCTGGCTAATTTAAAATTGTCGTCCCATTCTTCGTGTGTTTTGTAAACGCATAATTTAGATGTAATTCAGTACCTGACGCTATTAAGCATGTGGTGGTCACACCAGTGGTAAAAAAACAGGCCTCTCTCCAACAGATCCAGGTAATCTATGCCCCATCACAACACTCACTTTCTGTTGAAAATCATGGATAATATAGCTACATCCCAATTTCAAAAATATCTTGAAGCCTCAGATATTCTCCACCCAAATACATCAGGGTTCAGCAGCCACCACAGGACGGAAAGCGCTCTCCTATATCTTCAGTCCAATATGTTGGATGTGCTGGAAAAAAGTGGTTCAGGGCTGTTGATTGGACTGGATCTGTTGGCCGCCTTCAACCTGCAAGACCATGAATGCCTTCAGGCATCACTAGCCACCCTGGGAAATTGCTCAGTAGAAGCCTCAGATTAGGTCTGTTCTTATCTGAAAAACAGGTTGTCTAGAGTGTGCTGGGGTGATGCTAGCTCAGAACCAGAATGAATACACTGCGACGACCTGCAGGGGGCATGTTTATCCCTGTGACTGTTCAACCTATACAATAAACCTCCTTCAATCTGTTGACCTCTGGGGTAATCCATTTAATGAACTTTGCTGACCACGACTGAGTGGGAATTACAGTAAAGATTCTGACAGGCTAGAACACATCTACGAGCTAGTCAAAACCTAAATGTCAACACACTGGATATGTTTGAACAGTAAAAAAAATACAGAGCTGATGGTTTTCAGATCCCCACAGGTTAGAGACAAACTTGCACCTGAAAATGCCAATATGCCAATGGCAATTGAAGGGAATTGTATAAAAGTTGTAAAACCTTTAGGAGTTGATCTGGATGCACCCCTCGGCATGGAAACGCATGTGGTTGGAATTGTGCGCAACTCTCAATACCACCTTGGAGTGTTACGGCATACCAAGCCTTTCTTATCACTAAACAACTGCAAGACCTTAGTCTGAGCCGTTATCTTGCCCCACTTGGACAAACACATTGTTGATTGGTGCCAATAAGGACTGTGTAAACAGACTCCAAGTCCTTCACAATGAATTAGTTTGCATGGTCTGCGATATTCCAAGAAAATACCATGTATCTGCTGCTAGGAAGAATCTGGCTAGCAGTCAAGGAGAGAATACACTTTAAGGCACTCTCCCTGGTCCACAAATGTATTTAAGTGATTCACCTGAGTACCTTACAGACCGCTTAAAAGTGTATAACCCCCGCAAGATCCTTCCGCTCAAGTAAATGTGGGTACCTGTTCATCCCACATAGTAAGTAAACAAGAGTAAAGGGGCAATCATTCCCTGTTTAACAGCACATGCCTGGAATGCCTTACCTTCAGAGCTGCGGCTGGAAAAACACCTGGTCACTTTTAAAAAAAGGCTCAAGACACTCCTCTTTGAATAGCTGACCCTATTGCTTTCTTTACCAGGGATCTCCTCCTGATATAGCTTGCTTTGGTCAAGCTTGGCTAACACTGAATCCCGGTTGTTAGTCCTCCTTGTTGTCCTATGCTTTATTTCATGTGTGTCTATGTGCCCCCAGATGCCTGCAGGCTTTCGGCATGTTATAAATAAATACAAATAAATAAATAACACTGATACTGAAGACAATGGGCCTCATTAAATGGAAGGCGGTAGGGGGTTAACAGCGCCGGTAGAGCTGCCAACCCCGTTAATGCCCTACCGCTTCATTACGAGGTCTGCTCGCGGGTCCCACTAAGGATGCCTGGTAATACCGGGAGGGCTTAGCGGGTCCCGTGAGCAGACCAGGATGTTAACAACTGGCCCGTCATTAATGGGTCATTGTTAGAATAACTATGTACCAGGTCCGGGTTCCTTGAATAGGGAAATACCGGGCCCTCCAAGGTCGGAATGGCCCGGTATTTCCACATTCAGGCAACCCGGACCTGTTACCGGCGGCACGGCTACCTCCATACTTGTAATGAGGCCCAATGTATCTGGAGATAAACAAATGTGCCATAAGGATGTTAACAAGAAACCTGGGTGGTGGGAACTGTCTTTTCCACATTGTTTTGTAGGCACACACAGCAACTCTGACAATAATCTTGTGACTTTTTTTTTAAAACTCTGGCACAAACCAATATTTATCATTCCACTCTTTCCCACATTGGCTTGACCATGAAATATTCTTACATGGGATGAACGTAATATATTTAAGACAACCAACCAACTCTGGTCCTCGTTCCACAGGGATTCCTTAGGCAGCTAACATCCCTTTCTCAACCAACCATCCTTCTCATATGACGTGCTCTCCTGTATCTGGGCTAATGCCGCTAACGTTTTTTTAGGTGAAAGGATTTGGAATAGCCTTCACTGCAAGGATATATTCATCCTCTGAATCTGTCACTGTTGATAACTTAGTCATTGGATTTAAAAAAAAGTCAATGCTGCTGTTTATTTAATTTTCCCAGGGTTCTGTGAGCTACATATTTAACTATGGCAATCTTTTCCGTGATCATAATAGCATCTAGGAGTGCTTTTACACACTGGCTGTTCTTATTCGGAGAACCAGTGTATGTCAGAAATCCCCTCTCTTTCCAGAGTTGACCAAAGGACCTGTATACCTAGAGTCAGTGTTTGTTTGATTGTTTATTTATTTGATAATGCACACCAAACCCTCAGGTAGCTGGGCGTAGCCCAGTGTATATGTTAGCAGATTGTTGAGACGTTAGCGCGCAGGCCAGACAGAGTGCCACCAGCTCTTCAACTTGCTCAAAGGTGACCTGAGCAGTTTCCCATTTTCCAATACCTCCGCAGACGTACAAAGCTCATACCCAAATCTCCTGCAGCGTCAAAATACAGTGAGTTGTGTCTGTTGGTGATGGTGAAGGGGGGATTTCATTTTTGGACAGTGTGACAAGTGTGGGAGACATCAGTATAGACCAGTGGTCTTCAAACATTTTAGGACTGGTGCCAGATAACAATTGCCCTCCCTTAGCAAAATGTGGGCATTCCAGGCCCCCAACAAAAATGTCACATGGACAGTCATTCCAAATGGCTATGAACTATCGCGCAACATCACTGTACCCTACTCCCAGTATAGTCCTTGGGCTCCACCACCTGCTCCCATCACAGTCTCTGGGCTCCTTCAACCCACTCTTAACCAGTCCCTGCACTCTCCCCACCCCACCACAGGCACTGGGCTCTCCCCACTCTGCTCCCAGCACTATCACATGGATCCTGCCCATCTTGCTCCCAACACAGTCCCTGGACTCCACCACCCTGCTTCCAACACGGTCCCAGGCCCAGTGGCGTCTAGTGAATTCTTTAAGTGGAGGGGCATAAATATTTGCGCCAGATATGCCATACTTACTGAGTGCCTCAAGGGAGTCAGGAATAATCTATGGAGGATTGGAGGTTTACCCCACAGGAATTTTTTTAAATAATGAGTTCAAATGTTGCATTTTAGAACATACTAAATTGGGTAAAAAGCCAAACAGTTTTCAATTGCCGCTGGGGGAACCAGGAGGCCAGCATGATATTTTTTACTGGACATATATGATAGATGTCCAGTAAAAAAAATACTATTCTTCTCCCCTGGCTTCTCCAACACCTAAGAAGGAGAGCTGATTTTGGCAGGTGGGACACACACACACACACATGCACGCACGCACGCGCACACACTCACACACACACACACCCCCCTGTTGAAGTAAACCGCCCCCAGTCTTGCATGGCTCAGTGAGCATGTGAGGCTGGGGAACTGAACTGTCAAAGGGAAACATTGTTTCCCTTTGACAGTTCAGCAAGCCCAGGAGCACTCCCTCAGCTGGAAAAAACAGCTGAGGGAGTGCTCAATGTTTCATTTGGCTGGCTCCTCTGTCCTCAATAATGGATGAGGGGGCCACTGGGTCGGTGCCCCCTCGCCCATTATGGATGAGCCACACCCGGCCCGGCTCGGATTGGCCTATAGGCCAGTTGTCAAAATGGGCCACGTTTTTGGCCTATGTGGGCCAGTTTGATGAGTTACTTCACTATGCAGCTAGTAGTTTTTGACCATTGTTGCTGAATAAATATTCTTTAAATATCACAATTTGCTTACATTTTAGCAAAAAACCACCCCCTTGGGGACTATTCACACAATCTGTCACTAAAGGAATGAATTGTCATTTGCAACTGTGGGCCACTTTTTCCTTGGTACCCGAGACAGTTTTATGCTCCAGTCTGACCCTGTGAGCTTCACTGTCCATTTCAACCATTTAAACTTCAGTCTGGGCTCTCACGCCCCACAGTTTAAAGACCTCTGGTATAGACCATAGTGCAAAATGAGCATGGACTATGGCTCGGTCCGGACCAATACCAAAAATGTGCCTTGCCTTACCAGGCCTTGTGCTTGAGAGCAGGGAACACAGCCTATCACCTGAGCAAGCTAGAGTGAGCTTTTTGACAGCTCTCTTTAACAAGTGCCTTTTTGCACTATTATTTCTTAGGTATGTTGAATCCCTTTAAATGCACTCTCTTGAATGTTTTTTGACAGTGTGTAAAGTGTACTTTATTTAACTGTAACACGCTTATAAATACAAAAATGCACATAAAATCACATAAAGACAAACCTTCCACAATATCTCCAACATCTGGAATCAGAGTGCTCCTTCATACATGACATTTCCCATGTAAATATGGTTAAGTAGGGTGATAGTGTGTGTTCCCATGTTCAAAGTAGGTTTACAATGAGTAGCATCAGAAGTATGCATGTTTTAGGTTAGGGAAACAGGGTTATCATTTTAGAACATGGTGACTATCGGTTCGTCACTGAATAGAGGCAAAATGGTTTTGTCATTTTCTGATGTACGTCTGATTGCCCTTTCTCTTTAATTTAGCAGATTGAATCCATCTGGAAAAAAACATTTTTCTCTACTCAGTAAAGTCAAGAGTTGGACTGGGGGTAAATGGGATTTACATTAGCATCAATGTATATGTGAGTAGATAGGACACTACTAGCTGCCCTTTCATTTCCCAATCCTGGCAATGGGGCGTATTACAATGTTGCCGGTCCAGAAACAACGGTGCCGGTAAGCTTACCGGCACCGTTGTTTCTGGACCGACAAAGTACAAGTTAGTTGGGTGGGTGCCGTTCCGCCCGGCAGGTCTGACTTGCCGGGCGGAACGGCACGCGCCTGCAGACTTTCACGGAAGCACCTGCACCATTAATAACGGTGCCAGTGCTTCCATAGACCCCATTCCCATTGAGTCCCATGAGACTCAAATGTGAATGGGGATTTACAATTACGGGCGCCTGACTTACCGGACCGCCGGTGTTGTAATGCTGGTAAATCATTAAGGATCTAGCGGCTACCTGCCGGTTCTACCGGCACAGTTACCACCGGACCCGTAATGAGGGCGATAAGGTGATGATTAATGAAAGACCAAGCAGCTCTGCAGCTCTGCCCATCACCAACATTAGATTCCAATGTATTTTCTGTTTTAGCATAACAAATATACTGTTTTTCCTAAATATAGAAGGTTCATGTCCCTCATGGAAGCAAGTCACTACCTACAACATTTTGAGGTAATTTAAAAAGAAATATACACATGGGTGCTGTCCATTTAATGAGGTGACACCTATGCACTTGCTTTATCAGCGCAATGTTTTTACATATAATGCAATCATATGCACTGTGGTTAGGCGTTACATCACCTCCAACTCAATGTCAAAAACATATTATTCTGTTTGGCTCATGAGTGGCTATAAATTCAAGTATGCACTACTGCAACACTCTTTAGGGAGAATTATCCGATTTCCTCCTCATCAAATTACAACATAACCAAAATGCTGATGGTGCAGGGCGTGTGGTAATTGTAAATGTGATCATTGTTTCAAGGCCAGAGCTGCACTTCCCTTGTTACCAGTCCACCACCAGATTACTTTCAAAATTCCCTGTTTAATCTTCAAATGTCTCCATGACTTGTCGTATGCTTCTGGTGTGTGTGTAAGCTGCAGCTTTATTCTCCCTCTCAGTCACTTTGCAGTGCCAACCAATGTCGTATTACCGTCCCTAACTTTAAAGGTCCAAAAATCAGTAATATTTTTCAATTTAGGATTTGTGAAAAAAATTGCAAACGTGACTTTGCCATTGCTCTTGGAACCCTTGGGTTAAATAGCATTTTATATAAATGCAACAAACCCATCAGCAAATCGATGAATCAGTAGAGTGTGTGGCTTTCCATCGTTAAGGATATTTTCAGGATCTGCAAGGAACTTGCCAATCCACTTGCAGTTTCCACCTCACTCCTTTCCTCCAAGGCTCTCTGCACTGCCTTGGCCTCCCACTTCACATCCAAAATTCAGGATATACTGTCCTCATTTTCCTCTGCCCTATCTCCACTGTCAGACCTGTTCCCCTGCCTCCCTTGCCTGCCTCCTCCTACTCCCCTCAATCTACTCTCTCCTACCCAAATCACTGGATGGGGTCTATAAAGTGGTCCACTCTATGAAGGCCTCCTCCAAACAGGTTGTCCCCTGCTCATCCAGAACCATCAAGGACAATATTTCCTCTCTTGCCCTGGCTTTTGCTGACTTCTGTAACCCCTCCTTCACCACTGGCTCTTTCCCTCTATCTCTCAAGCACTCCCTTGTACACCCTCTCCTAAAAAGCCATCTGCTGACCCCTGCTTCCCGGCAAACTATCGCCCTATCTCTACTAACCCCTTCCTGGGTAAACTTTTGGAAAAGTTGTCCCTCCCAAATTGACCCTCGAAAACTGATCTTGTTGGTTGCGTTCATGACCATCAATCAGTATTCCGTGCATCCAGGGGCACGGAAACTGCTCTCCTGAAAACCTGTGAAACCATGCTCGCAAATCTCGTCTTCAAATCTCCTGCTGTTCTCATTCTTCTCAATATCTCATCTGCCTTTGACACGGTCAACCATTCCATCCTCATAAAACTACTCTGTGACACCTTTGGCATCACTGACCAGACACTGGATTGGCTGACCTCTATCCTCACTAACCACCCTTCCCAGCTGCCACTGGGCTCTTTCTCCTCAACCACCACAATCCCAATGTATGGCTTCCCCCAGGGCTCTATCCTATCACCTATGGGTCTTCAATATTTATCTTGCTCCTCTTGCTCACCTGGTCTCCTCCTTCTCTAATCATTTCCAATGTTACGCTGATGACACACAGTGTTCCTTCAAACTTCCCTCTACTTCCCCCTCTTCTGCCTCTCTCCTCCCCGACTGTATGTCACAGTGTCAGTAAGACAGAGATCTTCCTCATCGGGACACCTGTGCCCTCTTTTCCTCCTACCCTCTGGCCACCCTCTTTGGGCCCTATATCCCCACCATCTTGTGAGTCCCAAAACCTCAGGGTCATCTTCAGCTCTGCTCTCTATTCACAGTCACATCATGGACCTTACCAAGAAGTCCCACTTCCAGCTCTGCCTCCTCAGATGCAATATTCCTTTTCTCACCTTCCCAAATATGCTCAATGTCTCCAGAGCTTTGGTCCTCTTCAGGCTGGACTACTGCAACAGCCTCTTTCTCAATATCCCTCTTTCCTCCCTTTGCCCCCTCCAGCTAATCCAGAATAGGGCTGCAGGATGTATCCTTGGCCTCAAGCCCATGGACCTCAACTCTCTAGCCCTAAAACCTCTTCATGGGTTCCTGGTGGATGCAAGGATCAAATTCAAAACCCTCTGCTTCACCCACAAGGCCTTCTCTGACCAGGGACATGCTACTTCCAACTTTCCCTCCCTGAATACACACCTGCTAGAGGCCTACGCTCCTCTAACTCCAACTCTGACTGTCAAATGCTGCTTCAAGCAGAGAGTGGGGGCAGGTGTCTCTCCTGGACTGGTGTATTCCTTTGGAACAACCTCCCTGTCCCGCTTACACTTGAGCCAGACCTCCTTAAGGTACGGAAACTGCTCAAAACTCTGCTTTTCTCTACCTCTTTCCCTTCCCTGCTAATCACCCCACTGCAACTGATTGCCTGATCCTCATGAATCTCACAGGATCCTAGGCCCTTCCTCCCAGTAAATACCAGCACCCTCCCCCCATAGCACTACCCTGCAGGCCCCTGCTTGGTGGTGCCACATTCCACCTGAGGGTCGCTTGTACCAGCACTTAGCCTGAGGTACTCCTCCTTGGCTTTCCTTAGCACTTCCCTCCCGGGTCCTCCTCCAGCACTGTCCACTCCTCTGCCATAAGGCCTAGTAGGATCATGACTGTATATTACTGTTTGCCACTGTTTTTTTGTTCCCCTGTTCCCGTGTCGCGCTTTGAAACACAATTCTGCTGTATAAAGCACCTTACAAATCCTCAATAAAATAAACAATGAAATAAATTGTGGGGGGGTCTGTCAAGATTTGTTGGACAGATGAACACTGGCATCAGCAAGATATGACCCAGAATGGTGCACCATAGATCAATAGATTATCGCATTGGCCATCTGAAAGTAAAAACCTCAACTTCCCTCTGTGTGTCTCCAAGCAGGATAGAAGAACATTGGCAGACATGGGAAAATACTGGAGTCAGGATTCCACACCAGCCTCGAAAGTCACACTCCTGTTTGATTGGCTAGGTGGCTGTCCCGGCGGGACAACCACCCTGCTGTGTGATTGACAGCCAGGCTGTGTGAATGGGGGAAAACTGCATAAAAAGCAGGTCTCTTGGTCTGGAAAGGCGGAGTCGTCACTGGAACAAGAGAACTGAAGAGGAGCTGACAGAAGAGGACGCCTACAATGACTGAACCACCCGGTCAAGCCCTGCAGCAGGTCCGAATCTTCAGACTCCAATGACAGAGAGTATCCTCCCGGAATCTTCTTCCCTTGAGCTACAGCTTCTTCTCCATTTAAAGGTACTGTGCAAATCCAGTTGTTCGTTTCGTTCAGCCGCGGTGAAAGTGTGTGAAATCTTTCTCCAATCCGAGGGCTTGTCCTTCCCTACTCTTTAAACTAACTTTTCTGCCAACCAACCTCGTTCTGAACTCTTGGCAAAGACTTAACCTCGAACTACCCTCAACTGTGTGATCCATAGCAAAAGACTTTTGTTCTATTGACTTTGGCCCTAAGCCTATTTGATTTGATGTCATCACTGTAGTTCCTCTTTCTAGATTGCCCTGCTTACTTACCTGTTGGTGCTGCTCAATTTCTACCTAACTTTGTCTTTCCCTCTCTTTTAAATTACTAGAGTGCCATTTTGCTCCCACTTCATTTTGTGAGCTTAACTTGTCTGGAAACTATTGGGAGTGGTGTGGTGTATTAAGAGTGTGATTTTTGAACTGCTTTACTTTAGTGAAATCTTATACAACTGATTTGTAAATAAATGTATGTTCTTTTACTCAGAAACCTTGAGTCAGTATTTGTTTGAATCATAGTAATTGCTGTACTTTGTGTAACTATTGATACTGTTCACATGCTCTTGAGATAAGTTTGGCTGCTCAGCCATTGCTACCACATTACTGTGTAGTACAGGCTTGTACCAAAGGTGAATTTGTGCTGCCACTTGTAGCCCTAATTGTGTGTAGTGTTCCCAAAGGGTACTGCATATAATTCTGCCTAACAGCCAGAGTTTCACGAGGACCTAGCCCTCTTCCTAGTGCCCATTAACAAATCTAACAGTGCTACAATTTTATTGGATGATCTACATCGATGGCTAAATGATGACCATGACAAAGAGGCTCTCGGTCTTGAGAGACACCTAAAAAAAGGCCTTCACCAAACATAACACTGAGGTCACCCACTGAGGAGGAACAATCATAGATTGAGTGACATCAAGAAACATTCCAGTGGAAATAACTTATACCAAGGTATGTTTTTGTTCCGATCACTCTTTTATAAAGTGTTTTATCGAGCTTCCTGGTAAAATAGAGAGGACACATAATACACTCAAAAGAATAGTTAGTCGTAACCTAAACAGGATCAACCCAGAAAATGTAGACCAATTCTTTAGATTAATCATGGCCTGCAATGCAAACACTGACTCCCCCAATGTATTGGTGCAGGAATATATTTTACAATTGAGCTCTGTCCTGGACAAAGTGGCCTCTATCAAATCAAGCAGTTAGAGACAACGTGAAACGTCAGAGATGGAACAACTCGGCCCTCACTAAGCTCAAGAGGGAGAAAAGACTGGCAGAGCGAGTTTGGGAAAAGAATAGATCAGAAGAGAAACAAGTCTGGAAGCAGTTACAACATATCTAAAAAAAATCTATGAAGCTAAAGAAAGTTCCAGACCCAATCCAATAGTACATCTGATGAAGATTGCAGGTAGAATCAATCTGCTTTCCGGGACAGAATTGTCGCGGCACATGGCAAAATAAGGTCTAATGCTAATACCGAGATTCGGTTGCAATCTCAGACGCCTGTACATACGCAACACTCTCCCTTTCATTTCAACCCTATAACAGAAACAGGGATTGGAAACCTTCCTGAGAAATATGCGCCCAACTTCATGAATGGGATTGATTCTTCCTTTGAAACTGAATCTGGCTAATTTAAAATTGTCGTCCCATTCTTCGTGTGTTTTGTAAACGCATAATTTAGATGTAATTCAGTACCTGACGCTATTAAGCATGTGGTGGTCACACCAGTGGTAAAAAAACAGGCCTCTCTCCAACAGATCCAGGTAATCTATGCCCCATCACAACACTCACTTTCTGTTGAAAATCATGGATAATATAGCTACATCCCAATTTCAAAAATATCTTGAAGCCTCAGATATTCTCCACCCAAATACATCAGGGTTCAGCAGCAACCACAGGACGGAAAGCGCTCTCCTATATCTTCAGTCCAATATGTTGGATGTGCTGGAAAAAAGTGGTTCAGGGCTGTTGATTGGACTGGATCTGTTGGCCGCCTTCAACCTGCAAGACCACGAATGCCTTCAGGCATCACTAGCCACCCTGGGAAATTGCTCAGTAGAAGCCTCAGATTAGGTCTGTTCTTATCTGAAAAACAGGTTGTCTAGAGTGTGCTGGTGTGATGCTAGCTCAGAACCAGAATGAATACACTGCGACGACCTGCAGGGGGCATGTTTATCCCTGTGACTGTTCAACCTATACAATAAACCTCCTTCAATCTGTTGACCTCTGGGGGAATCCATTTAATGAACTTTGCTGACCACGACTGAGTGGGAATTATAGTAAAGATTCTGACAGGCTAGAACACATCTACGAGCTAGTCAAAACCTAAATGTCAACACACTGGATATGTTTGAACAGTAAAAAAAATACAGAGCTGATGGTTTTCAGATCCCCACAGGTTAGAGACAAACTTGCACCTGAAAATGCCAATATGCCAATGGCAATTGAAGGGAATTGTATAAAAGTTGTAAAACCTTTAGGAGTTGATCTGGAAGCACCCCTCGGCATGGAAACGCATGTGGTTGGAATTGTGCGCAACTCTCAATACCACCATGGAGTGTTACGGCATACCAAGCCTTTCTTATCACTAAACAACTGCAAGACCTTAGTCTGAGCCCTTATCTTGCCCCACTTGGACGAACACATTGTTGATTGGTGTCAATAAGGACTGTGTAAACAGACTCCAAATCCTTCACAATTAATTAGTTTGCATGGTCTGCAATATTCCAAGAAAATACCATGTATCTGCTGCTAGGAAGAATCTGGCTAGCAGTCAAGGAGAGAATACACTTTAAGGCACTCTCCCTGGTCCACAAATGTATTTAAGTGACACACCTGAGTACCTTACAGAACGCTTAAAAGTGTATAACCCCCGCAAGAACCTTTCGCTCAAGTAAATGTGGGTACCTGTTCATCCCACATAGTAAGCAAACAAGAGTAAAGGGGCAATCATTCCCTGTTTAACAGCACATGCCTGGAATGCCTTACCTTCAGAGCTGCGGCTGGAAAAACACCTGGTCACTTTTAAAAAAAGGCTGAAGACACTCCTCTTTGAATAGCTGACCCTATTGCTTTCTTTACCAGGGATCTCCTCCTGATATAGCTTGCTTTGGTCAAGCTTGGCTAACACTGAATCCCGGTTGTTAGTCCCCCTTGTTGTCCTATGCTTTATTTCATTTGTGTCTATGCGCCCCCAGATGCCTGCGGGCTTTCGGCATGTTATAAATAAATACAAATAAATAAATAACACTGATACTGAAGACAATGGGCCTCATTAAATGGAAGGCGGTAGGGGGTTAACAGCGCCGGTAGAGCTACCGGCCCCGTTAACCCCCTACCGCCTCATTACGAGGTCTGCTCGCGGGTCCCACTAAGGACGCCTGGTAATACCGGGAGGCCTTAGCGGGTCCCGTGAGCAGACCAGGATGTTAACAACTGGCCCGTCATTAATGGGTCGTTGTTAGAATAACTATGTACCAGGTCCGGGTTCCTTGAATAGGGAAATACCGGGCCCTCCAAGGTCGGAATGGCCCGGTATTTCCCCATTCAGGGAACCCTTACCTGTTACCGGCGGCACGGCTACCTCCATACTTGTAATGAGGCCCAATGTATCTGGAGATAAACAAATGTGCCATAAGGATGTTAACGAGAAACCTGGGTGGTGGGAACTGTCTTTTCCACATTGTTTTGTAGGCACACACAGCAACTCTGACAATAATCTTGTGACTTTTTTTTTAAAACTCTGGCACAAACCAATATTTATCATTCCACTCTTTCCCACATTGGCTTGACCATGAAATATTCTTACATGGGATGAAAGTAATATATTTAAGACAACCAACAAACTCTTGTCATCGTTCCACAGGGATTCCTCAGGCAGCTAACATCCCTTTCTCAACCAACCATCCTTCTCATATGACGTGCTCTCCTGTATCTGGGCTAATGCCGCTAACGTTTTTTTAGGTGAAAGGATTTGGAATAGCCTTCACTGCAAGGATATATTCATCCTCTGAATCTGTCACTGTTGATAATTTAGTCATTGGATTTAAAAAAAGTCAATGCTGCTGTTTATTTAATTTTCCCAGGGTTCTGTGAGCTACATATTTAACTATGGCAATCTTTTCCGTGATCATAATAGCATCTAGGAGTGCTTTTACACACTGGCTGTTCTTATTCGGGGAACCAGTGTATGTCAGAAATCCCCTCTCTTTCCAGAGTTGACCAAAGGACCTGTATACCTAGAGTCAGTGTTTGTTTGTTTGTTTACTTATTTGATAATGCACACACACACACACACGCGCACACACGCACGCACGCACGCGCACACACTCACACACACACACACCCCCCTGTTGAAGCAAACCGCCCCCAGTCTTGCATGGCTCAGTGAGCATGTGAGGCTGGGGAACTGAACTGTCAAAGGGAAACATTGTTTCCCTTTGACAGTTCAGCAAGCCCAGGAGCACTCCCTCAGCTGGACAAAACAGCTGAGGGAGTGCTCAATGTTTCATTTGGCTGGCTCCTCTGTCCTCAATAATGGATGATGGGGCCACTGGGTCGGTGCCCCCTCGCCCATTATGGATGAGCCACACCCGGCTCGGATTGGCCTATAGGGCAATGCCCGAATCAAAAATGCAAAATGCTAGTGTGGGCCAGTTGTCAAAATGGGCCACGTTTTTGGCCTATGTGGGCCAGTTTGATGAGTTACTTCATTATGCAGCTAGTAGTTTTTGACCATTGTTGCTGAATAAATATTCTTTAAATATCACAATTTGCTTACATTTTAGCAAAAAACCACCCCCTTGGGGACTATTCACACAATCTGTCACTAAAGGAATGAATTGTCATTTGCAACTGTGGGCCACTTTTTCCTTGGTACCCGAGACAGTTTTATGCTCCAGTCTGACCCTGTGAGCTTCACTGTCCATTTCAACCATTTAAACTTCAGTCTGGGCTCTCACGCCCCACAGTTTAAAGACCTCTGGTATAGACCATAGTGCAAAATGAGCATGGACTATGGCTCGGTCCGGACCAATACCAAAAATGTGCCTTGCCTTACCAGGCCTTGTGCTTGAGAGCAGGGAACACAGCCTATCACCTGAGCAAGCTAGAGTGAGCTTTTTGACAGCTCTCTTTAACAAGTGCCTTTTTGCACTATTATTTCTTAGGTATGTTGAATCCCTTTAAATGCACTCTCTTGAATGTTTTTTGACAGTGTGTAAAGTGTACTTTATTTAACTGTAACACGCTTATAAATACAAAAATGCACATAAAATCACATAAAGACAAACCTTCCGCAATATCTCCAACATCTGGAATCAGAGTGCTCCTTCATACATGACATTTCCCATGTAAATATTGTTAAGTAGGGTGATAGTGTGTGTTCCCATGTTCAAAGTAGGTTTACAATGAGTAGCATCAGAAGTATGCATGTTTTAGGTTAGGGAAACAGGGTTATCGTTTTAGAACATGGTGACTATCGGTTCGTCACTGAATAGAGGCAAAATGGTTTTGTCATTTTCTGATGTACGTCTGATTGCCCTTTCTCTTTAATTTAGCAGATTGAATCCATCTGGAAAAAAACATTTTTCTCTACTCAGTAAAGTCAAGAGTTGGACTGGGGGTAAATGGGATTTACATTAGCATCAATGTATATGTGAGTAGATAGGACACTACTAGCTGCCCTTTCATTTCCCAATCCTGCCAATGGGGCGTATTACAATGTTGCCGGTCCAGAAACAACGGTGCCGGTAAGCTTACCGGCACCGTTGTTTCTGGACCGACAAAGTACAAGTTAGTTGGGTGGGTGCCGTTCCGCCCGGCAGGTCTGACTTGCCGGGCGGAACGGCATGCGCAAGCAGACTTTCACGGAAGCACCTGCACCATTAATAACGGTGCCAGTGCTTCCATAGACCCCATTCCCATTGAGTCCCATGAGACTCAAATGTGAATGGGGATTTACAATTACGGGCACCTGACTTACCGGACCGCCGGTGTTGTAATGCTGGTAAATCATTAAGGATCTAGCGGCTACCTGCCGGTTCTACCGGCACAGTTACCACCGGACCCGTAATGAGGGCGATAAGGTGATTATTAATGAAAGACCAAGCAGCTCTGCAGCTCTGCCCATCACCAACATTAGATTCCAATGTATTTTCTGTTTTAGCATAACAAATATACTGTTTTTCCTAAATATAGAAGGTTCATGTCCCTCATGGAAGCAAGTCACTACCTACAACATTTTGAGGTAATTTAAAAAGAAATATACACATGGGTGCTGTCCATTTAATGAGGTGACACCTATGCACTTGCTTTATCAGCGCAATGTTTTTACATATAATGCAATCATATGCACTGTGGTTAGGCGTTACATCACCTCCAACTCAATGTCAAAAACATAGTATTCTGTTTGGCTCATGAGTGGCTATAAATTCAAGTATTCACTACTGCAACACTCTTTAGGGAGAATTATCCGATTTCCTCCTCATCAAATTACAACATAACCAAAATGCTGATGGTGCAGGGCGTGTGGTAATTGTAAATGTGATCATTGTTTCAAGGCCAGAGCTGCACTTCCCTTGTTACCAGTCCACCACCAGATTACTTTCAAAATTCCCTGTTTAATCTTCAAATGTCTCCATGACTTGTCGTATGCTTCTGATGTGTGTGTAAGCTGCAGCTTTATTCTCCCTCTCAATCACTTTGCAGTGCCAACCAATGTCGTATTACCGTCCCTAACTTTAAAGGTCCAAAAATCAGTAATATTTTTCAATTTAGGATTTGTGAAAAAAATTGCAAACGTGACTTTGCCATTGCTCTTGGAACCCTTGGGTTAAATAGCATTTTATATAAATGCAACAAACCCATCAGCAAATCGATGAATCAGTAGAGTGTGTGGCTTTCCATCGTTAAGGATATTTTCAGGATCTGCAAGGAACTTGCCAATCCACTTGCAGTTTCCACCTCACTCCTTTCCTCCAAGGCTCTCTGCACTGCCTTGGCCTCCCACTTCACATCCAAATTTCAGGATATACTGCCCTCATTTTCCTCTGCCTTATCTCCACTGCCAGACCTGTTCCCCTGCCTCCCTTGCCCGCCTCCCCCTACTCCCCTCAATCTACTCTCTCCTACCCAAAGCACTGGATGAGGTCTATAAAGTGGTCCACTCTAGGAAGGCCTCCTCCAAACAGGTTGTCCCCTGCTCATCCAGAACCATCAAGGACAATATTTCCTCTCTTGCCCTGGCTTTTGCTGACTTCTGTAACCCCTCCTTCACCACTGGCTCTTTCCATCTATCTCTCAAGCACTCCCTTGTACACCCTCTCCTAAAAAGCCATCTGCTGACCCCTGCTTCCAGGCAAACTATCGCCCTATCTCTACTAACCCCTTCCTGGGTAAACTTTTGGAAAAGTTGTCCCTCCCAAATTGACCCTCAAAAACTGATCTTGTTGGTTGCGTTCATGACCATCAATCAGTATTCCGTGCATCCAGGGGCACGGAAACTGCTCTCCTGAACACCTGTGAAACCATGCTCGCAAATCTCGTCTTCAAATCTCCTGCTGTTCTCATTCTTCTCAATATCTCATCTGCCTTTGACACGGTCAACCATTCCATCCTCATAAAACTACTCTGTGACACCTTTGGCATCACTGACCAGGCACTGGATTGGCTGACCTCTATCCTCACTAACCACCCTTCCCAGCTGCCACTGGGCTCTTTCTCCTCAACCACCACAATCCCAATGTATGGCTTCCCCCAGGGCTCTATCCTATCACCTATGGGTCTTCAATATTTATCTTGCTCCTCTTGCTCACCTGGTCTCCTCCTTCTCTAATCATTTCCAATGTTACGCTGATGACACACAGTGTTCCTTCAAACTTACCTCTACTTCCCCCTCTTCTGCCTCTCTCCTCCCCGACTGTATGTCACAATGTCAGTAAGACAGAGATCTTCCTCATCGGGACACCTGTGCCCTCTTTTCCTCCTACCCTCTGGCCACCCTCTTTGGGCCCTATATCCCCACCATCTTGTGAGTCCCAAAACCTCAGGGTCATCTTCAGCTCTGCTCTCTATTCACAGTCACATCATGGACCTTACCAAGAAGTCCCACTTCCAGCTCTGCCTCCTCAGATGCAATATTCCTTTTCTCACCTTCCCAAATATGCTCAATGTCTCCAGAGCTTTGGTCCTCTTCAGGCTGGACTACTGCAACAGCCTCTTTCTCAATATCCCTCTTTCCTCCCTTTGCCCCCTCCAGCTAATCCAGAATAGGGCTGCAGGATGTATCCTTGGCCTCAAGCCCATGGACCTCAACTCTCTAGCCCTAAAATCTCTCCATGGGTTCCTGGTGGATGCAAGGATCAAATTCAAAACCCTCTGCATCACCCACAAGGCCTTCTCTGACCAGGGACATGCTACCTCCAACTTTCCCTCCCTGAATACACACCAGCTAGAGCCCTACGCTCCTCTAACTCCAACTCTGACTGTCAAATGCTGCTTCAAGCAGAGAGTGGGGGGCAGGTGTCTCTCCTGGACTGCTGTATTCCTTTGGAACAGCCTCCCTGTCCCTCTTACACTTGAGCCAGACCTCCTTAAGGTACGGAAACTGCTCAAAACTCTGCTTTTCTCTACCTCTTTCCCTTCCCTTCTAATCACCCCATTGGGACTGGTGGCCTGATCCTCATGAATCTCACAGGATCCTAGGCCCTTCCTCCCAGTAAATACCAGCACCCTCCCCCCGTAGCACTACCCTGCAGGACCCTGCTTGGTGGTGCCACATCCCACCTGAGGGTCGCTTGTACCAGCACTTAGCCTGAGGTACTCCTCCTTGGCTCTCCTTAGCACTTCCCTCCCGGGTCCTCCTCCAGCACTGTCCACTCCTCTGCCATAAGGCCTAGTAGGATCATGACTGTATATTACTGTTTGCCACTGTTTTTTTGTTCCCCTGTTCCCGTGTCGCGCTTTGAAACACAATTCTGCTGTATAAAGCACCTTACAAATCCTCAATAAAATAAACAATGAAATAAATTGTGGGGGGGTCTGTCAAGATTTGTTGGACAGATGAACACTGTCATCAGCAAGATATGACCCAGAATGGTGCACCATAGATCAATAGATTATCGCATTGGCCATCTGAAAGTAAAAACCTCAACTTCCCTCTGTGTGTCTCCAAGCAGGAGAGAAGAACATTGGCAGGCATGGGAAAATACTGGAGTCAGGATTCCACACCAGCTGACAGATGTACTGACAGTAGTAAACACAACAATGGGGTGCAAGGCAAAATGATGAACAACACTATTAAGGATGTACATTAAAAGAACATAGCCGAGAAGCTCAAATTGAAAAATAATGAGGCCCTCTCTGCCGCATTTTGCAATTCTGCTTTTCTTGACACCCCTGCATCCCCCTAATCTGAAAATACCAGTAGAAGTGCTGGGGGCACCCACGTAGCCCCTGCTCACCTACCTCAGTATTTTCGGATTCAGTATTTTATACCTATGCCGAATGCGGAAAAAACATATCTGCGACCCTCTAGATACGAGCTTTTGGGTCGATACCAACTATTAAGCATCTGGCCCGTATTGCTGCCTTGAAATGCACAGACTCATCTCTGCAGCTGCAGTGCACCATTTGAATCTGTGGAGCTAATTTCCATTCTCTTCAATATGTGTCATGCAGAAGAGAATGGTCTAATGATCTTTAGCTCTGGGGGTGCTCCCCAGTCCTTAAAAGGCAACCCTTGTTTTTAGTGATTAAGTAGGAAAGTTGTGGCTTTTCAGAGTGACAAGAATGGGAGAAGGAAGAGAGTGAATGAGTATACGAATTAGAAGAGAGTCCTCAGTGACTTGCAATATCCTTATAACCCACGGCAGGGTGTACTTTGTCCCATATTATGTAACCATTATCTGATAGCACAACTCACTTAATCCTTCTGTGGATTTAAAAGGCATTTAAAGACACGTAGTGTGGGATGTATTTACCCATGCATCCGAGCCCTACCTCAAAACTGTGCAGTACTGGCATTGAAAACATCATAATGGCCAGAGCTCCCCAGAAAATGCACAGGAAAATCCCATTTTGCCTATATTGTTCAGAGGGGCAATGCTGGTTGCCAAAAGCAAACCCATAACTGTTGGGAATTCATTTTTCTTGAATGTCAAATATGGCAAAATCATGGGCACAGAATTACTTTACTGCAGAAACACACCAATGCCATGTCCTGAACATGGACAATATACTCCATGCAATATCGCTTGCTGAAATGAATCAATCTAAAAAAAATCCCAAGGATGGATGCAGTAACCACAAAATCCTGAGGGTGGCGCTGGCGGTCTAAACTCTGACAGGAGAGCTGTCTTGCAAAACTGTCTAGTGCAAAGAAAGGGGTCTTATTCCATTAAAAGTTCAAAGGGGTTGCCTGTCCTGAGAACTCTTGACACTTCAGAACTCAACACAAGAAGCCAGGAAATCACAGGGTTCTGTTAATTAAATGCAAAGTGGCTCCCTGGCCTCCTGATCTCAGCTTCCCAGAGACCACACAATGGCCCCTCTCCTCTGAAAGGAATATGTTGATTTTTACTGTTTCCTGTCAACAAAGGCCTGCCTGCCCAGAGGATGCATGTGACTGACCCACCCAAGTCTTGGAGGCGGACTCCAACACTCTGAGGACTGAATTGAAAGTAAAATATATATTTTACAAAAACACTGATAACTCTTTGTAATCAAATGACAGAAATGTATAACTTTGAGAGACTTAATTTAAAAAATGTACCTTTAATTCAAGCCCAAACTCCAAATTGTGGGATATTCTGGGACAAAACTCTGCTGTTTATTAATATTACAGACTCCCTGTTTCAGCTAGACAAACGAAAATGCATTGGTATGTGGGTAGATATGTGTGGAACAGTTGTATAAAATTTAATGAAGATCCAATGTTGTTTAGCACATTAAAAAGTGCTAAAAGTTGCCATTTTTGAATGCAAGCTCTTAGAAACAGCAGATTTGGGACAGAGTATACCTCATGTGATATGTGACATGGGTATGTAATTTCAAACAACTGTGTAACTGTGAAATATGTATTTTGATCATATATAGATTTGGGTGCACAGATGACAGGGGAGTTTTTTCAAGAGATCATAAATGGCTGACATCACTCTGACACAACTTAGCTCCCCCAATCAGGGGAGAAATGAAAGCTGGACCAATGACAAGTGAGAGGGGCAAGTTTAGTTATGACCAACACACACACCCACTTGCAGAACATATAAATGGACCACTGAAACTTAGGTAGAGACATTCATTTCCATCTGCAGCGGGACGCTCTGCCGGAAAAATCCATACTTACCTCCATCAACCTTCAAGGAGCCAACACTTAGACTCCAAGATAAACAGAGACTACAGAACCTTAACCAAAAAGGCCACTGCCAGCAAGAGTATTTGTCAACAGGCCTGAAAATCTTTTTGCAACTGAACTCTTCAGACAGCCGGCTGACGCCGTCTGAATTTTGCCAAGAACTTTTGCAAGAACCCGGTGACAGAAATATCCAAAGAGAAGGCAGGACCCGACCCAGAGAACCGGTGCCTAGCAGAGACCAGGCCATTGTATCCAGAGTGCTGACCCCGATGCTGTGAGCAGTTCCAGAGGCCAGGCGCTGTGAGCGGAACTCGGGAAGACCTGACCAGACTGAAGTCCGTGACCAAGTCGCTTTCCGGTTCAAAATCTCTTGTGAGTACTCAGCAAAACTCAGAACACATCTCTTAGTTAAAATAATATAATCCAAGCTATTTTAATCTAAGTAGAACTGCCTCCTAACTGTCACCTGTCATTTGTAAAGCTGTCACCTGTGATTTGCTAGTTGCAAGCTGCA
Organism: Ambystoma mexicanum; assembly: GCF_040938575.1. Lineage (NCBI taxonomy): Eukaryota > Metazoa > Chordata > Amphibia > Caudata > Ambystomatidae > Ambystoma > Ambystoma mexicanum. The sequence goes on from NC_090925.1 coordinate 83,856,135, forward strand.
CTTGTCTTTTTGAACTTTAAAATTTCAAATCTGAAAAACGACCTTTATTCAATCGCTCATATCTCCGCGACCGTTTGTGCCGCGATTTGCAAATTTCTTCACGTGTAAAAATCTGCTGCTGCTTGCCTTCCAATTGCCAGAAATTTGTTTAACCTGCTAGTTACACCCTAGATCCTTGCTAGTGTGAGCCTGGACTAATATTAACTTGATTTCACTCACCCTGAACCTCCTAGAGGGAATTAAAAGCATTTTAACATATTTTCACTCCATTGCCAGCACATATCAAAGCATTTTGCCTGTGTTTTCAACTTCTGTAGTCTAAGTTGCTGGGTGAACTGAATTACATTTGAATTGCATTTCTGAGAATTGTGTGCCTTCCTTCCATTTCCTTGCATTGCATAAAAGGGGGGGTGAATTGTCCAAGAAAGTGATTACATTGTCTTTTGCTGAAATCCTATCAAGTTATTTTCTGTACTGCATTTCATTCCACATTGCATCCATTTGAAACCATAAAAGTATTGTTGCTATCTTATCCATTTCATGTCAACTCCTTAGTGATTATCAAGAAGTGTGCTAGTGCCAGATTCTCTGTTGTTAATCTTTATCATATCAGATTAAGTGTGCTATTCAATTATTAATTCATTCTAAAGTGTGATATATATATCTATTGTTTAAATTATCAATTAAACCTTTAACTTGCAAAACAGAACTACCTCTTGGCTCAGTGGGGTCAGGGTTATTCAAAGAGAGGGGTGTTATATAGGGGTAGTCATCCAGAACGCATGAACTGGACATAAAGATATATCAATAAGGGTTTTCATTCAGTATTCTAGACTAGGCGTTGACTTGGCTGTAGTGCTGAATTGAATCCTCTTACAAATTGGGGGCTCGTAGCCGGGATTCTGGGTTAGAATACCACTTGTGCAGCTTAATACAGTGTGCTAACTGACGGGATACATACATCCAGTCGGATCACCACGCTGCATTACGCTGTGAAGCATTCCTCAAAAGGGACACTCCAAGAAAAGTTCTGTTCTGCAAAAATAAAATACTAACTTCTGTAAATCAGGACAGAGACCAATCTCTAGAATGACGACCTTGATAGATATGAAAATAGCCAGAGAGCACTTCTTACATAAACTATTTGTGAGAGGTGAATGGGCTGAGCAGGGCCAGGAGGCCAGGTTGCAGGCCATCATGCGACACGCCACTGAAACAGGGTCAGACTTATGGAGAGATCAGGGTCCATTACATGTGGCCCTGAGTGAACTATATATGGCTCCTAAGGCCAAAGATGAACACGACAAGATTGTTAGGATAGCGGCATATTTATATTTATATATGGGAGCCATACAGAATAAATGTGCTGAAGGCCATGATCTGGCAAAAAGGCAACAGATGGCGTTAGAGAAGGCCCAATCTGATCTGGACTCTTCTGAGCAAAGGCTGCACAGAAGCCAGGAGTCAGAAAATGAGACCAGATAGTACATCACTAAAATAAAGGAGGATATGGATGTGCTGCAAAAGGAAAAGTCAGAACAGGATACCAGATTTCGGGCCTTGCAGAAGGAACACCAAGAAGGTTTGGACTCCCTACTGCAAAGCCAGAAAAAGCTGGAGCAACAACTGGACTTCAACAGGGTATGTGCTGAGCAGGTAGTTACCCTGCAAGGCCACCTAGATAGGGAAAAGGCAGAAAGCAATAAACTGATTCTGAAAGACCTGGATACCCAGGCAGAGTTTGATGAAGAGCGCCGGAAAGCTGGTGCCCTTCAAAGGCAGAGGGACGACCTGGCAGCACAGATGCAGGCTCTCAGTCAGGAAAGAGACACTTTAGGCCAGGAAGTCTGCCACTTAAAAAAGGAAATTGAAGAAAATCACCTGGCCCTCCAGGGGCTGGGTGACCTCCAAAAAGAAAACCAGAACTTGGTAGAGCACACCAGAAGGGTGGAAGATGCTCTGGCAAGAAAGGAGCAGGCCGGTAGGGATGGGACTCAGGAGGTAAACCTCCTGCAGCAAAGACTGGCCCAGTTCTCCAGGACCAACCAGGAAGCACAGAGGGAAAATGAGGCCCTCTGTCAACACAATGATAGTCTCCAACAACAGGTAGCGATGCAGGAGAGACTGATAGAGTCTAGTAAGGCCTTAACTGAGGAACTGAAGGCACAAATGCAGGCTCTTGCATTGCAACAGGGAGCAGGGGCGGATAGAGATGAGGTTCGCTGGGAAATGGAAACTCCGGAGCATAACCTCAGGAGCCCTAGTACCAGAGGCCCTCATACCTCTCAGTCCCTGGACTCTGCCACCCCCATGTCCCCTTGCGCACATGAGCACCGGGCCACAGGGATGGCAGACTACTATCCAGACAAAAGTATGGGGCTCATAGGCCAGTACCACCCAGGTATGGAGGGGCGGGCATCCGGGTATGGGCACCCCAGCACAGTACAATTTAATGGGGAACCCCAGGAGAGTAGGCCCATTAAGGGCATCCTGAAAACCTCTGCCCAGTTAGGTCAGTGGGGGGGGTACCCATCAAATCCTGGCAGCAAGGAGGAATCTGAAGACTCCTCTGAACTGCGCAGGACACAGGAGACCAGGTCCCCACATTCTGCCAGCCATTCCCAGGCTCGCAGAATCCGGGAAAACCTGGAAGAGCAGACAGGAACCTCTGGGAGCAGTGCCTCTGAGTCAGAGGATGAATGGACAAGGGTTACCCAAACCAAAAAGGCCAATAAGGCAAAAAGGGCCTTGCTTAAGGACCCCTTAAAGCAGATTAAGGCGATCAGGAGCGTCATCACGCCTTACCATAAGAATGCTAAGTATTCTGTTTGGGAGCACTTAGAGTTGTTTGAGCAAATGATGGAGACGTTCCATTTGAAGGACAGCCAAAGCTGTATTCAATATGTAAAGTGGACCTTCTCCCCGGAATACTCCAGTTTCTTTGCGGGGCTGGAGGACCAAAATCATTTAAGATGGTCCACCTATAAGGCGGCCATCTTGAAACATTTTTCCATTCATAGAAATCCTCAAGAGGCTCGCAAGGCAGCCTACAATTTGCAATGTGGGGAGGATCAGGCCCCACAAGAATTTGTGCAAGAACTGAAACGTGCTTTTGCGCAGACCACCAGAAGGGTGCGCACAGACAGTAGAGAATTCATAAATACATTTTTTCAAGGCTTGCCCAAATACATAATGACCCAGCTCGTGAGGGATTTTCACGAGAAAAGATCTTTAGACTGGGTCCTTGAACAGGCTACCCGGATCTATGAGGTGCAGAAACCGGTAGATAGCAAAAATAATGCTCAGAAAAACCCCAAAGCCAACAGCACCCCTGCTGCTGCCAAGGTGGCGGAGGTAAAGGTCACCCCCGTTTTAGAGTTGGAGATGGGGGGGCCTAAAAACCTACCTGCACCTAATAATGCTAGGCCGAGAAGGTCCTCGGGCCAGTCACAGACAGGGAGCCAGGGAGGCAGCCCCAGAAATGGGGTCCCTCGCTCTCCTGATTATGTAAGTCCCCGTTACAAGGGAAATCGACCCATCCTGGGTTATGTGTGGACTCCTCCAGCCCAAGGGGGGGGGATCCAGCCAAGCACCTAACCCAGGGAACTTCCCTCCCAACTTCCCACAGGAGGGCAGAAATTCTCCAAATCCTGGGCAGAACTTTTTCCCCAGGTATCCACCCAATTTCCAACCCCAAAATCATCCATCCTTCTTTCCCCAATTCCCTGAGCCCAGACAACCTAATCCGGGAGAGGGGAGGCCAAGGGTGGAGGGGTACCCAAATCTTCCCAACCCGGGGTATTACCAGAGGAGGGACAGCTACCCTTCCCGGGATCAGCCCAGGGGAGAAAACAGAGCCCCGTATCAGCCTGAGCTGAGGTTCAAAACATGGCGCGGGATCTGGGTCACATACTGAGGGCTCAGCAGAACCCTCAGATCGGCATGCCGGCGCAGAACGCACCCAACTCTGGACCTGGTGCTCCAGAACAATGACGGGGGCAGCACCCCGATAACTCACCGGTTCCCAGGGAGGAGGCACAAGGGGAAGGGGGGTGTAAAGCCTTGGAGGAAGCTTCCTTCCTCACTTGTAAACAGCCCCTGGAAACCCAGGAACCGGAAACAAAATCTCTTGCCCCTGAAAGTCTGCCTCCTAAGGAGCAGAGGGGTGGTAGGAGAAACAAAAGACCCAAACAGACACAGTTTGAGGAGGAGGTACAGATCTTCCAATTTGAGGGAGAGGGATCCTCAGAGGATCCTGGGAAAAGGATCTTCTCCTTCAGAGAGGGGGGAACTCCTCCCAAAGAAAAATGGGTCCCTAGGGATGCAAATCCAGACTGGGGAGATGTGGAGACTGAGCTACCGCCGCCCACCATCTCATCCCAGAACCAACAGCAAGAAAATGTGCATTATCTGTGCCCCCTTGAGGAGAAGGAGGGAAGATACTATGCCCCGGTACAAGTACAGGGGCAGGGTACCATTTTGGCACTGGTGGACACTGGATCTCAAGCTACCCTTCTGTCCAGAAGGGCCTTTGATGAACTGAATGCAGGAAGGGGAGAGAATTACCAAATTCCTCTCACCTCTCTTCCTGGACAACTGCAGAACTTTGACAGGAAGGAAATTCCCGTCGAGGGGACGGCAGACTTGGACATTAAGATCGGGCGACACAAGTTGAAACACCCGGTCATAATTGTGACTCCAGAGGGCACCCCTTGTTTACTAGGGAATGACCTCCTGAGAAGGTTGTCACCCCTAATAGATTCTGTAAACAAGGTCCTCTGGACCCAGACTAGCCGACCCATAAAATTAAAACAGAGTGTCAACCATGTTAGTTTAAACGGCACCTCCCACATGGTTGAACAAAAATCTGACCAAGTAGAATTTCACTTCCAGAACAACCAGATTCCAGACGTGACAGTATTAGCAGTAGGACAACAGACTGGTGATGGGGGGTCCTCTCTATTTTTTTGAAAATCAACCTTCCTTCCAGTCTAAAGTGGTATTCCACGCTGGAAGGAAACACTCTGAAATTCTATACTAATCCACAATCAGAAACTCCCACTCCTATAGTCCAGAAAGATGTGAAATCAGCTCAGAGCCTGGCTGATATTCAGCAAATTGGAGAGCAGTTGTTCATCCCTGTTCAGTTAAATGATGGGAAGGACTCTGTTCTCGCTCGAGTGTGTGTGAACAACGGTAAGAGCTTCATCAGCGAAGCCATGTTCCGCCAACTCCCAAAAGATCCAGCCATTCCCACATTCAAACTGATAGACAAATGGGAAATGGACATGGAAGCGCCTAATTCCAAACATCTCCTGCCAAGCAGGTGTATGCTCAAAATCTCCATTGGCAACAAGAGCATAGTCCATAATTGTTGGGTCGTGCGAGACGTCCCTGCCGCCTTTTACTTAGGCAGTGACATTCTCAATCGCTTTGCCATTAGTTTGGACCTAATAAACTTCAAAGCTTGGTCCCGATTAGCGGATAATCCCATGGGCTTTGATGATCCAGAAAAAGCATTTAGGTCAGCTCAATTGCTACCTTATGCAGTTGAAATTCAGATTAAAGAGGAAGTCACCATCCCAGAAAGGACCCGACAATTCTCCCTGGAAGTGAAAGCTAAAAGAGGACAATATTTGCAAAACCCTGATGCTTACATACATCTAAATGCTTCTCTCCAACAGCAAGGGTTGGGGGTAAACCCAACACCATTAGTCAACATAGAACATGACACCATTCCAATAGAGGTGGATAACAGCGACTTAAAGAGTATTACTCTAGCCGCAGGCACCATTATTGGAATGGCGGTTGATGACCGACATTTTTCCATAGACTTAGGTAATGAACTGTTAGGGCCAATCCCCAAGGACTGTTTTGACAGTGACAGGGATGACAATACAACACCAGACAGGATTTTTACCCGGCATGGGGGGAACTTCCTGGTGTACACTTCTTGCCCTTATGGTAAGGAAGATGTGACTTGTGACTTCAGGAGGGATGAGGTGATTTTCCAGGTCCATGAGGGCTACCTTTCCCACCTGAAGCCTCCAGTCCAAATCAGCACTCTGGCCAGGGACTTCTCCACCCAGCTGGAGGAGGCCGCTGAGATAGCCAAACCAGAAGTCTTTCCAGGCTTCAGGCAGATGGTGGAAGAGAGAGTCAACCTAGCTGATGCCTGTGTGACTCTGGAAAAAAGTAAAAGTTGAAACAAGTTTTCTTGGATTTCCAAGATCTCTTTGCGGTAGACTCATATGACTGTGGCCGCACCGACATCCACACAACAACAATCCCCACGGACCTTGGCATGACTCCTGTGTTTGTGAAGCAATATCGCTTGCCTCTCGCATCAATGGAGTCCCTTACTGAAATAATTAAGAACCTTGAGTCCAGGGGAATAATCCGTCCCATCCACAGCACCTGCAATAATCCGGTGCTGGGAATATTAAAGCCAAACGGCCAGTGGAGACTCTGTGCCGACCTCAGGGAGCTCAACAAACGGGTCCATACTTCCCGATGGCCTCTGCCCTACATTGACCAAGGGCTGGCTCAGATTCAGGGGTCACAGGTATTCACTGCAATAGACCTGACCAATGGATACTGGACCGTGCCTGTCAGCAGGGAGGACCAATACAAACTGGCTTTTACCTTTGGGGGCCAGCAGTATACATGGACCCGGACTCCCTTCGGATACCTCAACTCCGGCAATGAATTCAACATTTTTCTACATAAGGCTATGCCCGACCTGGGTGCGAGGGGTAACCTGGCTTATGTAGATGATGTCCTCATCAAAAGTTCATCTGTGGAGGAACACATAGCGGAGATCCGTTATGTTCTGACGCAGTTGAGGGCCGCCGGAGCAAAACTTTCCTTTCAGAAAGCACAGTGGTGTAGAACCCGTGTTAATTTCTTGGGGCATGAGATTACTCCTCAGGGTCTCTGTCCCCAGGAAAAGAAAGTGGAAGCACTTCAGAAACTGAAAGACCCCACAACTCTGTGGGAACTAAGGAGCCTCCTTGGACTGACTAATTACAGCAGAAAGTTCATTGAGGGCTACACAGAGATCACCAGACCCCTGATTCATCTCCTGAAGGGGGGGGTCAAGTGGGAATGGGGTCCAGAACAATGCGAGGCAGTAAGACAACTCAAAAGAAGCCTCTCACAAGCGCCTTGCCTAGCTTACCCTGTTAGAAACAAGGAGTTCTTCCTGGAGACGGGGTTCTCTAATACGTGCTTGACGGCAGTATTATACCAAAAGCATGACAAGGTCAATAAAGTAATCTCCTATGCAAGCAAAACTTTATCCTCTGTGGAGGAAAAATTCAACGATTGTGAGAAGGCACTCCTGGCAACGGTGTGGGCATTGAAGAATTACCGCCCGTTTATCCAGGGGGAACACATCATAGTGGAGACTCCACACCAGCCTCTGCAATATCTCCAAAGTGACAGAATCCGGGCCGGAAATGTGAGTAATTCCCGAATTACTTCCTGGATTCTGTCAATGCAAGGCTTTCCTGTGGAGGTCAGATATGGCCAAAACAAGAAGAGTCCCCTCGCGCAAGGTCTGGCTGAATTGCATGATTGTGCCAGAGAAAACTGTCTCAAGGACGAAAGTCTAAAAATCAAGGACAACATGGAGGCATACCTTAATTCCCCACACCAAGTCTTTGAAGAGGACAAGTGTGAGGGAATGCCCACTGTCTATGTGGATGGATGCTCTTACCATGTTGACAACAACGGGGAGAAAGAACTGGTGGCCGGCGTAGGGAATGCATGGGTGAATGAGTCCCCAGAACCCTCCGCTGGATACAAAATTGGTCCCCGAAGTAGTCAGGTGGCAGAATTGATGGCTGTGCATCAGGCCATCCTCACTGCTGTCCAGCATCAACTCCGCGAACTGGTCATAATCACAGATTCGGATTATGTACGGAACGGGTTCGTGGAGCACCTGGTTAATTGGAAAACCAGAGGCATGTTATGTGCTAACAACAAACCCTTGAAACATGGGAAGTTGATCCAAAACATTGATGATCTGGTCACCTCGAATGAGATGACCATCTATTGGAAAAAGATCAAGGGTCATTCCAAAGTAGTGGGACCAGACAAAACTGGAAATGACTTAGCTGATCATCTGGCCAAAACCGGGGCCATCCAAGGGGATCTAATTGAGATTGAGTCCCTGTTGGGGGAAATCCAGGTCACTGCTATCACTAGGTCCCAGACAAATGCTCACAACGACCTTTCAATTGCACAGTGGAGTAAGGAGACCCCTGATGCTGATTTGATTACCGCTCAGAAGGGGGATCCAATTATTGGTAAGTTTTACCAGCACCTTGAGGACCCTGAGAACTTTCCCCTGACGGATACCGATTACATTGGGAAAGAGGACCTAAGAGTGTTGATGAAATGTCCAAAAATGTTCCGAATCCAAGACGGTTTGCTGGTAAGGAAATCCAAAGCTGGCCACGATCAGTGGGTGGTTCCTACCTCATTCCGAAGCCTGATGTTAAGTCACGCCCATGATGCGGCCACCGCCGGTCATAGGGGGTTTCACACAACATTGGAAATCTTAAGAGAGGTTGCATACTGGCCACACATGGGGCAGGACCTCGACCAATACTTGAAGGGGTGTCTTGTGTGTGCACAATTTCAGCCATCCTCCCTCACGCACCGTGCGCCTCTCCAAAAGCGGGGGATGACACTGCCATGGTCAGATTTACAAATCGACTTTGTAGGCCCCGTGATTCGCTCGGCTAGGGGGAATAAGTACATGTTGACTGTGACATGCTTGTTTACCAAGTGGGTGGAATGTCTCCCAGCCCCAAATTGCAAGGCAGAAACGGCAGCTGCCCTGATGATTAACCACATCTTTTCCCGTTTTGGTCTACCTCAAAGGATTGAGTCAGACAGAGGTAGCCACTTCACCAGTGAAGTGATGACAAAGATGTGGGAGATACTGGGGGTCAAAAGGAAGTTGCATATTGCTTACAGGCCAGCTTCTTCTGGAGCAGTGGAACGCTACAACCGAACCATTGTGAGCATCTTAAAAAAGTTTGTGGCAGATTCTGGGCCAAGTTGGGATATCCGATTACCTCTGGTCCTAATGGCCATCAGATCTACCCCTTCATCTGCAACCAAAATGTCACCATTTGAGTTGATGACTGGGCGCAAGATGGTGCTTCCTCAGCATTTGCTCTACAGGACCCAAGAGCAGACACTGATAAATGCCTCCACTACTCATGAGTATGTGGAGAATTTAAGGAAACACCTTCAACATGCTTTTGCTTATGCTCAGCGGAATCTAGAAAGATCGGCTGATAGCATGAAGACCCATTATGACCTGAAAACTTCCAGGAAGGAATATCAGGTGGGAGACCGGGTCTATCTATACAACTTCCAAAGGAACCAGGCCAAGCAGCGCAAATTTTTGCCTACATGGAAGGGACCCTATGAGATCATCGACAAGATCTCCCCTGTGGCCTACAAAATCCACATCCCCAAAGGTCCTTTGGCAGCGGGGGAAGACAAGTGGGTCCACATAAACCAGTTGAAATGTTGCCATCCCAGGCACACTCTGCAACAACTGGAGGAATCCTCTGGAATCCTAGCGGGTACTGTCTGAGACTAATTCAGTTCCAACCATAAAACATACAACATCTAGTCTCTAAAATATTGTGATTTGCATGAAACTGTATCTTAGTTATACTGTTTTTTTTCAAAATAAGAATGTAATGTTTCGTTATGATGAAATGCATATGCTGCCCCACTATCTCAACAGTGGTGGAAAAATGTCTATGAATAGGTATTGCCGCTCTTCCTTTGTCGTCCTAGGAGAAAGAAAACCTGGAGACGGGCCAAGGAGGATGATCCGGAGACGGGAACGAAGATCCAATGGGCCCGGGGTACCGCCCAATATTCCCATCAGGACCGGCGAGGAGAACCGATCGATCAGTACCGGATGGAGGAAAAGATGCTGAACTGTGCCATCTACCGGAAGAAGATGAGAACTACATCCCAGATCTTGCGGGTCCCACCAGTGAAGGATCAGATGGCCACCGCAAGAGGGGGGGCTTGTGGGATGTATTTACCCATGCATCCGAGCCCTACCTCAAAACTGTGCAGTACTGGCATTGAAAACATCATAATGGCCAGAGCTCCCCAGAAAATGCACAGGAAAATCCCATTTTGCCTATATTGTTCAGAGGGGCAATGCTGGTTGCCAAAAGCAAACCCATAACTGTTGGGAATTCATTTTTATTGAATGTCAAATATGGCAAAATCATGGGCACAGAATTACTTTACTGCAGAAACACACCAATGCCATGTCCTGAACATGGACAATATACTCCATGCAATATCACTTGCTGAAATGAATCAATCTAAAAAAAATCCCAAGGATGGATGCAGTAACCACAAAATCCTGAGGGTGGCGCTGGCGGTCTAAACTCTGACAGGAGAGCTGTCTTGCAAAACTGTCTAGTGCAAAGAAAGGGGTCTTATTCCATTAAAAGTTCAAAGGGGTTGCCTGTCCTGAGAACTCTTGACACTTCAGAACTCAACACAAGAAGCCAGGAAATCACAGGGTTCTGTTAATTAAATGCAAAGTGGCTCCCTGGCCTCCTGATCTCAGCTTCCCAGAGACCACACAATGGCCCCTCTCCTCTGAAAGGAATATGTTGATTTTTACTGTTTCCTGTCAACAAAGGCCTGCCTGCCCAGAGGATGCATGTGACTGACCCACCCAAGTCTTGGAGGCGGACTCCAACACTCTGAGGACTGAATTGAAAGTAAAATATATATTTTACAAAAACACTGATAACTCTTTGTAATCAAATGACAGAAATGTATAACTTTGAGAGACTTAATTTAAAAAATGTACCTTTAATTCAAGCCCAAACTCCAAATTGTGGGATATTCTGGGACAAAACCCTGCTGTTTATTAATATTACAGACTCCCTGTTTCAGCTAGACAAACGAAAATGCATTGGTATGTGGGTAGATATGTGAGGAACACTTGTATAAAATTTATTGAAGATCCAATGTTGTTTAGCACATTAAAAAGTGCTAAAAGTTGCCATTTTTGAATGCAAGCTCTTAGAAACAGCAGATTTGGGACAGAGTATACCTCATGTGATATGTGACATGGGTATGTAATTTCAAACAACTGTGTAACTGTGAAATATGTATTTTGATCATATATAGATTTGGGTGCACAGATGACAGGGGAGTTTTTTCAAGAGATCATAAATGGCTGACATCACTCTGACACAACTTAGCTCCCCCAATCAGGGGAGAAATGAAAGCTGGACAAGTGAGAGGGGCAAGTTTAGTTATGACCAACACACACACCCACTTGCAGAACATATAAATGGACCACTGAAACTTAGGTAGAGACATTCATTTCCATCTGCAGCGGGACGCTCTGCCGGAAAAATCCATACTTACCTCCATCAACCTTCAAGGAGCCAACACTTAGACTCCAAGATAAACAGAGACTACAGAACCTTAACCAAAAAGGCCACTGCCAGCAAGAGTATTTGTCAACAGGCCTGAAAATCTTTTTGCAACTGAACTCTTCAGACAGCCGGCTGACGCCGTCTGAATTTTGCCAAGAACTTTTGCAAGAACCCGGTGACAGAAATATCCAAAGAGAAGGCAGGACCCGACCCAGAGAACCGGTGCCTAGCAGAGACCAGGCCATTGTATCCAGAGTGCTGACCCCGATGCTGTGAGCAGTTACAGAGGCCAGGCGCTGTGAGCGGAACTCGGGAAGACCTGACCAGACTGAAGTCCGTGACCAAGTCACTTTCCGGTTCAAAATCTCTTGTGAGTACTCAGCAAAACTCAGAACACATCTCTTAGTTAAAATAATATAATCCAAGCTATTTTAATCTAAGTAGAACTGCCTCCTAACTGTCACCTGTCATTTGTAAAGCTGTCACCTGTGATTTGCTAGTTGCAAGCTGCACTTGTCTTTTTGAACTTTAAAATTTCAAATCTGAAAAACGACCTTTATTCAATCGCTCATATCTCCGCGACCGTTTGTGCTAGAGACTTGCAGTAACTTTCATCTGAAAGCTTAGAATCTTAGCTTTTAATCGCACCAAGAACCACAGCCCTTATAGTTTTACCGCAATCGCGGAACACGCATTCGCGAATTTGGCCGCGATTTGCAAATTTCTTCACGTGTAAAAATCTGCTGCTGCTTGCCTTCCAATTGCCAGAAATGTGTTTAACCTGCTAGTTACACCCTAGATCCTTGCTAGTGTGAGCCTGGACTAATATTAACTTGATTTCACTCACCCTGAACCTCCTAGAGGGAATTAAAAGCATTTTAACATATTTTCACTCCATTGCCAGCACATATCAAAGCATTTTGCCTGTGTTTTCAACTTCTGTAGTCTAAGTTGCTGGGTGAACTGAATTACATTTGAATTGCATTTCTGAGAATTGTGTGCCTTCCTTCCATTTCCTTGCATTGCATAAAAGGGGGGGTGAATTGTCCAAGAAAGTGATTACATTGTCTTTTGCTGAAATCCTATCAAGTTATTTTCTGTACTGCATTTCATTCCACATTGCATCCATTTGAAACCATAAAAGTATTGTTGCTATCTTATCCATTTCATGTCAACTCCTTAGTGATTATCAAGAAGTGTGCTAGTGCCAGATTCTCTGTTGTTAATCTTTATCATATCAGATTAAGTGTGCTATTCAATTATTAATTTATTCTAAAGTGTGATATATATATCTATTGTTTAAATTATCAATTAAACCTTTAACTTGCAAAACAGAACTACTTCTTGGCTCAGTGGGGTCAGGGTTATTCAAAGAGAGGGGTGTTATATAGGGGTAGTCATCCAGAACGCATGAACTGGACATAAAGATATATCAATAAGGGTTTTCATTCAGTATTCTAGACTAGGCGTTGACTTGGCTGTAGTGCTGAATTGAATCCTCTTACAGTAGGCATACACTAACAAGATAGAGGAGCAGAGACACCAACTATGTTCTTTTGTATGGTCATGTGGTCGTGTGGTTGCATGCATTATCCTTTTGAAGAATGCACCATCAAATCCCATTTGTCACTTCACCCCCTGCTGCCCTTGCCCTGATTTTGTTGACTTTCCCGTGCTTTCCCTTTCTCATGTCTCTAATGCAATTCAACCCAGAAATAAACATGTCCCCAGCTGAGCAGTCTCTCAATCAGTCAGTGTGCAATATATCATGCAGACTGCAGAAGATGCCATCGTGAATTGTGACATCATGAGATGCAGTTACAAGTAGAAAGTCCAGGAGTATGAAATGGAAAAGCCTGACATCATGCTATGGGTGGCTACATCATGACATGCAGTTACAAATAGAAAGTCCAGGAGCATGAAATGGAAAAGCCTGACCTCATTTTACAGGCGGCTACATCAAGACATGCAGTTACAAATAGAAAGTACAGGAGTATGAAATGGAAAAGCCCGACCTCATGTTACGGGAGGCTACATCATGACATGCAGTTACAAGCAAGTAGAAAGTCCAGGAGTATGAAATGGAAAAGCCCTAGCTCATGCTATGGGTGGCTACATCATGACATGCAGTTACAAATAGAAAGTCCAGAAGCATGACATGAAAAAGCCCAACCTCATGTTACGGGCGGCTACATCACGACATGCAGTCACAAATAAAAAGTACAGGAGCATGAAATGGAAAAGCTTGACATCATGTTATGGGAGGCTGCATCATGACATGCAGTTACAAGCAAGTAGAAAGTCCAGGAGCATGAAATGGAAAAGCCCTACCTCATGCTATGGGTGGCTACATCATGACATGCAGTTACAAATAGAAAGTCCAGGAGCATGAAATGGAAAAGCCTGACCTCATTTTACAGGCGGCTACATCACGACATGCAGTTACAAATAGAAAGTCCAGGAGCATAACATGAAAAAGCCTGACCTCATGTTACATCGTGACATGCAGTTACAAATAGAATGTGCAGGAGCATGACATGAAAAAGCCTGAGCTCATGTTACAGGCGGCTACATCATGACATGCAGTTACAAGCAAGTAGAAAGTCCAGGAGTATGAAATGGAAAAGCCCTACCTCATGCTATGGGCGGCTACATCATGACATGCAATTACAAATAGAAAGTCCATGAGTATGACATGGAAAAGCCTGAGCTCATGTTACGAGTGGCTACATCACAACATGCAGTTACAAATAGAATGTCCAGGAGCATGAAATGGAAAAGCCCGACCTCATGTTACGGGAGGCTACATCATGACATGCAGTTACAAGCAAGTAGAAAGTCCAGGAGGATGAAAAGGAAAAGCCCTACCTCATGCTATGGGTGGCTACATAATGACATGCAGTTACAAATAGAATATCCAGGAACATGACATGAAAAAGCCCAACCTCATGTTACGGGCGGCTACATCACGACATGCAGTTACAAATAGAAAGTACGGGATCATGAAATGGAAAAGCCTGACCTCATGTTACCGGAGGCTACATCATGACATGCAGGTACAAGCAAGTAGAAAGTCCAGGAGTATGAAATGGAAAAGCCCTACCTCATGTTACGGGTGGCTACATCATGACATGCAGTTACAAAGAGAAAGTCCAGGAGCATGAAATGGAAAAGCCTGACCTCATTTTACAGGTGGCTACATCGTGACATGCAGTTACGAATAGAAAGTGCAGGAGCATGACCTGAAAAAGCCTGACCTCATTTTATAGACGGCTACATCACGACATGCAATTACAAATAGAAAGTCCATGAGTATAACATGGAAAAGCCTGAGCTCATGTTACGGGTGGCTACATCATGACATGCAGTTACAAATAGAAAGTCCAGGAGCATGACATAGAAAAGCCTGACCTCATGTTACGGGTGGCTACATCCCGACATGCAGTTACAAATAGAAAGTCCAGGAGCATGAAATGGAAAAGCCTGACCTCATTTTACAGGCGGCTACATCACGACATGCAGTTACAAATAGAAAGTCCAGGAGCATGACATGAAAAAGCCCGACCTCATGTTACAGGTGGCTACATCGTGACATGCAGTTACAAATAAAAAGTGCAGGAGCATGACCTGAAAAAGCCTGACCTCATTTTATAGACGGCTACATCACGACATGCAATTACAAATAGAAAGTCCATGAGTATAACATAGAAAAGCCTGACCTCATGTTACGGGTGGCTACATCCCGACATGCAGTTACAAATAGAAAGTCCAGGAGCATGAAATGGAAAAGCCTGACCTCATGTTACGGGTGGCTACATCACGACATGCAGTTACAAATAGAAAGTCCAGGGGCATGACATGCCGACCTCATGTTACGGGCGGCTACATCACGACATGCAGTTACAAGCAAGTAGAAAGTCCAGGAGTATGAAATGGAAAAGCCCTACCTCATGCTATGGGCGGCTACATCATGACATGCAGTTACAAATAGAAAGTCGAGGAGCATGAAATGGAAAAGCCTGACCTCATGTTACGGGCGGCTACATCATGACATGCATTTACATATAGAAAGTCCACGAGCATGAAATGGAAAAGCCCAACCTCATGTTACGGGCGGCTACATCAAGACATGCAGTTACAAGCAAGGAGAAAGTCCAGGAGTATGAAATGGAAAAGCCCTACCTCATGCTATGGGCGGCCATATCATGACATGCAGTTACAAATAGAAAGTCGAGGAGCATGAAATGGAAAAGCCTGACCTCATGCTACGGGCGGCTACATCATGACATGCATTTACATATAGAAAGTCCACGAGCATGAAATGGAAAAGACCAACCTCATGTTACGGGGGGCTACATCACGACATGCAGTTACAAATAGAAAGTCCAGGAGCATGACATGGAAAAGCCTGACCTCATGTTACCGGAGGCTACATCATGACATGCAGTTACAAATAGAAAGTCCAGGAGCATGACATGGAAAAGCCTGACGTCATGTTACGCGCGGCTACATCACGACATGCAGTTACAAATAGAAAGTCCAGGAGCATGACATGGAAAAGTCTGACCTCATGTACGGGAGGCTACATCATGACATGCAGTTACAAATAGAAAGTCCAAGAGCATGAAATGGAAAAGCCCAACCTCGTGTTACGGGTGGCTACATCACGACATGCAGTTACAAATAGAAAGTCGAAGGGGCATGACATGCCGACCTCATGTTACGGGCGGCTACATCACGACATGCAGTTACAAGCAAGTAGAAAGTCCAGGAGTATGAAATGGAAAAGCCCTACCTCATGCTATGGGCGGCTACATCATGACATGCAGTTACAAATAGAAAGTCGAGGAGCATGAAATGGAAAAGCCTGACCTCATGTTACGGGCGGCTACATCATGACATGCATTTACATATAGAAAGTCCACGAGCATGAAATGGAAAAGCCCAACCTCATGTTACGGGCGGCTACATCAAGACATGCAGTTACAAGCAAGGAGAAAGTCCAGGAGTATGAAATGGAAAAGCCCTACCTCATGCTATGGGCGGCTATATCATGACATGCAGTTACAAATAGAAAGTCCAAGAGCATGAAATGGAAAAGCCCAACCTCGTGTTACGGGGGGCTACATCAAGACATGCAGTTACAAATAGAAAGTCCAAGAGCATGAAATGGAAAAGCCCAACCTCGTGTTACGGGGGCTACATCAAGACATGCAGTTACAAATAGAAAGTCCAGGAGCATGACATGAAAAAGCCTGACGTCATGTTATGGGCGGCTACATACGACATGCAGTTACAAATAGAAAGTCCAGGAGCACGACATGGAAAAGCCCAACCTCATGTTACGGGCAGCTACATCAAGACATGCAGTTATAAATAGAAAGTCCAGGAGCATGACATGGAAAAGCCTGAGCTCATGTTTTGGGTGGCTACACCATGACATGCAGTTACAAATAGACAGACCAGGAGCATGAAGTGGAACAAGTCCAACCTCATGTTACAGAGGCTGCATCAGATAATGTGATGATAAGTGGGCTGGGTTAGGGAAGATGTGGTAAACGAATAAGTGCCATTGATGTGGTAGAGAGAAAGGGGGGCTAAGAGGGCAGATCACGTTAGTAATATAAGGGTAGAATGTCATAATGCAATCATAGGGCCAATCAAATTAAAATGATGCAAGCAGTACAGTGTAGTGACTGAACATAAAATGCAGGATGCCATTAGTTTCAGAACACATCTCAAGACAGAAATACATCTAGATTCAAAATAGAGCTAGGGTCAGAAATACATCTAGATTCAAGACACAGCTAGGGTCAGAAATACATCTAGATTCAAGACACATCCAGTGACAGAAATACATTTAGATTCAAGACACAGCTAGGTTCAGAAATACATCTAGATTCAAGACACAGCTAGGGTCAGAAGTACAGGTAGATTCAAGACACAGCTAGGGTCAGAAATACCTCTATATTCAAGACACAGCTAGGGTCAGAAATACATCTAGATTCAAGACACATCCAGCGACAGAAATACATCTAGGATCAAGACACAGCTAGGTTCAGAAATACATCTAGATTCAAGACACAGCTAGGGTCAGTAATACAACTGGATTCAAGACACATCCAGCAACATAAATGCATCTAGATTCAAGACACAGCTAGGTTCAGAAATACATCTAGATTCAAGACACAGCTAGGGTCAGAAGTACAGGTAGATTCAAGACACAGCTATTTTCAGAAATACATCTAGATTCAAGACACAGCTAGGGTCAGAAATACATCTAGATTCAAGGCACAGCTAGGGTCAGAAATACATCTATATTCAAGACACAGCTAGGGTCAGAAATACATCTAGATTCAAGACACATCCAGCGACAGAAATACATCTAGGATCAAGACACAGCTAGGTTCAGAAATACATCTAGATTCAAGACACAGCTAGGGTCAGTAATACAACTGGATTCAAGACACATCCAGCAACATAAATGCATCTAGATTCAAGACACAGCTAGGGTCAGAAATACATCTATATTCAAGAAACAGCTAGGGTCAGAAATACAACTAGATTCAAGACACAGCTAGGTTCAGAAGTACATCTAGATTCAAGACACAGCTAGGGTCCGTAATACAACTAATACAAGACACATCCAGCAACAGAAATACATGTAGATTCAAGACACATCTAGCGTCAGAAATACATCTAGATTCAAGGCACAGCTAGGGTCAGAAAAACATCTTGATTCAAGACACAGCTAGTGTCGGAAATACAGCTAGATTCAAGACACAGCTATGTTCAGAAATACATCTAGATTCAAGACACAGCTAGGGTCAGAAACACATCTAGATTTAAGACACAGCTAGGGTCAGAAATACATCTAGATTCAAGACACAGATAGGGTCAGTAATACAACTAGATTCAAGACACATCCAGTGACAGAAACACATCTATATTCAAGACGCAGCTAGTAATAGGTGAGGGCACTATGCACACGCGGACTGTAGGCATAGGATACAGGGTGAGAAGAAGAGGGAAGTGAAGGCAAAGTGGACAGAGAATTATGACAGAGAATAATATGACGTGCAATGTCCTTATGTAAAGTTGGGGTTATTTTCTCCCCTACATTTCACATCATCGGTGCTGTCACAGAGGGCTGTTAGTACCAGAATGATCTGCATGCATTTATAGAACGCTGACAGTCGCTGATTTAAAAGCCCCAGCATGATACAGGGGGCAGGGGCAAGCTATGATATGACAATGCATTATTACTGCTATAACCAGGATTCCACTGGGGCACGTCTGTAATCAGTGACAGACTCTTCATGAAAGCCCAATATTCACAGTGAGAGCCAAATGCACTTGCCTCTCCCCTGCAGCTTTCGGTGCCGTCGCAGAACTCAGAAAAGGTAAAAGTGCAATTGGCACAAAAGCAAACATTGGCCTAGTGGAAAACGGACTATGGCTGGGGCAAATCTTGCAGCGGTGCAAAAATGCATTGAAAGCTGAACACCCTCATGTTAAATGGGGCGGATTGAGACATGGCAATGTACATGTGAGGCGTGATGCATTCAAGCGAATTATGTGAATTATAAGTCTAAATCTAACTCTCTTATTGTTTATGCAATGACACATGTGTCTGTGCACCTGATGCCTGCAGGAATCTTTCATTTCTAAATAGTACTTCTCACCGCTGGCTTTCCCATTGAAAACAGGCAAAGACTGGCATATAATTCAGTATAGATGTGCTAAATAACATTAAAGGACAGAAACACATTACTTACCAATTGCTGTGGAGCACATACCAAGAGTATGTGTACGTTAACAATGAAAACATTGAATTACGGGTCCATCTCACTTAGGGTTTTACTCAAACAAGCTGGCAAGATATCCCGATGTTTCCAGCAGTAATGTAAAAAGGAAGAAATAGAGGGAGAGAAAGTCCAAAGCCTTCGAGAAAGTGAGGATAGATGCTCACCAAGGTGACGCTGAGTGCATGCCATGTTGAATTTAAGCTTGCAAATGTGTGTGCACACTTCATGAACACATTGTTTGCATTGGTAATGTAGAGGCTTGAAAATTGGAAATGAAAATGGAAGCAGTGTGGATCATATGTATTTTTTTTTATTGTTCTTTTTGTAACAAGATTAATAGTTTGGTTTCTAAGACCAGATCTGGGATTTGAACCGTTGTTGCTCTACGAGGTCTTGCATCCAAGACCAGAAATTTTCCCCTGTGCAATCCACCGTTCACAACATGTTCTCCACCAACTCCCACCCACTAGATAATATAATTCATGAAACACCTAATAAACATGTTAAACAGCTGCATAGTGGTAAAACCTTGTCTCACATCACCAAACGTGGGTGATGGTCAAGCCAAAGAAAAAGCAAAAACGAATTGAAGAATTTGTGTCCCCGATGCCTACACGTGATGGCAGGAAAGTATCAGCACCAGCAGATCTAATGTCAGGTGCTGGAGAGGTGAAAGGTTCTGAGCACCACTTCCTTATAGCTTAAATAAAGATCATGACTGCCAGAGTGGGGGAACATGAAGGACGTATCAGAAGTCACGATACAAGCCCTGAGGGGCTTTAAGATAAATGCACAAGGTCCAATGTAGTAATTGATGGATATAATACCTAGCAATATTCTACCTGGGGCAAAGCTGTTTAAGCTTTTTTCTGGTGGAGACGGCACACCTGACATTCGACCCCCAAACCCTCCTTGCGGAGCATTCCAGTCGATCATTGCGAGTATCTTAAATAATAAGGGTAGAGATTCCACTCTCCCTGAAAGATCCAATGCAATAGCAACTGCGTCAGCTTTTACCTTGACTTAATGTTGGTGGCATGGCTAGCCAGAAAGTCGTTTGGAAGAATCAAGAAGCTTTTCAGAGAATATGGATCCTATTATGCCAAGCTGCACCCCACTAGGCTGTGGTCAGCAGTGTATGATATTTTGTATTTTTACAGGCTGTGAGGGAGGCATGGTATCAGACGTAGATGACACACGTAGATGACACAAGAGCTGCACGTTTCAAAAGTTGTATTGATGGTTTAATGGGGTTGGAAAACTTGGATGGAAGTATTCTCGACCATCAAACAAAAAGAAGATAATGTTTTAGCCAGTCCTTACTTAAAACAAAATGGCCTATACTAATAAACCTAATGCCTGCCCTATTTCTAATACAATAAATGTGTAAAGGGAATGTGAAATGCAAAAAGGAAAAATATGTGTGCAAAAGAAATGTCAGTATGGCTGAGTAAATGTCCTTCCCTATTTTTTGTAGCATTGGCTAAGGTGGCACACATGGATCTTCGGACGCACTCTGGCTTCGGACACAAGGATGCAGTTTGTTTAGTGGACTAGGGCCCACTTGGCCTTCCACAAGATGTTACTAGTTTATCCACAGGACCTCTCGGCTTTCTCTCACTCCAGCCCATATCACCATTTAGCTTGTAATACAGTTCAACAAAAGTTTGTTTCCTTCTGATTACTACAATTCAGTACAGGTTTTCCTCCGCCGGGCGCAACCCTTTCAATCACAATTTATAGGGGTTCCCTTCACCAAACTTCAATCACACTTTCATAGGCTTCCCTCCGTCAGGCTCAAGTCTCCTATCACTTTCTTTCAGCTGTCAAAGACTTACAAAACTGCAAGGCTTTTGCTCTTCCTTCGGCATAATCACTTCGACTTTCCTCAAATGCTACATTTTCCGTCCTACACCAAGGACTCTCGGTAAATGTAGTTTTGAGCACTGTACTTACTTCAAAGTTCAAAGATATCTCTCAGATCCAGGTTTCCCTTTGCCAAGTTCAAACCTAACAGTTCAACGTCATCCCTCACATCCTGGTTTCCCTCTGCTGGTAATCAAACCTAACAGTAGCTCAAATATTGCATCTTAGTTTCTGTCTCTTCCTGCTGCTTCTAGGGCATCAGACATTTCACAGAGACTTTTGATTGGACAATCTTCTGTCACTGGATACCCTCTATTACTTTGTATCTTTAATTTACAGTTCTTTACAATGCTTTGCTTTCTCTCGTGTCTTATTGAAACATGCACAACCTCATTCCTCGGATACTGTTGCCGTCAAGTTTCATTTATCAGATGACTTTCATTGCTTTCATCAACTCACCAGTTGTGTTAATTAATTTTCTTCTTTAGCGGCTTTGATCCTGAAGTCAAGACTGATAGCACACCTACCGCTGCACCTCCTCAACGCTGCCGTTCACCCCGCAGGGTGTCTGGTATCATAGAAACACAAAAGAGGTTTGTATCTTCTCTCTAGCGGGGCTTCCTTGCGCAACCTTGAAGGCCCTTCAGAGGTAACGATCCCACGCCAGGTTGTCCAAGGTTTCTCCATACCTCGGTTCTCTCTGCTCTGCTTGGTTTGCCCTCACCCTGGAAGAACTGCTCCTTCTTGTGCACCACCTTGCTCCAAAAGTTCAGCCATAAAAAGAATTCTCCGGACTTCAAGTCCCATAATGCAATTTTCTTATTTATATTTGTATCTAGTTTTATATAGCGCCTTAATCCAAGGCGCTGTACAATGAACAACAAAATCAACAATAAACATGGAACAGTAGAAGCAATAACAGTAAACATGTGTCAAACCAGAAAGTCAGCATGTAGAACAATTTACATATGAGAAAGAAGAGGAGATGAGGGGGGTGGAGAAAGAAGCAGGGGGAGAGAGAGTAGTGAGTAAGTGAGTAGTAGGAAGAAGGTATATATAGAAGAGAAGGGAACTTCACCAGATCCCCTAAAACAGCATTATGGTGGTTTTGGGAGCTGCAGGTTTTAAATGTGATGTTTCCTGAGTTCAGGGTCTCACCACCTGCCCCTAAACAGCTTTGGAGTTAGTATCTGACCAAGGAGAGGAACTCTGGCTTGCGCTGCCAGGTAGCCCCATCGCAATACTGCAGCCTTCCCTGTAGTCACGAGCTCAGTATTCGGCAGCCCTTAAGCCTTACAGGGTTCCTCCAGCTGCAGTTCCTTCTTCCTGGCCTCTGTATTTCCACCAGCATTCTCAGCTCACTCAAATTATGCCTGTGTGCTCCACCTTGTATACTGGCTTGGAGAATTAACAGGAGTCAGGTGTGAGTAGTGGTCCAGCCTGCCTGTCTCTGCATGATCTGGTTAATGATAGAAGATGGAGACTTCCCATAGGACTACATGGTACATTGGTTCCTATGGGTAATCCTCATAGCTCCAGTTGTCCTCTTCTTCATCCCAGTGGTTTTGGGAAACACAGTGGGGAGGAATTATGGGAATTGTAGTGTTTCCGAGTGGTGGTATGAGATATGTGTTCACCTTTTCCTGGTTCTCCTATGCCTCCCTTTTATGGTGGTACCTGTTGGAATTGGGGAGTGGGGCTATGGGATAAGATCCACAATGGTGTTTGATAGAAGAGGGAATGTCGGGTAGGGAGGTGTTAAGGAAAGGGGGGCACATGTCTCACCTTGGGATTCCTCCTACCTCTCTGGCCCACTCCCTTGGCCCGAACCCAACAGCAATAGCCCCTCCCTAGCCACCCCCAATGAGGATACCAAGAGGGTTGATAGGAGAAAGCCTCTGGGTGTTTCACAAGCCCCAGGTGAAGTGCCACACTTTGTTGTGAAGTTTATCCTATCATCACAAAGCCTGACCAGAGTGAAGCTGGCAAATGCTCACAGATGCTGAGTGGCAGTGCAGGTTTAGCCTCAGGTGGGTATATGACATATTACATCTGGCAAGAAGGTACTGTTGCACTTCACACCTTCCCATGTCTAGTTGTACAAGTGCATCTTCCCCGGCTACTACACCATTTTATTATAAATGTATATAGGTGTGTGTAATCAGCATACCATACACCATGTGGTGGTCTCCCACTCCATCTCATTCTATATTGCTTTCTCTATCTCTGTCTCACATTTCCTTCGCAGACTAGATACTTCAGGCCTGGAAGCCAGAGGCACAGAAGGATGCACACAAAAGCATGACATGCTATACGTTCAGCTTCTGGGGTCGCAGTATTAAGACAGCGAGGAGAAGATAGCCGGAGGTCACAGAGGTCACAGTACGCAATTGGGGGGGGGGCAAAAACGGGTGGAGGGTTGGGGAGAGGTACACACAGCAGTGGAGGATTAGGGAGAGCACTGGGAGACAGTTGATTACTGCAGAATGTGGCCTTTAAGTCTAGAATCTGCAAAGTTGGCCTTTTTTAACCATGCTTCGGACATCGATCTGTCACATTTATGTTTCATTCCTTCCTTCTCACTCTCTCTCGCTCTCTCCTTCTCTCTCTCTGTCTCTATGTGGGAAAGAGTCCATTTGCTGACCCATGCTTGCCACAGCTGACTACAGCATGACCAGTCAAAAACATGCATACAATTTGAGAGAGAGTGAAGAGTAGGGTGCAGATCCGTTGTGATGCAAAGTAGAATGAGAGTAGCAGTGACAGATCTAATCTCCCTAATGGGCTGGGTCTGGTATTGGGAGTCATATATTCACATTACAATGTGTTTCAGAACAAAGCTAATTTCTAAAACACCTAGAGCAGCCATACATGCATTTTCTGATAGTAGCTTATCATTACAAGCTAGACAGTATGGTACATTACTATTGAATCTTTCAGAAACTGGTCATTATAGACTTGTAGGCAATGCAGAGAAATATTAACTAAGAGGGTTCATGGCTGCTTTCCATAACATCAGTGAGAATGTTGGGAACATAATAAGGGATGCTATGATAATGTGATTGGTTACTAGTGCAGAATTAGAATGAGGAATGAGTGAGGCAGCGAGGCACTCGCCTTAACTGTGCTGGCGGTGGGGTTGCCCAATCTTCCCTGAATGGATCCATTCTTCCCTCATACCAACTCAGCCTCACACTTCCTTTGAGAGCCAGGTCTGCAAGCTGGTCTCCCACTTTCTCCCTGACCATTGACACTATCTACAACCCGCACGGCTCTATCACACTGTTCCTCTCGGAATGGGCAGATTTCTCCTCCTCTCTCTCTCTCAATATAAACTCCTTCTCCTGGTTGACGTCAACATCCACCTTGACTACTCAATCACGGCACCCACTCTCTTCTGTGACCTCTGCACCTTGCTCTCTCTTCCTTTCTCTTCTTGGCTCCTACCCACTCAGCTGGACACACTCTCGATGCCTTCGTCCAGACTGATCTTTTTATCTCCTCTCCACTCATTATCCCACTCTCCTGGTCAGACCATGCTCTCCTCTCCTCTCTGCCATCTGACTGCACCTCCCCCAGTCCTGCCAACCTTGTTCATGAACATCCGTCCAATGTAATGAGTGTCAGTTGCTGCCTTCGCATCTACCTTCATCCCCCTTCTCCCACTGCAGACGCTGCCTCTGACTCTGCTCTCAGCAACTTACATCTTGCCATCACTAATGCCTTTGATACTTTTGTCCCAGTCGTGAGGAACTGCCAGAATCATGCCTCCAACACCTGGTATCACTCCGAATTTGCATCCCTGAAATGCAAGTCACAATCTGTGGAACAGAAGTGGCAGACCTCAGGCTCACCCTCTGACTGTTAAACGAGTCTTCACGAGATCGCTGGTTACCTTTTCTTCCTGTAGACCGTGGAGTTGAGGTTGCCAGTATGTCGGTGTATCTATTGCCGATGAATGGGTAGCGCGAGAAATTAGCCCAATCCCCTCCTGACGATATATGACAGGATGGCACTGGACCAACTCCCAACGCCACGAGTGGCACTTCTCAGTATTTGCGTGACGTCGGGACAGTGTTTCCACTGGCTGAGAAGGCTTGATGAAGACACCGATGATAGCGGAAGCTGAAATCAGGAACATCCAAGAAGGCAGCAAGGCACAGGTACCGGCAGGGCACAAGACAGGTAAAGGAGAAAGGACTGCAAGGACAAGCAGGACAGAAAGGGAAATCCCACTTCCTAGTAGAAGAGAGTTAATCTAGGAACCCAGACAGGACCTCCCCTACCCTAAACCAGGAGGCAGGCAAAGACCCAGCAGAACAGGGAAGCAAAGGTTAGGAGGACCAAGGAGCAAGAAGAGGACAAGGAGAAGAGGCTGGGCTAGGCAGGATAAGGCAAGGCAGGGAATTGGAGGGCTGGGGCACGGGCGCCAGGACTCCAGCAGCGCATACACAGTAACAACCGCGTTGAGACACGTTGTCCCTGTGCATGCGGTGCTCTTTTAAGGCCCGGGATCAAAGCGAGGCTTGGAACGCATGTTCCAACACTGCGCATGCGCGGGACGTCGAATACTGACGATCCGCTCATGCGCAGATCCTCGCAAGATGGCGGCGTCCACGGAGCCTATCCGGACCGCAGGTCGGTATGAGGAAAGATGCCACCGCGGGTACAGCCTCCATGAAGGAGGAGACCGCTGCGGCCGTGGACCCGGGACCCCAGGACAGGTAAGTGGCGCCCGCGAGCGAGCGCGCGGCGTGACACCATACCCCCTCCCGGACAACCCCGGAGCATCGGGTTTCCAAGGATAGGGGAGATAGAAGTCCCGAACCAGGCGTGGTGCATGCACGAATGAGCGCGGTTCCCAAGTGCGATCACAAGCAGGATAACCCTTCCAGCTAACCAGGAGCTGCAGAGCACTCCGCCAAATCCGTGAATCACAGATCTCCTGCACCTCAAATTCAGGGACCCCCCGAACCAAAACCGGGGCAGGACGGGAACAGGTACGACCCATAACATCAGGCACATAGGGCTTCAAAAGGGAGACGTGAAAGACAGGATGAACCCTCCAAGAACGAGGCAGAGACAAACGAAAGGCAACAGAAGAAACACGCCCAATGATGCGAAAGGGACCAAAAAAGCGGGGAGCTAGTTTCACAGGTAAATTGCGTACCGGTAGATTCTTGGAGGACAGCCATACCCTGTCCCCAACATGAAGGACAGGCTCAGGGCTCCGTCTCTTGTCAGCCTGTTCCTTCATACGTGCCTGTGCCACTGCCAAGGTACCGGCCACCAGACGATGTTGATCGCGGATCAGGGACACCAGGGCATCTGCAGATGGTACGGCACTGGAAGATGCAGGACGAACTGGCAGCAGTCTGGGATGAAGACCGGTAGAGCAGAAAAAGGGGCTGAGTCCGGTAGCAGAATGAACAGCATTGTTGTAAGCCGCTTCCGCGGTGTCCAACCATTCCGACCAGTTGTCTTGGGTGGCACTGGCATAACAACGTAGGTATTGCTCAAGGGTCTGATTGGTGCGTTCCGTCTGCCCATTGGTCTGTGGATGATAGCCGGAACTCAGGGCCCGCTGAATGTCCAAATGCCGACACAGTTGGTCCCAAAAAGATGAGATGTATTGAGACCCCCGGTCTGATAGGATCTTCTCCGGAAGACCATGAAGACGATACACCTCGTGTAGAAAACGTTGTGCCATCTGGGAGGCAGCGGGCAGTTTAGGAAAGGGCAAGAAATGAGCAGTCTTGGTGAAACAGTCCACCACCACCATTATACACGTGAAACCACCAGATAGGGGCAGGTCAACGATGAAATCCATGGCGATGGTATGCCAAGGGTACGGAGGCATAGGCGTGGGTTTCAGGAGACCAATGGGCCTTTTGCGAGGAATATTGGTCTGGGCACATACAGGGCAGGAATCCACGTAGTACTTTACCAGTGTGGCCCATCCAGGCCACCAGTACTGCCGTGCAACCAGTTCTTGTGTTGTGCGGACTCCACGGTGACCACAAACGACGGAATCATGGCAATTTTGTAGAACGATCTTCTGGAGCTCCAAGGTGGGAACGTACAGACGATCCTTGAAGAACAACAAGCCGTCACGTTCTCTGATGTCAGCGCGTTTTAGTATCTGTGATTTTGAGGGATCCGTTCGTGTGGCTTCTCTCAACTGTTGGAGCTGGGGAGTCACCATTGATAGAAAATGTTTTGACGCTATCAGAGGCTCCATTCCTTGGCACCTTCAACGTTGTTTTCCAGAGACCGAGACAGGGCGTCAGCCTTAGTATTCTGGGAACGAGGAATGTATGTGACGGTGAAATCAAACTGCGAAAAGAAAAAGGCCCAACGAGCATGACGGGAGGTTCTGCATTGCAAAGAGCGCAGGTACTGCAGATTACGGTGATCTGTGCGAACCACCACCGGGTACCTCCCACCCAGCAAGTGATGTCGCCACTCCTCGAGAGCTGCTTTTATCGCCAGTAATTCCTTTTCTATCACTGCATAGTTTCTCTCGCTCACTGACAATTTCCTTGAGTAGTAAGCCACCGGGTGCTCTGTTCCCGTGATTGCATCTTGCTGTAGTAAGACCGCACCAATTGCGTAGTCCGAAGCGTCTGTTTCAACCACAAACGGCTTTTCATCATCTGGATGTCTAAGAACAGGAGCCGACATGAAGGATCTTTTCAATTCCAGAAATGCCTCCTCGGCCTGCGTGTCCCAGAGAAACGGCACCTTGGTACTGGTCAGGCGGGTTAGACTGTTGGCAAGTTGAGAAAAGCGTGGAATGAAGCGTCGATAAATGTTGGCGAAGCCCAAGAACCTTTGAAGTGACTTCACGCCATGTGGCGGTTTCCATTCTCGTATAGCTTGCAGTTTTGTGGGATCCATCTGCACTCCTGTGCTGCTGATCACATAGCCCAGAAATTCCATGCTTTCCCTATGAAATTGGCATTTTTCTACTTTGGCATACAGGCCGTTATCTGTTAGTCTACGGAGAACTTCCTGGACATGCGCAACGTGTGCAGTACGAGTGTCAGAAAAAACCAGAATGTCATCAAGGTATACCCATACAGATATTCCAATAAGGTCCGAAAAGACATCGTCCATGAACCGCTGGAAGACGGCCGGGGCGTTGCAGAGTCCAAACGGCATCACCCTGTACTCGTAGTGACCAATAGGTGTTTTAAAGGCCGTCTTCCACTCATCTCCCTTCTTAATCCGCACTTCTTAATAGGCCCCTCTTAGATCCAGCTTGGTGAAGATTTGTGCGGATTTCAGGGATTCGATGATGTCCCGGATGAGTGGTAATGGGTACCTGTCTTTCCTCGTGATCTCATTTAGTTGACGATAGTCGATACAAGGGCGCAAAGTGCCCTCTTTCTTCTTGACGAAGAATAATGGGAATCCTGCAGGGGACTTGGACGGCACTATGTAGCCCTTGTTGAGGCAATCCGTAATGTACTCCTGTAGGACGCCTTTCTCGAGTTGAGTCAACGAATAGATCTTGCCGTGTGGAATGACCGCATCAGGCAGGATGTCAATGGAACAATCAAAATGCCGGTGGGGCGGTAATGGTATGTCCTCAGGCTTGGAGAACGCCTTGTGGTATCCAGCATATTCTTGAGATACCAACTGAGTGGCACATAAACGGGCAGATACGTCAGCAGGATTGAGGAACTCCAAAATTGCAGGAAAGGTTTTGTGAAGTCCACAGTCCCGAGGACAACGTGTCGAAGAGAACACCAGGGAACGAGCGGTCCAGTCGACCTGAGGGTTGTGATATAACAGCCAAGGTAAGCCCAGCACCACCGGAAAAGAGGGAGACTTGATGACATCCAATGAAATCCGTTCGAGATGCCCTTCCACAGAGAGCCACAAGGGATCGGACTGTTGGCAGACTGGACCAGAAGACAAAGCAGAACCATCGATCACCTCGACCACTGTTGGTCGTTCCTTGTAATGTAAACGGATCCCATTGGCAATTGCGAACGAGGCATCGATGTAGTTGCCGGATGCTCCACAATCCAGAAGGGCCCAGGTTTTCATACACTTCCCTAGCCAGGCAACACCGACTTTCAGGATCAACAAGGGTACCGGGTTCATAGGAGGAAGGTCAGATTCAGAAAGGCGGCCCGCTGCTGCCTTCGCCTCAAACAACGGGCCTGTTAGTTTTCCTGTTTCTTCAGAGGGCGTAGCGGACAGGTGCCCAGAAAATGGCCAGAACCACCGCAATACAAGCACAGGTTTTGCTGCCTTCTTCTTTTCTTTTCGGTCTCGGAGAACGGGCCTCGGATGGCACCCAACTGCATGGGTTCTGGACCCGTATCGGTAGGGACAGCTGGCCCGGGGTTCTGTACTGGAAGGACCGGTTGATACCTGTCAAATCTGCGACGTTCACTCTGTCGTTCAGCTAACCTGTGGTCAATGCGTAAGACTTGTTCCACCAATGCAGGCAACGTTTCTGGCTCCGGGATGTGCAGCAATTCGTCTTTGTACTCTTCTCGAAGTCCCCGACGAAACAGGGTTTTTTGAGTGATTTCGGGCCATTGTGAATCGGTTGCTAATTGTCGAAACCGACTGATGTAGTGGATTATGTCAACTGACCCTTGTTTGATCTCCATTAATTGATTCTGGGCCATGGCTGCCAAATTGGGCGGTTTAAAGACGTCCAAAAAGGCTTTCTCGAAGGCAGCGAAATCACCCAACAGAGGACTGTTGGTAGAGACCAAAGGTGCGGCCCAAGCAAGTGCATTGCCGGTTAGGTTTCCAAGGATATACCCGATCTTGGCCTTGTCTTGACCAAAATGACTTGACCTGAACTGGAAATGGATCCGACAGTGTTTACAGAACTCTGCCACTCGACGCGGGTCACCATCATACTTCATCGGAGTAGTGTAAGCCATGGAGTTCTCAGGTGGTGTAGCTGGTTGTGTGGGATTAGCCAAACTCCGGTCCAACGCTTGTCTAAGGGTGTTGTTCTCCTGGCGGAGGGTGGTCATTTCAACACGCATGGCACGCATTTCTTCGCGAAGTTCCTGCATGTCGTCCATGTCGAGACTGGAGGAAAGGCGTCTCAATCTGTTAAACGAGTCTTCACGAGATCGCTGGTTACCTTTTCTTCCTGTAGACCGTGGAGTTGAGGTTGCCAGTATGTCGGTGTATCTATTGCCGATAAATGGGTAGCGCGAGAAATTAGCCCAATCCCCTCCTGACGATATATGACAGGCTGGCACTGGACCAACTCCCAACGCCACGGGTGGCACTTCTCAGTATTTGCGTGACGTCGGGACAGTGTTTCCACTGGCTGAGAAGGCTTGATGAAGACACCGATGATAGCGGAAGCTGAACTCAGGAACATCCAAGAAGGCAGCAAGGCACAGGTACCGGCAGGGCACAAGACAGGTAAAGGAGAAAGGACTGCAAGGACAAGCAGGACAGAAAGGGAAATCCCACTTCCTAGTAGAAGAGAGTTAATCTAGGAACCCAGACAGGACCTCCCCTACCCTAAACCAGGAGGCAGGCAAAGACCCAGCAGAACAGGGAAGCAAGGGTTAGGAGGACCAAGGAGCAAGAAGAGGACAAGGAGAAGAGGCTGGGCTAGGCAGGATAAGGCAAGGCAGGGAACTGGAGGGCTGGGGCACGGGCGCCAGGACTCCAGCAGCGCATACACAGTAACAACCGCGTTGAGACGCTTTGTCCCTGTGCATGCGGTGCTCTTTTAAGGCCCGGGATCAAAGCGAGGCTTGGAACGCATGTTCCGACACTGCGCATGCGCGGGACGTCGAATACTGACGATCCGCGCATGCGCAGATCCTCGCAAGATGGCGGCGTCCACGGAGCCTATCCGGACCGCGGGTCGGCGTGAGGAAAGACGCCACCGTGGGTACAGCCTCCATGAAGGAGGAGACCGCTGCGGCCGTGGACCCGGGACCCCAGGACAGGTAAGTGGCGCCCGCGAGCGAGCGCGCACCGTGACACTGACAAACTGGTCTGTCGCCTGCTCCAAAGGCAATGCTGACTCTCCATTCACTCCAAGAAAAATGCCCACATCCAGGCTTACATCTCTGGTGCATCTAACAACATGGCTGAACTCTTTAAAATCTACAAGGAACTAGCCAACCCGTTCCGCAGTCTCCACTACACCTCTTCCCTCCCAGGCCCTTTGCAACACACTGGCCACACGCTTCATGGAAAAAACTCAACATCCTGAGCACCCTTGCATCCCGTTCCCTCACCCCTTCCCCTGCCTCCTAACCCGCATGGCCTCCCATCCGCCCTGCTTTTCTCTCCTACTTGTCTCCTATCTCACCTGATGAGGTCACAAAAGTTGTCTGCTTCATGAATATCTCCTCCAAACACGTCTCCCCCTGTTTCTCCAGAACCATTGAGGACAATATTGTCAATCTGGCCCCTGCACTTGCTGATTTCTGCAATCATTCTTTATCTACTGGATCTTTCCCCTCTTACTTCAGGCACTCCCTTGTGCACCCCCTCCTGAAAAAACCTTCTTCAGACCCATCTTGTCTGGCTAACTACCACCCCATCACCGTCACACCCTTCCATGGAAACTATTGGAGAAGCTGGTCTTCCTTCAACTGACCCAACACACTGAACTTGGTGGTTGCCTACACGACCATCAGTCTGGATACCGAGCATCCAGAGGCACAGAAACTGCTCTTCTGAACACCTGTGAAGAACTGCTTGCATCGCTTGATTCTAACTCCCCAGATGTTCTCATTCTTCTTGATCTCTATTCAGCATTTGAAATGGTCAACTACTCCATCCTCATAAAGCGGCTCCGCAATACCCAAGGTATGATATAATATGATATGGCATGTGCAACGCCCCTATTCACAAGTGTTTCAAGGCACAATGAGGCAAGGAAGGGGGAACAGAGCGAGGACAGAGACAATGACGTACTAGGCCAAGTGACACTGAGATAGCGCAGGGGAGGCGGAGGGGGAAGGTGCCAGGGGAAAGGTGGAGGGGGCAGTGCTGTACACGGATCAAAACAATAACAAGAGATGTGGCAGGTGCAAGGGTAAGTGCAGACAACAGGTGTCCAAAAGTGCAGGTAGGGGGACTGTAGGGCCACAGATACAGACCCAAGTGCAAGGGTTGCTGTGAGGCAGTGCAGGTGTGCAACTGGGTGGGCAGGGACCTGGGCCCGAAATTATAGGATAGCCAGGTGACCAGTGCAGTATCAGACAGGAAATCCACAGGGGAGAAAAAGAGAGGAGGCAGAAACAAAGAGGAAGGTCTTGAGGTGCTTCTGGAACCAGAGATGTTTCTCCACAAGTTTCAGAGAGGCAGGGAGGCTGCTCCAGAGGGAGGTCCCAGCCAAAGAAAGAGATCTACCACCAACTTGTTGCTTGGAGAAGCAACTGTCTCTGAGGGAGTTGGAGGTGGAGGAGCAAAGAGCTCAAGTAGGAAGGTATTTAGGAAGAAAGAGTTGGAGGTATTGAGGACCCAGACAGCCTTGTGGACAATGCAGAGGGTCTTGAAGGGTATCTGAGAGTGGGCAGTGGACTGGCTAACCTCCTTCCTCAATAACCATAATTCCCAGGTTGTTCTGGGCTTTTTCTCCTCCCCATATTCATCTCCACCTGTGATGTCCCCCAGGGCTCCAACCTTTCCCCATGGCTCTTTAACATCTATCTTGCTCTGCTGGCACACCTAATTTCCACCTTCTAAGTTTCCAGTTTTAGGCAGATGCCACACAATTCTTCTTTAAACTTCGATCTGATGCTCTCCTTACTTCCTCCATCATTCCTGAATGCCTGTCTGCCATCTAGTCCTGGTTTGCCTCCAATGATCTCTGCCTCAATGCCAGCAAGACTGAGATCCTTCCCATTGAGACTCCTGCTCCCTCTTTCTTCACCTAACTCTGGCCACCCTCCATTAGCTCTCCCCCTTCATCTTGGAGATATCTTCAACTCCTCTCTTTCCTCCTGCCCTCACATTCAGGACCTTGCCAAGAAGGCCCACTTTCAACTCTACCTCCTCAAAGGAATCCTTAATTTACTTACTCAATGTCTGTAGAGTTCTGGTTCTCCCCAGGCTAGACTACTGCAATTGCCTCTTCCTTAATCTACCCTCTTCTTCTCTACAACCCCTCCAACTAATCCAGAATCGGGTTGCAAGACTTATCCTTGGCCTCAAGCCCAGGGACTGCATCTCCCCAACCCTAAAATCTCTCCATTGGCTCCCGGTTGCTGCAAGGGTCAAATTCAAATCCCTCTGCATCATCCATTAGGCTGTCTGGGGCTAGTTACCACACTGTCTACAACTAGCTCTCACTAAATACTCTCCATACAGATCTTTACCCTCCTCCCGCACCAACTCTATGTGTCAAGCGCTTCTCTGAACAGTGAGTTGGTGGCTGATCTCTTTCCTTGTCTGGCTTCCTGCTATGGAACAGTCTCCCCCTCCTCTTCGCCTTGAGCCAGATCGCCTCAATTTCCAGAAGATCCTGAAGACCTTCCTTTTCTTCTCCTCCTTCTCTCCCTCCCTACTCTGCTAAACCCCACAGTTGCCGAGATTGGTGTTCAGGGCCCTTATGTGTCCATCCACATTCTGGCTTCACACACCCAATCACCTAAGCCTCTGGCTGGTCCCAGCACTTGCCTAGGCACCCAAATGCATGTGCTATCACTGGTCTGCACTTAATTATTTATTGGAAGTTGAGCACTGCCACCAGGTCACTTAACAGCTGCTTAATCCCTAACACTTTCCTCGATGGAACTCCTAGCATGTATCCCCCTTTCCTCATCCCTTCTCTCTCGCTGCACTTGCACGTTCTGAATGCTCACAAGGCCTGGTAGGTCTGCCTCTATCTCATTGTTATATATGCATTTCACTCCCATGTTCCCTCCCCGTTGCCCTGTGGGCGCTTTGAAACACAATTTACTTGATGTATAAGCACCTTACAAATGCACAATAAATAAATAAAAATAAAATAAAACATATTACTAATAGGGTACCAGGACAAGGAATAAGGAGATATGGTTAATGTAATTGATTACTAATGGGGACCAGGATGAGGATTAGGGAAACGTGGGAAATGTAGTGGATTATTAATGGGGTATCGGAAAGAGGAAAAAGGAGGTGGGGAAATGCCAAGGATTACTGCAGGGTTGAGGAAGAGGGAGGCAGAGGTAATGTAATGGATTACTAATGGTGCACCATGAAGTGCAGCAGGGAGGCAGGGGTAATATAATATTTAACTAATGGTGTACTGGAACATATAGGAGGAAGTGGGTGTAATGTAATGTCATACAAATGGTGTAATGGTGTACTTGAGAGAGGAAAATGAATGTAGCATTAATTAAATGGATTCCTAAAGGGGTTACCGGAACAAGGATGAAGGAGGTAGGAGTAACACGACGGATTAGTAATGGGTAACTGGGTCAAGGAAGGTGGTGGTGGGGTAATGCTAAGGATTGCTAATGGGTACCAGAATGAGGAAGAGCAAAGTGGGTTAATCTAAGGGGTTACTAATGTGGCTTCCTAGGCGATGAAGAGGGCGAGACAGGGTAATAGAATGTGGACGATATTAACCGAGGCGGCGGGCCGACCCTATCTGTAATGGTCCGCCACCCAAATTAAGGTCCCGAGCGAAGCGATGGTCCCTTAACCAGGGAGGCGTTGCCGTTACCAAGAGTGTCGGCCTGCTGCCTCAGTTAATATTGCCATTTGCACCCATGTAGTTTCCCTAATCGGGTGCTAATGGTGTTTTATTTTTTTAAAATAAAAAACATGTAAACATACCTTTATGTTGCAGTTCGGCTCCGGCAGTGCTGTCAGGGAAAGTCGATTTTTCATGTGGATGATGGTGATGGCATCAACATGGACAACTGACTTGCTGAAGAGCAGTAGTGCTGGAGCCGTGATGCACCACACAGGTATGTTTTATTTTTATTTTCCTTTTAGATAAAAGGACACCATTAGCACCCATGTAGGGAAACTACACGGGAGTTAAATGGTGAAGGGGGAGTGGAAATGGAAGCACCCGACACCAATGAGAATTCTCGGAGCGCAGGCTTTCCTTGGTGAATACAGCACCACGTTCCAAGCACTCTTATTGGTGGATTGCGCCTCCCAGGGTGATAATGGCTTTTTAATGGGTTACCAGGACAAGGAAGATAGAGGTGGGGAAATGCTATGGATTACTAATGGTATAGCGGGACAAAGTAGAGGGAGGCATGGGTATAGAAAAGGGACTACTAATCCAGCTTCCAGGCCATGGAGGGGGAGACTGGAGTAATGTAATACATTACTAATGGGATCCTAGGATGAGATGGAAGGAGACTCGGGATATATATAGGATTACTATTGTGGTACCGGGACAGGGAAGAGGGAGTTGGTGTAGTGTAATGGTTTGCTAATGGGGCACAGACATGGGGAAGAGGAAGGTGTAGGCATGTTAAAATGGATTTGTAAACACTGACCGGGTGGGCAACCCTAGCTTAGTGGAACAGGGGAACCTTCTGGACCAACCAGACCAATCTACGGTAGCTTGGCAGGTGGTCAAGACTAAGTCTCAGGAGGGGTGAGAGTGATCGGAAGCCTGCAGTGAGCGCACACTGTAAAACTCCACAGATTACTCTTAGACAGATGCATATCAAAAATACATTTATTATAGGCCTTTGTAACAAAACACGAATAAAGCACAATAATAATAAACAGTTACCACACACGCTTTTTCACTATATGACATATATAAAAAATGTGTTTAGCCTAATGCTGATGAAAGGGCAGAAAATAACCACAACTTGAAACAGAAGAGGAAAGTTCAACACAGATATCACATTAGGTAGTTCTTCGAAACTAATCCCTATCTTATGCAATCCAGCCTAAGAAGTGAGGAGCCTTATGCTCAAATGTGCAGCAGTACGTTACCAACGTGCGGTCAGGCGTAAAGGGAAAAGCGTGTTCTCTTCAAGTGGCTGTAACTGTTCAGGCAGGGGGTTGAGGTGGTGAAGAATAAACCCCTACTCCTTGAGGGTCTGCTCTTGAAGATACAGTGACTTTCAGAGTTCGGGAATGGCTGGGGAGCGCAGGCTATCCCAGCTAAGGTGAATATCTTTTCAGGGATTCTCATGCGTAAAAACAGATGGATGTGCCAGGGGGCCACCGGTAAATGATGCAAGTACTCACTCACCCTCGACACAGTCTGAGGCAAATTTGCCAGTCTAGTCCAGTTGGCTAATATGTTTCACCCGTGCAGTTACAGGATGTTCCAGCTCTCAGTGGCTGATCGTCTGTGGCGGGACAGGAGCCTTTTCTCAGCTCTCGAAGAAAGGAGAAGTATCATTCTGGTGCAGCACGTCTCAGGACATGGGGCGGGTGGCAGGTCTGTAGGAACTCACAGAGACAGTCACCACAGTGGGGCGACACAGGGACCACAAATGCTTGCGGCATGGCACACTCTCATAAATCACGACCCAGAGGAGCCAGGACAATGAGTTTTGGTGGGAGAGGGCCAGGGACCACAAGTAAGCGACTCCCAAGGTCTCGAGTCTCAACTTGGGATGGCAGCTCTCCTGTGCGATACCCCCGGTAAAAGCTGGTAATTTCACTGGATGGCCAGGAACACTTCCGAAGAGACTCTTTGTGAGGGTAAGCAGGAGGTGCCAAGAGTAGTTGGTCCCACTAGTCCAAAGAGTTGAAGCGCCCTTGCAGGTCTTCTTGGTATCATACAAAAGCAGGCGTCCAACGGCACAACAGCAGGGCCAGGGTGCCAAACCTTCCAGCACATCTCCGGCGGTTGCACAAGTCTGCGTTTTCGTTCAGGATACTTGGCCATTTTCGGCACTGGCCACAGTCTTGGGCCAAACGTGGTAAACGCGGTATGGTCCATAAAAACAAAGTTAAAATACTTTAAATGTAAACTGCTGCTACCAGTTCATCATAGGCACACTTGTATAAACCCCAAAACGTCCTTAGAGGGTGGATAGGGCCATATAAGAAAATGACCCCTATGCCTGGTACTGTAAGATATTTGGCACATAGATAAAAAGTTACCAAGAAATGGCAACTCAGATAAAGTCTAAGGGAAAAAGTCTAAGGGAAACATAGTACTGACAGCTTGAAGGATGTGCCAGTTTTCCCACAACAACTGAACAAAAACCCAGAGCTGCGCAGCTGAAGGCTGTGCTCCACTGGAAAAAGTCAGGTTAGGTAAGCCAAACACAAGAAAAACTTTGTGGGGGTCCATAGATGGTTGGAAAATTGCACCTAAGGGAAATCTTTCCTTACAAGGTCAAATATTGGATTACTAAAACGGTACCAGGACGTCGAGGAGGGGGTAAATGTAATGTAATAGATTTCTAATGGGCTACCAGGATCAGGAAGAGAGTTGGAGGTGAGGTAATTAATTACTAATGAGAATCAGGAAGTGAGATGAGAATAGTATTGTGATTTCTAAGGAGGTAACAGGATGTGAAAAGGGAGGGGGTAAATTCATGGATTACTAATATGGTCCCAGCAAGAGGAAGAGGCAGGAGATTTTAAATGGGGGACATGGATGAATGAGAGGGGGGCGGTGTAAATTACATTGGTGACTAAAGGGGTGTGGATATGAGAATGAAGGAATCATGACTAATGTAAATGAATACTAATAGGTTATTGGGACAAGGACGAGTGAGTCAGGGTCAAGTACCAGGATGAGGAAAGGGGAGGTGGGGCAAT